>NC_058372.1:116824285-117128214 GCF_018350175.1 Felis catus | reverse complement strand
CTTAGAGATGACTTACCAGGGTTTAGTTAGATTTGTTTTATGGTTTACTTCTAGGCCTTAAAACCAACACCTGCTGACCTTGTGAGACATGAATTTCACAGGAATTTATAGGATGAATAAATAGAGGAATGAAGGACTATGCAAACAATCACTGTCTCGCTCCTCACAAAGAGGATCTGGCTTTGAGAACACTGTTGCTCTGTTATTTAGTTTCAGTAAGATTCAAGTTCAAGTTCAAATATGTTCTTTCTTTGAATACATTTTTCTACGCCATGAAAGCATATTCAAAGAAAGAACATATTTGAACTTGAATCTTACTGAAACTAAATAACAGCAAATCCATATGGATTGTCTAGATATCAACAGAACGAAAAACAGTTCTAATATAGATGTACTATAAACTTATTTAAAAAAATGTTTTATCATTATCTCAGGTAACAACTACATGACTTTTTTTTTTTTTTTTTTTTTTTTCCCCACAGAGAGAACAACAGCTCCCTGCAGGTGTCTAAATCTGTTCAGGGACTGAAAATTAACTGAGTGTGATCCGTGAAGACACTTAGAATTTAGGAGTTAAGGAAAGAAACTCAAAATCTGAACAACTATCAATTAAAGACCAACTAGAAAGAAGATGAAACATTCCTGAAACAAGAACATAAATCAGAAAAAAAGGATGCTGAAAATCAGATCCTCGTATACTTTAGCAGGCTTCTGTCTAAAGCAAAACAATACTAACAGTGTAATGATGCTGACGATGCCTGGATCCTTAGCTGTCTTGATACTCTTGCCAGGCTTTTTTTTTTTTTTTAATGTTTATTTACTTTTGAGAGAGAGACAGAGACAGCATGAGCAGGGGAGGGGCAGAGAGAGAGGGAGTCACAGAATCTGGAGCAGGCTCCAGGTTCCGAGCTGTCAGCACAGAGCACGACGTGGGGCTCGAACTCACGGACCTTGAGATCATGACCTGAGCCGAAGTCGGACGCTTAACCGGCTCAGCCACCCAGGCTTATCTTGCAAGGCTCTTAATTGAAAGTATGCTATTCTTAGCAGCTGAGGCTACACAGAGGCAAAGAAGGCATATATACTTGTAACTATAGAAAAACCTTCTGAGATTACTTGGGTCTTCTTTCGACCTTCTGGTAGCCAAGATGAGAGTGAAAACAGACTGCTCTGCTTGGAGGCGCTGACAGGCTAGGGGCTTATTTTTAAAGGGCTCTAGTGAGAACAGAGTCTGCTATACTCAAATAGCATTACATGCACGGTAGTTAAAGCCAATTTCTTTTTTGTTTTAATGTTCAATATAGGTCATAACATTATTAAGCATCTCTTATCTTGATGTTTCGGGCAGGCAGAGGATAAACTAATCTCCCAAATGCAGACGGTAATGACTATCAGTTATTATAAACATTACTGAGATAGGTATAAGATCTAAGGGGTTGTTTTAGCAGTAACAGTAATATTTAGTATAACATTAAATGAATTTAATCTTGGTGTTGTTAAAGTAATGTTTGAAAATAAAATAATGGGAACTAATTTCACTGTATTAAAAACAAAATGTTGCTTATCTCTCTCTTTGGTTTCTTTCTGTGCTATAAGAAAATGCATGCTATTAAGGTTTTTGTGTGTGGTTTGTTTTTTAGGAACGGGTCTGGTGCTACTGCTGTGGAGCATCATAAAATGGTACAAACACTTCTGTTACATCCGATCTCATAGAAAGACATCTGTGTACAAATGACGAATGCTGCTTGTTAGACAACATCAAGCCAATCTGTCAATTTCAACACCAGCGCTCTCTTCCCTCCTCTCCCAATTCAAAACATCTAACCGTTCACTGCATTTCAGTGGGACACTTACTTCATCTTTAAATACCTTTCCGTGTTCTTCACAGCCAGGTAAGCTCTGTATGAACTCTGACACCTGTCAAAAATAAGGTAACAATTGCAGTTGAAAACAGAAGCCCGAATCTAAGTGCTACAGGTTCAAAATGTTTAACCTGCATGCGTTAGTTGTTTCTCTCAGAACAATTTCTTCCCTTTCAGGAAGAGAGACTAAGCCCCACACACATTCACTGTATCTGCTCCTGAAGCCAGAATTGCTATATCCAGTTCCTGGCAGACAAAGAAAATGAAATATACCTCATCTGTGCTCCATTTGGAAACTTTACTGGCAGGAATTCCAGCTACGGTGGGGAGAAGTTTGCTCTGCTGCTCCCAGCGCAAGGGCAGACATGGAATTGGTGATTTAAAGGACAGAAAGACAGCCGACCGGCGCTGTGCTTGTTGTAGGCTAGGTTCTTCCCGGGCACCTGCTGGATTGAAACAAACCGGAACTCACGCTCTGAAAAGGCGCAAAGACAGCCCCAAGTGCCAGGTGTCTCCCCCAAATAATGAGTTGGTGGGCGGCACCTACTTAAAGCATGCTTCCTTTCAACATTATTGCCAGTGAACAATTACACTCTCCTTTGTCCTTACAGAAGGTAGGTCACGGTAAGAAACAACCTGTAAATTCAACTTACACATTTGCTACATTACCCTTTATGGAAGATGTGTCATGTTAACAATGTTGCCTCTTTAATGTCTCATGAAAGATACTTGCCTCCCAGCTTTAGTGGCAAGGAAAAGGACTATCCAAGCCTCAGGAAATGGTTTTGTGTCCCTTTCAGTTGTGGATGTCCTAAAAGTAACCACCAAATTGTACATGCTGGAGTCCAGCCACTGTGGTTACCCTGTGTTACTAGACCTGTTCTTTCCTTTTAGCTCAGCCCTGGTTTCATCTTTCAATTTCTGTTTACCAATCCCATTGGCTTTTTAAATAGCCTACTTAATTTTTTTAAAGGGATATGAAATTATTGCAATAAAAATAAAACAGAAAGGCAAATGCTTTTGTCATTCTTGTATTTGTGAAGATCAAAATTAAAGCTACAGAATATTCCATTCATCTGCCAGATCTTCTGAATCCAAACATATTTACTGCTGCTCTCCTAAAACAGCCATTTCTTAGCAAATGATTTTATGTCACTGGGACTTCTAGAGTTTGTCAGTAATTATCTCAAGATCCTTTAGAAAAGAAAACTTTTCTGAAAACTACTTACTCAAAGCCCATCAGAAGAAAGACTCCTCCTCTACATTTACTCTCCTCCACCCCTACACCATCTCAGTTACAATGCTACTTCAATTTCGGGGCGCCTGCGTGGCTCAGTCACTTAAGCATCTGACTTCGGCTCAGGTCATGATCTTGCAGTTCACGAGTTTGAGCCCCACATCAGGCTCTGTGCTGACAGCTCAGAGCCTAGAGCCTGCTTTGGATTCTGTGTCTCCCTCTCTCTCTCTGCCCCTTCCCCTCTCACACTCTGTCTCTCTCTCTCAAAAATAAATAAACATTAAAAACAATGAAAAAAACAAAAACAATGCAACTTCAATTCCACCACAAGTTTTTGCCAAATGGTTACCCAGTTTAGGCTTTTGTGTCACTGAGACTATTTCAAACTGGCTTGTATCTCTAAGATTATTTTAAGGTTTTTTTTTTTTTTTTTTAAGAGTAAGCTTTACAGAAAAGTAGACAAATCGTTAAGTGTACAGCTCAAAGAATTTTCACAAAGTGAACACACCAATGTACCTAACACCAGGATCAAGAAACAACATGGCGGCACACCCAGAGCCTCCTGTGTCCCCTTCTAATTACACCCCGGCCAGCAAGGGTGACAACCACCTTCCTGACTTCTAACACCACAGGTTCTTTACCCTGCTTCTGAATTACATTCAGACGAAAATCTTGGTGTTTCTGGCTTCTTTCTCTCAACAGCATTGATTATGAGATTCATCCACATTGCTTGTTGAATGTGCTCTTTGCTGTATGGTTTTTCAATAGTTATGAACATTCCACAAGTAATTGGGAGTTAATGGACATTTTAGTTGTTTTTAATTTTTGGCTATTACCAACAGTGTTGCTTTGAACATTACCTGTACCAGTCTTTTCTTGGACACATGTATGATTTCTGTTGTGTATGTGTATGTGTATATGTATATGTAGTGCATGCGTGTGTGTGTGTATATATATATATACAAATTCTGCCAGTTTTCCAAAAACAGTTATGCAATATGTATCCACTAACAGTGTAAGGGGGTTACAAATGCTTTCCATCTTCAATAACATGTGGTATTGTCTATCTTTTTACACTTTAACCATTTTGGTGAATTTGTTGTGGTATCACATGTGGTTATAATTGCAGTTGTCTGATAACTAATGAAGTTGACAATCTTTTCCTATGCTTATTGGCCATATGGAGAACCTCCTTTGTGAATTATTTATGTTTTATGCCCGTTTTTTCCATTGGGCCATCTTGCCTTATTTCTTACTGATTTGTAGAAGATACACACACACACACACACACACACACACACTCTGGATAGGAATCCTTTGTTGGAAATAGGTATTACGACAATCCTTTGTTGGAAATTAGGTGTAAGTGAAGTTTAACTTACTTTTTTTCTTTTATGGTTAGTGCTTTTTGTAGGTCTACTGAAGAAATCTTTGCTTACCTCAAGGTCCTAAAGTTAGTCTCCTCTGTTTTTCCCTAAGTACTTTATGTTTTACCTTTCACTTGAAATTTCAATCCACCTGAAATTTATTCTGACATGGTATGAGATAAGGATTGGCATTCCTAATCTATTTTTCCACATGGATTTCTAATTGCCCAAACATGATTTATTGAAAAGACCACCCTGTTCCCACTGTACCACAGTGCCAGCTTTAACATAAATACGTGTCTTCAGATCCTCTCTTCTGTCCCACTGGTCTCTTTACACCAACCTATAGGTTTTAATTACTATCACTTGATAAGTGTCCTGATGTCTGTGATCTAGGTCTTTTTCAAGACTGCCACAGCTATCTTTAGCTCTCTGCACCTCCATATAAAATTTAGGATAAGCTTGTGGAAAAAAAAAAACCCGCTAGGATTTAAATGGAGATTACCACTAAATACAGACCAATCTGGTTTTGAAAAATGACTTCTTCACAATATCCAGTCTTCCAATCCAAGAACAAGGTATTTCGCTCCATTGCTTTGGAACTTCTTTATGACTTCTCTTTTATCTCTTGCCATTTTCATGTAGAGGTCTTGCTCATCTTTCGTTAATTTTATTCCTCTGTATCTCAAGTTTTCAGTTTCTTAAAAATTTTTTTCTTATTGTTCTATTGTGGCTCCTCAAAAACTTTTAAACTAGCCTAATCTGAATTTTGAATTGCTCTATTAGGAAGTAACTTAGAACTATTTAAAAAAAAAAAATCTATCTTACTGAAGCTAACAGCCACTGGTCCTCGCTCTCTACCTGAGTTGAGCTCATACAGAAAAATTTACCTGCTCCACATGAATATATATATATTATATAATTATATGTATATATGTGTGTGTGTGTGTGTGTGTGTGTGTGTGTGTATATATATATATATATATATATATATATATATATTATTTTTAAATTTCCCAGAGTTCAAGATGCTTTTGTTTAGCATATATAAATACAGGGTAACTTAAAAACATTGCTTAATCTCAGACATTCCCAAGAGTTCAGCTAATTATTTGAAATATAATATTTGTGCATCTTTCAGGAGGCAGGCTACTGTGAAATGGTAAGATTTCCAGTTCCACACCAGAGTAAAACCGTAGAGCCTACTCTATGGTTTGTGCTCTGATTGCTTGCCACATAAGTGTCGGTCTTTTCCAAAGCGACACATTTATTATATAACTGTTTCTATTCTATTAACACTTGCCACTGTTCCCTCCTTCACTGCAGCTCCATTCTATTTGCTGCTAAAGTTGTCTTATTCGCGGTTCATTTCTAATGTTGCTACATTATTATTCTTTAGAAAAACAACGGAGCCATTCTTAAAGAAATGACTAAAAACCATAAAGCTCCCCTATTTCTGGTGGCTCCTGCATGTCTTTGAAGCAGATAATATAAACAGGTCTAGACGCATACATCATTCTAAACCTAAACCCAACTCTGCATCTTTCACTTAAGACTTTCCTTCCTTTTGCTGATTCTTTCAGGCTGATTGATGTCCTGAGGCCCAATGGTGTTTTCCAATGAATGAGGCAAAACTAGTGTTTACCAGCTATATAGAATGTCCCATCTCTTCTGAAAATAACAGTGTATTAGCTATGATCCCAGTCCCAAAAAGAGAGAAACAACTTTACTTAAGTGAATGTGTATCTGAGTCCTTGAATGGCACACAAATGTGACTCCAGGTTTTCATTTTAACATGCGATCAGACTGAAATAAATGTGAAAGACTTTGGCTCAAGTAGGCGGCCCAGTGCCAAGAGTAAGGAAGAGGAGGTTTGAACGTGCACAATGTGCTCCAGAAAACGAAGCCCTTGTTCCAGAAGACATTTCTGCTACCACCATTTTATCACTAGGGTCATATTTCTTACCGCCCTCCTCTCAAACTATTTATCTGCATGAAAAATAACACTTTTACAAGAGTTTTCTGTATGTTTGAAGTTCCCTGAAATGAAACGTTCCCAAAGGCATACGATCTAACGTCCTTCTCCCCCTCCCCTTTGGTTTTGTGCTTCCACAGTTCTTCAGGGCTACTCAATTCTATACCACTGGGCACAGAACTGCCCGGGGATGATTTCCAAGTCTATTTCTCACTAATCCTTGCAAAAGTAAAATATTATGAGGAAAGGTTATACTTTGTTTAGAAATTGTCTAAATGGCTTTTATTGTTTTATGACTATCAAGGATATGTATTTCTGGTATAATCTGAGAAAGTGAAGGAAGGATGAACAGGGAGGTGCCTGGCTCAGTCAGAAAAGCATGTGACTCTTGATCTTGGGGTCGTGAGTTCGAGCCCCATGTTGGGCACAGAGACTACTTAAGTCAATAAATTTTTTTTTTTAATTTGGGATTCAACAAATTATTTTTTAGCACCTGGGTGGTTCAGTCAGCTAAACATCCGACTCTTGATGTCAGCTCAGGTCATGATTTCATGGTTTGTGGGATTGAGCCCTGTGTCAGGCTCTGTGTCAGCATGGAGCCTGCTTAGGATTCTCTGTCTCCCTCTCTCTGACCCTCCCCTGCTTGCTCACTCTCTCTCTCTCTCAAAATAAATAAATATTTAAAAAATAAAAAAATAAAATAAAATAAATATTAAAAAAAAAAAAAGAATTGAAAAGGGGCACCTGGTTGGCTCAGTTGGTTGAGCGTCTGACTTTGGCTCAGGTCATGATCTCGCAGTTCATGAGTTCCAGCCCTGCATCGTGCTCTGTGCTGACAGCTCAGAACCTGGAGCCTGTTTCGGATTCTGTGTCTCCCTCTCTCTCTGCCCCTCCCCTACTGGTGCTCTGTCTCCCACTCTCTCTCAAAAATAAATATTAAAAAAAAAAAAAAAGAAAGAAGGAGTATTCTCAACAAAAATAAACAGGATACTGAATATCTTCAAAGTGGCTCTTAGGAAGGTAAGGCCATCAATATCTCCCCTCCAATGAAAAGCAACATCTTTTTTCTTTCTTCAAAAAATGTTTCCATTCTAGTTTTCTTAGAATATACATAAATTAGGACAGAAATATTTAAGCAAATGTAAGGTAAAAATTTTTTAAGCTGGCTGAAAATGCCTAAATTACTATAGAGTAGTAATTTTAATTTGTCCTGATCCTTGGTCCGATAATTGATACATTTTATTTGCAGAACTGGGGTGTCATCCTCAAAAGTAGCAAGGTAAGAATTAAGAGAAATCTTACGGTACATTAAAATGAGAAACATAGTTCAAGGCAGAGATAAATAACAATATTCACTATGTTCATGAACAAATCAATCTATTCTCATATTCAATCAAATGATCGCTATTTTTTCTTTTTATTTATTATTATTATTTTTTAAGTGAAACATGTATATATGTATGAGAATCAGATTGAGACAGACACTGAAGACCTCCTGGTCATGTAGAGGAGGCATTAGGACCAGAATGTTCCATCAGAAAAGAGGCAAAAGGAGAAGATTTGTAATGCCAAATTTGAAGAGTGAAATGTAGGCAGAAATCACACGAGGGCCAGCTGCAAGTAGCTGTCAGTCTTAGAACACAGCAGCACGAAGATTCCTGACTCAACGAGCCATAGACATTGCACAGTACGGGGCTGTACTGTTAGGATCTCCAAGTACACTGTAATGTCAAACATTCACTCCCTGCACAGGACCTGCACCCCCAAGGTCAGCAGGATGTTGTGCGTCAGCAAGATCGCACCTTTTGGTGAGCCAGAAGGATGCTTTCCGTTCTCATCATCACCATCACTGTGAAGTAACTACAAAACACTCAGCTCTGATGAACCTGGGGCAAGTCTTTTCTCTCACTTGAAACAGGTTCCCTGTGAGTTCCTATCCTTTGACTCGACAATTCCCAGTCTCAGAGTTCATCGTAAGGACCTAATTAAGTGTAAATGTTAGGCAATCCTCTGTAAGAAAGTCACTATGGAGGTTCTCTGCTGGGTACATAACTGTATCCAGAATGAAGACTACGTGTCCCAGTCACTCTTGTGGCCAGATGCGGTCACGTGACTAATGGGATATAAACAGAAAATGCCGTTCAAGAATAAGAGCCCGGTAAGGGCGCCCACTACTACTTCCGTGAACTGACCCTCCTTCCACCTGGACACAACGGTGGTTGAATGACTAGCTCTCCAGAACCACTTCTGACCAACATATGGCCTTGGGAGTAGACACTCTGCAGGACGGAACAACAAAACTGGATGGAGCCTGATTTCCCAGTGCTGTGGAGCACCATGAAGTCTTGGCCCACCTACCTCTGAACTTGCTCTATGTGAGACAGAAATAAGCAGCTCTTACTGGACATAAGTCACTTATGAGTGGTTTTTTTTTTTTTTTACATTTATTTATTTTTGAGACAGAGAGAGAGCATGAACAAGGGAGGGTCAGAGAAAGAGGGAGACACAGAATCTGAAACAGGCTCCAGGCTCTGAGCCATCAGCACAGAGCCCGATGAGGGGCTTGAACCCACGGATCGCTAGATCATGACCTGAGCCAAAGTCAGACGCTTAACCGACTGAGCCACCCAGGCGCCCCCGCTTATGAATGTTTTATGTCACACTCACACACAGACCTAATCCTAATCAAGACTAAGGTTTATTACTCCAACACTGTCTTATAACAGTGAGAGAGGGGAAACTCCTAGCCTAGATACCCAACAGAGAGGGGTTCATTAAATGATGCTATATTTATCCACCGAGGAAATAGTTGATGTTATCTTTTAATTAGTATAAATATTTATGTGAAAATGGTTGGGATATTATAAAGTTAAAAAAACACAGGTTGTAAAGCAGTTTGTATATTACTTCAGATATAAAATGTCCCGCAAAATAGATACCAAAATTCAGGAAATTTTGGTATCTTGGAAAATAAAATCACAGGTGATTTTGGTTTTCTTTTTAATTCCCTGTATTTGCTAGTTATTCTATAATAAACATGTTATTTTGATAATGAAAGTTATATAAAACCAGAAGCTGGTAATAAATAAACTAAAAAAAAAGTAACAAAAACCAGAAGCCACTTTGGTGACTTGGAAAGCGATTTACTGCCTTTTGGGGAAAGTACTGTGAAAACATCATCAATTGCTGGGCTTCCTTAATATCAGAAATAAGAAAATGTTACGTGGCCGTGGTGCCAGAGAAATAACTTGGTGAATTAATGGTTTTACTGTGATTGCATCTGTCTAGACAATTATCAAATGAGGAATATTTTCCATAGGTTGCTACCTGGAGAATGGAAAGAAAGGCCTGCCTCTTCTATTCACGTCACAATTTACTATATGGAAATCATATTCAGCACTTACACTGTATCAGAAACTGTGAAAAGTCTGCCAATACGGCATATCTAGCAGACTTTCTTTCTTTTTAAAAAAAAAATGTTTATTTCTTTTGAGAGAGAGGGAGAGAGCTAGGGAGCCCGAGTAGAGGAGGGGCAGAGAGGGAGAGAGGGAATCCTAAGCCCCGATATGGGGCTCAGTCTCACGAACTGTGAGACCATGACCTGAGCCGAATTCAAGAGTCAGGTGCTTGGCCGACTGAGCCACTCATGTGCCCCACCTTGCAGACTTCCCTGAAATGGAGTTTAGTAAATAATAATGTAGTTGCCCAAAGCAGGAACTTGCAACGACAAATTTGCCCACCATGTCTCTCCTCTCAATTCTGGTTGAGGGCACAGCCAAAGCCTTGCTTTGGCTTAAGGTAGGAAAAAGTGAAGTGAAAGATTAATCCTTGTAAGAAGACCTTTCTGATAAAGGTGATCCTGAAAGAAATATCCTCCGATGTTTCACATAGAATCAAGATAATAAATCTTCAGTATGGGAACATCATCTAAACCAGCCATGAAGTCTCCCAGTATAAAGAGACTACTTTCCACTATGGTGTCCTCCCCACCACAGAGTGTGAGAACCTGCTTCCTACAGGACCGTTCCATTAAGACCCAGTAGAACCACTATATGGTGGGCTGGAGAAAGGAAGTACTCATGCTCTCTGCTACTTTCAGACTCTGCTACTTGCTATACTCTGAGTGGGGTTCCTACTTCCAACTCTGCAGATGCTAAATTGACAAGCCAACAGCATAAGCTACCACTGACCTGTTGCTTGACTCATCCCTATTCCTTTAAGCCAGCGACAGAAGTTGAGACCAAAATCTCCAAATGCTTTGCTTCATTTTAGTTTCAAAACCGTGCTAGGAGGTAACTACCCGTGAGGTGAGGTGAGGAACGATCCCAAAGCCACCCTGTGAGAGGGTGGCAGCGTGGATCTTTCGCCTCCTAGGGTTATAGTCAAGAGGGTGAGTTTAAGAGTCTGATAAATGTGGATTCAAATTCCTGCTCTGCCACTGGCGAGCTCTATCTTGGTGAAATCAAGGTAACAGGATCGCTGTGAGGATTACATGATATTTTTAAAATGCTTATCCCGATGTCTGGCAAATAGTAAAGTCCGCAAATGAGAGAAATTATTCCTATCTTGAAAGAAAGGCATATCATGGAGAGTGCATTTGACATAAAAAGCAAAAATGAAAAGGAGTCAATATGCTTTCAGGCTAATATTCCATGAGTCTATAATGCTCTTAATTGTGAGAAGAATATGGCCAGACAAAAGAAATGAAATACATCTGTCAACTCCCTCGCCCCCCAATTTTTTTTAATGGAGTTACTAACTGGTGACTGAATATAAAAAGATGAACAACAGCAGTGATTGGGTAAGATAAATGGATCATAGCATCAAGGAATGGAGGTAAAATTAGCTCCAAGATACTTAATTCGGGCATGAAAGATACTTGAGGGTCGTTTCAAGGTTAACAACCAAAATAAAAAACCAACTGCTATGGAAGCAAAAAGCAAGGCTGATTTTTTATGAGAGAATCTAGCACACTACATTACAAAATAGAATTCAACTCTTTCTGCATTATCAGCAGCCCAAGAGAAAGAATACTTGCAGGAGAGAAAACAAAACTGTACCTTTCCCAGGATTACAAGAGTTTAAACATGAAGGCCAATTTATAGAATCCTTTATTAAAGGTCTTTCCTACAATGATGGGAATGAATTATTAAAAAAGATAGAAGTTTAAAAAAAGGAAAAAAGTGATAAATTATATTCAGTGAAAGTCCCCAAAGGTCAAATTCAGGTGCATGGTGAGAATCACAAAAAAATAAAAGAGCTCAGGGATGCCTAGTTGGTTAAGCATCTGACACCTGATATCAGCTCAGGTCATGATCACCCACAGTCGTGGGATCGAGCCCTGCATCGAGCTCTGTGCTGAGCCTAGAGCCTATTTGAGATTCTCTATCTGCCCCCTCCCACTCGTGCTTGTTCTCTATCCAAATAAAATCAACTTAAAAAAAACAAACGGGCTCATAATTACACATATTGCAAGGAATTAACCTGAGTTAACTGAAGAAACAGGGTGGGAGGATTTTTTTAGGAGGAAGTTTTTTTTTTTTTTTCAAATATCAATTTGCTCCCAGACTCCAAATAAAATAGTTCTCATGGACCTACTGAGTCTTAAATCCTGTTGCCGTTATAAAGAAACTTAAGGTGGCTTTTTTTCAGTCTCCTCTATCCTAAATAATACACAAACTGCACTGGGCTCTCTCCTATCCCTTGCACCACCCCCCAGACAGGCTAGATTTGGGAACGGCTCCTTCCGCCACCGGAGGGATGTGACTGGGAATGACTGCTGGTGAGCATCTATGAGGTTCAAGAATGTAGACCCGGGGTGGGGTATAGCTACCTGACCTCTAGGCTCATGTTTGAAAGAAGAATTCTACTGGTACCCAAATGGGAGTGTCGTAAGTGTTCTTCACAAAAGACCTGGGAAAAATTCTCTGGATTCAAAAACGTTAAAATAGGGAACAATCACCATGGGGCCTCTGACAAAAACATCGGAAGAGGAGCACTGATTTATTTGACAGAGGAATTTCATGATTTTAGTGAAGCACAAGGGGATATGACCCCTACAAAACAAAAAAAAAGGCTATGAAAGGGAACAAGTCAATGTAGCAAATTAAAGGGAAATAAAAACTGCCACTGCTAAAATTCATGTTAAAGGCAGTAAGCAGTAGACTTGATAGAGCAAGAAGCTGAGTAAGATATTTCAACTTGAGAAACATGAGTAGAACATCAAAAAATATTTGTTATTAAAATACTTCCATATTGGTTGGTAGAGTGCCCCCTTCCAGCCCCCAATGCAGCCATGTCCTTATTGGACTTCCGAAAGATCCAGCAACTAAGCATAACTCTTGGTATAGTGGAGAGCTTCCAGAACTCTCCTCCAGAACTAAGATCAGTGTTGATGCTAATTGTCTTGTGCAAAAACCAATGGTTAAATATTTTGAAAACAAATATAATCCCTTGGCTCTAACTCAAGAATAATTGGTATTACCAGTCAACAGAGAGAAAACATAGAGCATAAGTAATAACCAAAATTAGAACTGAAAGAAGTTCCTGGATTTAAAGACCAGCTGATAATCACAACATGATTTCACTATAGATGGAATTAGTTTTATGAAAGTTTTATATAAAATGTTTCAAAAATTTGATAATGAAAGAAAGATACCAAGTTCATTTTAAGAGGCTAAAAATGGATGAGATATTAATAGTCAAATCTCACTTAGGAACATATGAGCAAAATTTCTCAAAGTGGGATGCCTGGGTGGCTCAGTCGGTTAAGCATCTGACTCTCGACTTTGGTTCAGGTCACGATCTCACAGTTTGTGAGACTGAGCCCCGAGTTGTGCTCTGCTCTGGCAGCATGGAGCCTGAGATTCTCTCTCTTCTTCTCCTTCTGCCCCTTGCTTGTGTTCTCTCTCTCAAAATAAATAAATAAACTTAAAAAAAATTCTCAAATCAATTTATTTTATCAGGCCCCTTTTACTAAGAAAAAGTAAGATCGTAAATAACATATGCATATTGCACTGTAGCTTTTGTAGGTGACAGCAATAATTAAGAGCTATATGTGAACTCTAGTAGTGTTTCTGTTAAGAATAAAACAGAAAAACTCAGGCAATTCAAATAGAGAAAAACAGGACGAAAATATACAAAGTTTGAAAAGATAAAGAGAGATCACCATGCGTATCATATGTTAATCGAGCCAAATTCTCTATTAGAGAAAAATAATTCTCCAGACTCTTTCCAGAAAACAATTATTAAAATCAGCTCAGCAAATCAAATAAAAAGTTAATTCAATCACCAAGTTAGGAAGAGACTGAAGAGCTTATTAAATTATTACTCTCTCCAAAAGTTCAGAGCCTAAGATTCTATTATGAATCTATCTGAATTTTCAATGAGACAATTCCATGCAATAAACAGTCATCGCAATACTATTGCCCTCCTACCAGCGGCAGCAGCAGCTGATGCATTTAATCCTCATGACAATCCAATGATGTGGCTACTATTACTACATTAACTTTACAAAGGAGGAAAGTGAAACAGAGAGCCAGCCACACAGCCAGTAAGTGGTGGAGCCCTGACAGTAATTAAGGCTGTGCTCCTAACCGCCAACCACAAGGAAAGACAAACCTTTGTTCCAGAATCCAATATACCTTGATGACACAACCCTCACAAAGTAAATGTTTTTCTTCCTTTCTAAGTGGCCAGAAACATTTAAAATAATCAAATACTTGCATAGTGCTTACTATGTGCCAGGCACCGTTTGAAGCGAGTTGCAAATGCACTTAATTGTCATGACAAGTGGGAGGGAGTTACCATCATTATTATCCTTTTGGGTAGATAAACAGGGAGGGGGACAAAACAGAAGAGACTCTAAATAAGGAGAACAAACAGAGGGTTACTGGAGGGGTTGTGGGAGGGGGGATGGGCTATATGGGTAAGGGGCACCAAGGAATCTACTCCTGAAATCATTGTTGCACTACATGCTAACTAACTTGGATGTAAATTGAAAGGAAGGAAGGAAGGAAGGAAGGAAGGAAGGAAGGAAGGAAGGAAGAAAGGAAGGAAGGAAGAAAGGAAGGAAGGAAGGAAGGAAGGAAGAAAGAAAGAAAGAAGAAAAGAAAAGAAAGAAAAGAAAGAAAGAAAAGAAGGAAAAGAAAGAAAAGAAAAAAAAGAAAAGAAAAATGTTTCGGAAAATATGGCCACATAGAAGAGTGAGAAAGAGTCATTAAGCTCCAATATTTAATCCTGGGTCCGTCTTAGTGTCTGTTTTTTGAATTAAGGACTACATGTGTTTATTGAATTGGTTAATTACCAACAATAAATTAAAAAAAAAAAAAAAAGAAACCGTTGAACTGATTTTCACTGCAGATTTCACTGAAACTCAATGGTGGAACCAGGATTCAGAGAGACAGAAACTACTGCTCCTAGAAGATGGTAGATGCAGGCAGGAGTGCCACGACAGACATCTCTGAGATAAGCGTAGGAAGAGTTTGAATGTTAAGAGTGTGAATGCATGGAAACAACTGAGATTTGTTTAGAATTGGACTTTTTTGTCTTTAGCTGGCTCAAACTGCACTCCTATTTGGTTGGGAACCTTTGATTTGTCATCATGACCTGCTAATAAATGAGCTGAGAAAGTTTAAAAAAAAAAAAGAAAAGAAAAGCAAAAGCACTGAGAGGTTTTCAGTGAAATGTCCACAATCGCGCAGCTAGCAGGTAGCAGGGCAGGGATTCAAACCCTGGCCGTTGGTAGGGTTTGTATATAGGGCTACATTAAACACACCAGCACATGCTGACGACAGCAGAGATGGAACTTTTAAATTAATCACAAATTACTGCCTTCTAAAAATCAGACATGGAAATCAAAGCATCACTTGTGGAATAGGACACAGCGGGCAAACAGTCATTAGGTGCCATTCTCAAATCTTACATAATAATCTAAAGCAAAAAATACATATGAAATGCAAAGTCCCCAGGGACAATCATTAAACTCACAGTCAGGCTAACACTTTCTCATAAAAAATAATAATTTTGTGTAAATTATAAATACAATCTATACTATGACTACCAGTCATTATGATTTCATTACTTAGTTAAGCCATCATTATGTCCTTTTAGCAAAGATGTAAGACAAATTATTTTCTCCAATACGACCTAAAATATTTGTTCAAATGATTTTCTTTTCATTTTGTGGTATTAGATTAAGACCATATTAATTCCATTTGGATTTCAATACACATTCTAAGATCAGCTTTAAGCATATGAAGCAAATGACATCAACAATCCCGATAGAAATATATGACAAGAACCAAATGTAGTATTACCCAAAGTTTATATATAATATATATTGTACAGTATGTGAGAGAAGCTGTAAATACAGATCACAGATGAATCCATATCATTATAAATTACATACAACAGTTGACCCTTGAGCAATGCATGGGTTAAGGACACTTACCCCTGGATAGCCAAAAATCTGTGTATAACTTTTTTTTTTTAATTTGTGTGTAACTTTTGATTCCCCCTGCCCCACAATTTAACTGCTAATAGCCTATTGTTGACTAGAAGCCTTATCAATAACCTAACCAGTTGATTAACACATATTTTGTATATTATATGTATCTAATACTATATTCTTATAATAAAGTAATCTAGATAAAAGAAAATGTTATTAATAAAATCATAAAGAAGAGAAAATACATTTACAGGACTGTACCGTATTTACTAAGAAAAAAATCTGTGTATACATGGACCCACATAGTTCAAACCCATGTTGTTCAAGGTCAACTGTCTACCCTGAACAGTAAACTTTTATAGCCTGTGATAACACAACAAATCAACTAAATGAAGTTTATCTTTAATATAAAAGTGACTGCTATATTCCACTAGATTCTGATGAGTATTCATAGTAATATGCATCCCTAATACAAGATGATTATGGCTACCTCTGGCTTCATGTGATGTCCTCATTTCACTTTCTGTTCTCTCTTCAAAGTCTTCTTTGACATCATCAGGATGCTGGTCTCTGAAAAAAAATAGGTGTTCAGCACTGCATCTCACCAATTGTCTTTCTTAATTTAAAAACAAACATTACCACTACTGTGAGAAAGGATTTTTAGTTCTACTAAGATGTAACTCCTACTAATAACATCTATAAATATCCATTTTCTTTATTACCAATTTTCATTTACTGTTCTGAAAAGAGATTTTTAAAGCTAAGAACAGTATTAAGGTGAACTATGTTACGTGTTAGCAAATGTAGCTACTGAATAATTCAACTTCAAATTGGGGCATGTTTTCATGAAGAGTTTCACTGGTTACCGAACTACAATTTAAGGAAAGAAAATATTTTGAAACCCCTACCATTTAATCAAGTAGCATACAAACTACCTTAGCTCTGGGATTTGGGATTGACACTGAGACTGGCCCAGGAGAAGCAAACTCAATTCTGGGAAGCTCTTCCTGGCTTAACCAGGTCAAATGTGTAGGCTGTATTGATTCCGACTCTTTCTGACCAGGAACGACCTGATGCTAATCTAAACATCCCAACAATGCTGTAAAATGGAATGGAACCATTACAATCTTAATTCAGAGCTTTATCCTTAAATCAGGGACAAAAATGGCGTTAAAGGGAACTAAGCACAGACTAACTAACTCTATTTTCTTTAAAGCTAAATTTGAAGTATTTGAAATTTTTCAACCTAATCTATTCCATTCTCAGAGTTCAAAATATATCCCACTCTCCAATTTCCTGAACTATCTAGGCTATGATACCTGGTTTACACACTTTAATGCTTTATAATACTCTATATTTATGTCGTATTGTTTCTTATGTGTTGTTACCTTTATAAATATATCCTGAGTTTCTTAAAGACCCTGATCATACTTCTGTTAAGTTTTAATTAAGAAAAAGGCAAATACACACGAAACCAAATGTCCCAACAAAATATAAAGAAGTTGTATTGTCTTAATTAAAAAGGCACTAATTTCATTCTCTAGCTGAACGGTGATAACACAATGATGCTAACACACTGTAAGTCTGCAATAAATACATGTTCCCTACTTCTTAGAAAGATCATTTCCAGTGACACATGTAAAATTTCATTGAGATCTGAACTCCCTGGCTAAGTTCATACTAAAAACAACTTATCACAAATGCTAAAGAATACTGCTTATTTGAGAATGGGGAAGAATTACTGTTATTACAAAATAAAAACAAATCATTTCCCAAGAGTAATAGAATTAAAAGACATAGAGGTTCTTATTCCATAAAAGTTGGGAGAGGAGGTATACCACTGATGATTGCAGATAGGACATTAACTGAAATGATAATAGAAAAGTTTGCCTTCTCTGTAAAGACTGTGCTAAAGTTATACTTGGTAATTAGAACATGCCAAAGTCAGCTTACTATGCTTAAATTAGCTTATGTGATCTTCTAAACTTGTTTTATGCTAAATTAGAAATAATATTATTTGAGTCCATAAATCTATCCCACTAGCTATCTATTGTGACCACTGAAAAAAGTTGTTTGTGCATAACTATATTAATATTTATTAGGAAGAAAATCATACAGTGCTGTGGCATAGTTTAAAATTGGCATTTTTCAAAGTAATAAAAAAAATCCCAATTACATTACTGTAGATTTCCTAAAAGTTTTAACGAATGGTTTGTGAAAAGGAAAAAAAGAAAAAAAAATAAGACAAACTTCTTTGTCTTTAGGCTTTGAGGTCAAAGGTTAACATTAAGTCTCAGAATTTTCTGAGTAATTCAGCTTTCCTGATCAGAATTGCCCACTAATGATAGTTTTACATTTTTGTGGTTTCAATAAAGCACAGTTTTCCTTAAAGTAAATTTTATTAAAATGAAGTTATAAGACTTAAGTATGAAGAAAGTTCTGTTGTATTCTTATGCCCAAATACAATGCCAATGATTTATTTTATGAAACGTAAGAAAAGGACCATTTTCTAGAAGAGCATAGAGAGAGAAAAAGAAAATAAGACCTTTGACCCAAAATATTTCTTCATGCCTGGATCTGCCATAATCCGTCCCAACAGAAGCAAAATGGAAGCTATCTATTTTCTTACATCATTTATGTTGCTTCATTATAGAAGGATGTTCGCTTTCCATTTTCCCTACTTTAACTCATAATATTTCATTGAATTGAACCTATATAAAACTTGGGAATATATAAACATGAATATTTATCTTTACCAAACACAGTTCAAATAAAGGCCTGTAGAAGAAACGTTTACTGGATGTTTTTATTTCTACTTAATATGTTGATTCTGCTAATTCCTTAAAATTAAAAATGACTAAAAGTCCCTTGGGGGTTCTACATGATATTTCATTTAGCTAAAAAGTTGGAGGGGTGGGGCAGTGGGGTCATCTGAGCAGTCTACTAGAACAAGCATTATAAAATAAATGGATGAACAGAACCACTGAAGTAAACAGAACCCTAATTAAGCACATCCAGAAATGAAGAAGTTAATAATAAGAAAAATTTTAAGAACATACTATGCACCAAAGGCTGGCTGAGCTCTTCCTATGTCCAATATTTCATAACAATCACTGTAAGAAGGTTCTGTTAACATTATAACCACTGAAACTTAAAGAAGTCCATGCCAAATCTGTAGAGCAAGTATCATACCAGGTCTTACTGACACTAAAATCCACAATTAAATTCAATTACCTTGAAGTAGAGTCAAGGTTTCTACCCTTGCATTTTTCCAGAATACAGTACATCAGTCTCCTATTGACAATGTCAGGCATGAAGAATCTTATTCTTATTTTTTTTGTATTTTATTTAAAATAAAAATTGGTTTCTCAATTGGGCAACCAGTATTTCTCTCTCCTACAAGGTTAGGATTTTCATTGCTAATTCTGACTGACTAGGTGCTGTGATGGAGCTCTTTCTCTGTGCAAGAATGAAATCCTTGATCTAGGATTCAGTTTCCTAAGCACAAAGTTATTCTAGCTGTACAGGTCTTCCAATTATGGACAAGGTACTTCCACAGTAGAACATCCACGCTCTGTGATAACATAATACTCTCTGGAACGTGGTACAAGATATGCTTCTTGACAGATTTTCTTCAAAAAAAAGACAACCAAAAATATTTTTCTGCTGTATTTTAATACCACTGTTTTGCTCTACATAAAAACTCCTCTATTTTCTCCTCTTGATCAACACTTTCTATTGCCAACAGTTTTATTCAGGAAGGAGGTACAAGCTGATTGGGCATGGGGGTAGTGAATCGTAACACGGAGAAAGCGTGGGTACACGTATGGTCTTTGGAAGTGAACAGGCTTGGCTGCAATTTTAGCTGTGCTACTTAATTCTAAACGATCTCTAGCAAGTTCCTGAACTTCCCTACTTCTCAGCTGCACCAACTGTAAAATGAGGAAAATCCATCCTTGTCCTCATAGGCATTTTAAGGACTCAATAAATGGACAGAAAGTGCTGCACACACAGCAGCTTCCACTATTGACCAATTACTTCTATTTGGTGATAAAATTATCTACTGTCACTTGTTTTCTTTAAGTAACCTGTTTGCTTCAAGTTTTAAACTAGCTTTTAGAGTAACAGTTACCACCCAGACAGCAGCCAGACTGCCTGGGTTGTAATCCAGGTCTGCTATTTAGGTCTGTAGTAATCCAGTAATCCAGTAATCCAGTAACAGACTGTAATCCAGGTCTGTTACTGTTATTTACTGTTAGCTGTGTAATCTGCAACCAAGAGAGGTTCTATGTTTTGTAGAATGGGTGTGTAATAATAGCACCTACCCCACGTGAGGTGCTAGGAAGAGTAAGTGAGCTAACGTAGGTTCAAAACACCTAGAAAAGTACCTGGAATACAGCAATTTCTCTTGAGATTTTAGAACTGTGGAGAACCAATGTATTTCAACATTTCTTTAGCTTGAATTGAAATACAATCATAGGTAAAACCCTACTCAAGAACACTCTTTAGGCTTTTAATTAAGACAGTGGAAT
This sequence comes from Felis catus, assembly GCF_018350175.1. NCBI lineage: Eukaryota > Metazoa > Chordata > Mammalia > Carnivora > Felidae > Felis > Felis catus. The sequence continues at coordinate 117,107,793 of NC_058372.1, read as the reverse complement.
CCACTCAAGTGAAAAAATGTATTCTTTATGAGTCAGCATCCTCTTTTTCTCTGTAATTAACGTGTCATGCTTTAGCCGTCTATCTTACTCTAAATATGCTTTGTAGTAATATTAGCAAAACAAACATCAGAAGGGTAAATACACAGTAAGAGGATGGCATGTGAATGCAAATAGCTGTATTTCTAGTTTGTTTATTTTTCATTTAAAAACAATCCCTAGCCAATTATGCCTGTCAGTCCCCAGTAAGTTAAAAAAAAAACAATATTGAAAAAAATGTGAACCGATGATTTTGCTTCAATTCAGGGATTTCAGCCATCTCTCTAAATCCAGCATGAGTCTGGTTTGGCTCCTAGCTTGAAATAACCCCGCCTTCTCTCTCCGCAGAGTTCATTCTAGTCGCACAGGGGTTTTGTTAGAGCTGAAAAGTACCTGTACTCCCCAGTAAGAGAGGAGACACAAGGAAAGTAGCAGGAGCTATAAAAAATGTAGGGATTTCTGTTTTGGACGTGAAAAGGAGGTCTCTTTGCATGCCCCCAGCATTCTTCTGCTTTTTTTAAATTTCTGGACCGAGGTCACTCACAGGTAAAAAAAATCAGAGAAAGAGAATCTTAGGGTTTGTACTTTAGACGATTCCTAAGAGTACTTGAACGGTCTCCAAATGCCTCCTACAATTGAAGAAGCGTGTGTGCGTGCACAGCTTCAGGACAAAGAAGTTACCATCTTCAACTCAGAAAAGGTGGCAAATAAAACCAGCGGGATTAAAACTTTTATGTCTATGTTAAGATTTGAATAAAGAGTCTTTATTTTACTTTAGGTTTCTTTATTTGAGGGGGGGGAGTAGGGGCAGAGAAAGAGGGAGACAGAATCCCAAGCAGGCTCCACACTGTCATCCCAAATGGTAAGATCATGACCCGAGCCAGAGATATGACCTGAGCCGAAATCAAGAGCTGGACACTTAACTGACTGAGCTGAGCCACCCAAGTGCCCCAAATAGTCTTTAAAATTAAGTTCCTTTTGGGATGCCTGGATGGCTCAGTCAGTTAAGCATCCAACTTTGGCTCAGGTCATGATCTCGTGTTTTGTGAGTTCTAGCCCCACATGGGGCTCTGTGCTGACAGCTCAGAGCCTAGAGCTTGCTTCAGATTCTGTGTCTCCCTCTCTCTCTGCCCCTCCCCTGCTCACACTCTGTGTCTCTCTCTCTCAAAAATAAATAAACATTAATTTAAAATAAATAAATAAATAAATAAATAAATAAATAAATAAATAAATTTAAGTTCTTTTTGAGATTATACATTAGCAGTGGTTTTTATTTTTTAATTTAAACTTATTTATTTACTTTTATTTAAATCCAAGTTAGTTAATATACAGTGTAATCATGATTTCAGGAATAGAGTTTAGTGATTCATCGCTTAAACATAACACCCAGTGCTCATCCCAACAAGTTCCCTCCTTACTGCTCATCCTTCCACCCAATACCCTGCTAGAAACCCTCAGTTTGTTCTCTGTATTTAAGATATCCTTATAGTTTGTCTCCCTGTTTTTATTTTTGCTTCCCTTCCCCTATGTTCATCTGTTTTGTTTCTTAAACTCCACATATGAGTGAAATCATGTATTTGTCTTTCTCTGACTGACTTATTTCTCTTAGCATAATACACTCTAGCTCCATCCATGTAGTTGCAAATGGCAAGATTTCATTCCTTTTGAGATGATACATTAGCAGTTGTTTTAATAGTGTTTTCATAAACATGGCCTAAGAGAGGTAAACATGGTCTACTATTTATCTAATGACTAAAAATAAAACATTTTGATTAATAAGCCTATTAAATTATTATTTAGTATAAGGAACATATGTTGGTGAAGAAAAGTAATAGAACGAATCAATACAGTGGATGTTACCAAAATGCCAAGGAAAAATCCTCCGGAAAACAATTCAGCAATCATCAATCAATCAATCAATCAATCCTCTTATGAAATGAAAAGCCCTAACCAGTAAGGTGAGCATTATGGAATAAAGACCCTGTATTATAGGAAGAGCAAGCCTACCTTACTTTCATGTTGCCATAGAAAAGAGAACAGATGTCATTGCTTTTCCACTATATGTAAAAGAGTTTCCTGAGTCAGGAATCAATGCCATTCGAGGAGATAAAATGAGACCCTGTTACACTACTGTTCCAGCAACTTCGCAGGCATACAACAATGACACAGTCACACACCTTACACTTTGAATGGCTGCCCTGGCATCGCAGTGGTTGGCACTAACAACTGTGAGTGTTTTAACCCAAAATGAGCTTCTCTCTGGTGCGCACTCACAACTGCACGGATTTGACTCAGATGTCCAAGAGCTGGAATACTTTTGAATTTCCACAGCTCCTGCTCCACATCTGGTAAAGCCCACTGACTGAAAGGGGAAACAGGCTTTCCGTAGCCAGGTAATGGTAAGTCACCAAAAGGACTCTCTCCAGTTGCTGACGCCAAACCCTCGGGCTCAGAAAGTCTCAGAAAGCAAAACAAAGTTCGTAAAGATTCCTAATCGGCATTTGTCATCTTTTAGGACTTTTGGCTCCAAATTGATGCTATTCTCCTTGATCTTGCGGTTCTGCAAAGTAAAGAGATTTTTATATGCTTATTGTCTCACGTTTATGTCAGCTTGTTTCCCAGTCTGTATAACGAAGCGCTCCTCAGCGACAGACTAGCTCTTGGCGTGACTCGTAAACCTGATTCAGCCTCGAAACAGAAATCAGATTAACAGTTGCAACTCCTGCAACTGCTCAATGTAATTCTGAGTAGAAACGCTGGTCCTACAATTTGAGAACCCATTTTAATGGCCTATAATGAACTGAACAGACTGAAATTTTTCAGGGGATTCAGGTTAGCGACAGGCATTTGCCTTGCAAGGTAACACAAGCATTTGGCAGATATTTAAAGCATGCTTTATTATGTTTCTGGGGTTATGTCTAAGCAGGCTTAAACAACACGGGAGCTTGAAACATTCCATGATTTTTAATAGAGATAGCACCTAATTTAGAAAGGCAATTACAAGCAGCTGCAGAACAGATTTCATGAGAATAAGCCATGTGGGATAGATGCCGATGTTCCCCAATTGGCAACATGCTGAATTATTACTCCAGAGAAAGGTGTTTATCTTCAGTAATAATTCTCAAAACCTAGTATATCGATCACTTGCACCCATCTCCTGGGTGTGCGTGTTAAAAATGAACTGGGACTGGCACCTTACATTTCCTGAATTAGCATCTCTGGAGGTGATCATTCGAAAGCTGCATTTTAACGAACATCTGATGATTCTGATGCAAAACGAAGTTTGAAACCCATAGGTTTTATGAAGATCCAGAGAGATGTACACATACTTTTACCGAGCGGTAGACGTGCAGGTTACGGTTACCAGTCCTCAGGCAAGGTCCGCCATGGACTGGGAGGCCCCTGCCTCACCATCTGGCTGCCAGGAGTGCTGTGAGGGCAGAGATGAGCTGCTGCCCGCCCCCTGGCCCCCGCAGCGAGGAAAACCTCTTCCCACTGAAAACACGAGGCACAACACACTCCTCACACTTCTGACGAACCAACATACAACTGAAAAGGACTGCAGACTCTCCACGCTGGGAATGCACTCATAACCCAACCATCCATTTGACGAACTGCTACAGGAAAACGGGCCTAAATATTCAGCGTGCCTACAAAAGGACTCAAGGTGATGCCATCTTAATGTGGGGCAGAGCTTCCCAGCTCGGATACCGTGAATCCCTGAGAACAAGTGCTCTGAGTTCTACAAGTTCCCTGTAGCCCTCCCAGAAGCCAAGGCCACCATCTGGTCATCCAGAGGCAGCCCCGTTCACTCCCTTGGTGCGCCATATAAAAGCGTCGTCACTTCTGTGGTATTTTCTACGTGAGGCAGGAGTTAAAACGACAACAGTGTTGGAAGCACTGCCTCATTCGTAAAAGAATGCCAGTATGTATTTGGGGGATTCATCTCATCATTTAATAATCAGCCCACAGAAATCTGGTGCGGGAATCTAACAAAGTTGAGAATGCAGGTGTTTCACCAGAACAAAAAACATTTCACAGCTGTTGCCTTTTAGGTCATACAACTGATAGGTCTCCTTTGAAGGCTGGTGGATGATTCAAGGTCACCCTGCATCCTTACTGTGTGCCAGGTGGCGTGCTTGGTGCTGAGGATATCTCAGGACCAGAGAAGACGTGGACTCTGCCCTTGTGGAGCTTACTGTCAAGCAAAGCACGCAGACGTAGAAGTATCGACACAAACTGTCTACAGCATCGGGATGTGTGCTGTGAAGGTATGTGATAAGGAACGTGAACTACTCTAGAAGAGCAGACAAAGCTTCCCCGAGGAAATGACAGTGAACCTGAAGCCTGCAAAACGAGAGACCAGCTAGGAGATGGCAGGCACGGAGACTCTAGGCAGAGAGAAAGGATGTCTGAGAACCGAGGTGGCTGAAGCATTAAGTTTAAAAAGGAGCCTGGCAGAGACAAGGCTGGAGAGCTGGGCACGGGCCAGACAACACAGGACCTTGCAGGCCACATTCAGAATTAGGGTCTCAATTTCAGGAGTAATAGGAAGTCACTGAAAGTGTCAAGCAGGGAGACAGACTTCCAAAGAACTGTTTTAAACGCAGACTCTTAGGCTCTAGCCCGGAAGATTCTTCATGGGCTGACCTGGGCTCCCAAATCTGAATTCTGAGGAGGTCTCTGGGAATCCGATGCAAAGTCTAGGAGCTACTGCTGTGGAGCGAGTCATCTATGGGCCCAGCCTGAGCAGACAGCCTGTGAAATAGCCCTTAAAATAACAGTTACGGGGCACCTGGGTGGCTCAGGGGGTTGAGCGTCCAACTTTGGCTCAGGTCATGATCTTGCAGTTCATGAGTTCAAGCCCCACATCAGGTTCACTGCTGTCAGCCTGTCAGCCAAGAGCCTGCTGCAGATCCTCTCTCCCACCCCCACTTGCACTCACCCCTAAATAAACAAACAAACAAACAAATAAATAAATAAATAAATAATAAAGGTTATTGCACGAAAGGAACACATGTTCCTCACATTGTTAATTTATCTGGCCTTGCTACGTCAGCTTCCAGATCAAAAGCAATGCCAGCAGAGCACTCATTCTGGTGACCCTCTGGCATCCGAAACGGGTGAATGGAATGGCGGAGCAGATGCTGTCAGGACAGTCGTGCTGGGGGAATCGCCGTGTGCTCCCTCCCCCGGCAGCCTCACTCTGCGGCTGGAGGTAACCAGGGCTTAAATAGCTCAGCTCCTCCATCCCTATGCTGGGAAGACTCGATGTGTGCTTTACACGGACGCCCAGAGTGTTCGCAGCAGGCCCGCGTTCCTGCTGTCTCCAAGCCGTCATCGGTGAGATGACAAGGCTTTCACTGGCCGTCTTCCTTTCTCCATCTCACTTCCTCACTCCCCTCCTGATGTCTGCCTCACCTCCCAAATAAACCACATGCAACCGAATCTTTGTCTCAGGGTCATCTTCTAGGCATGCAAACGGTCTCCCGCTGGGCCAAAGTGCATTTAAAAGAAAAAATACAGTGCAGTCTGGCTACCAAATTTGGTGAATTATTACCAAGGATGCAAAGAAAATGTGTTAAAACCTGAATAAAAAGTTCCATCCATGTGAGCGACGAATATGGGAAAAGAAGAGAGAACATAACCTGGTATTAAGAGAATCGTCTTGAATGCCGTATTCAAAGTTTAACCTAGGAATGTCAAAGAAATGGCCAGCCTTTCTTTTACTCTTTTACAGTTCTTTTTTTTTTTATTTTTATTTATTTATTTATTTATTTATATTTATTTATTTATTTATTTATTTATTTCAACGTTTAATTAATTTTTTGGGGGGGACAGAGAGAGACAGAGCATGAACGGGGGGAGGGGCAGAGAGAGAAGGAGACACAGAATCAGAAACAGGCTCCAGGCTCTGAGCCATCAGCCCAGAGCCCGACGTGGGGCTCAAACTCACGGACCGCGAGATCGTGACCTGGCTGAAGTCGGACGCTCAACCGACTGCGCCACCCAGGCGCCCCTACTCTTTTACAGTTCTTATATGGTGCAACAAGTTAAGTAACCTATTCTTCTTGCAACATGAATACAAACTAACATTTACTGAGGGCTTACTACTTAGTAATACTTACTAGTACTTACTAGAACTACTTACTAGTTCTTAGCATTGCACAGTTCCCTGTTTCATCCCTAAATCCAGGTTAAAGAAATCATAATCCGAAAACTTTATATTTACTTTTAAAATGAAAAAAATATATTAAATATGTTCATACAGATTCACTTACAGCTGAGAAGCCAGCTAACTTTTACCCTGTTAATTCTACCTTAAATCAACCACCCTCAAGCCACGAGATACACTTTTTGTTAACAACTTTTCTTTTATTAACACCTACTATATGTTGCCATCTCATGATCATTTGTATCTAAAATACCAAGTGCCATTCTGATTGCTGGGAGAACTAGTGACTGCCTGCAGTAGGAAAAACCAAAATAATCTGAAGCCAATTTTTTCAAGAATTTTAAAGAAGAAATTTAAAAATTTAAACAAGTAAATAAATCTGTGTTATTTTGAAACATGTTGTTTTTTCAAACATGCATAATGAAGCATTTAGGTTGAAATATCAAAATGTCTGCAAGCATCTCTTAAAAACACCATCTTGTGAGTCAGAATCAATGAACTCTGTATCTGTAATTGTTACTATATGAATTCGTACTTTATTTGTCTTAAAGTTCCTTATATATGATATGATCTCACTTTGGAGTGCTGGGTTGGGTAAAATGAGTTTATGTTTCATTAGTCATGGATTTAAGGGTAAAAACAAAAAATCCTCTTCTTGTTATTAATTAATTAGCTCCCCCCCGCCATCCAGAGGATAAAATTGCTTTCTCTGAGAATACTGAGACTTGAAATGCCATTACTCCAACAGCACTGCTGTGAATTTAGAATCAGTTATTAATTAAAATGTCCACCTATATCTATCATCTATAAGAATGGAAGTTACAAAATATTTCAATAAAAAACTACATAGCCTTAGGTTTTAAAATACTCCATAAAAGAAACTTCCAAAACCTAAGTACTAAGGCATATCTTTCCACTAATCTGCTTTGTTTTTTTTTTTTTTTTCAACGTTTATTATTTATTTTTGGGACAGAGAGAGACAGAGCATGAACGGGGGAGGGGCAGAGAGAGAGGGAGACACAGAATCGGAAACAGGCTCCAGGCTCTGAGCCATCAGCCCAGAGCCCGACGCGGGGCGTGAACCCACAGACCGCGAGATCGTGACCTGGCTGAAATCGGACGCTTAACCGACTGCGCCACCCAGGCGCCCCTGCTTTGTATTTTTTGAGTAGTGTCCTCAGTTAATGTAAGGGCACAGACCTTACTTAGAGCTTAAAACATACTAACTCAACTCTACAAGTGAAATCAAAACTAAATGCCTGAGCTTATACAGTTGACCCTTTAACAACATGGGTTTGAACTAAGCAGGTCCACTTATACATGTCTTTTTTTTTTTTACAATAAATATACATACACTACTGTAAATGTATTTTCTCTTATTTATGATTTTCTTATTAACATTTTCTTTTCTCTAGCTTAGTTTATTGTAAGCATACCGTATATGATACACATAACATATGAAATACATGTTAATGAACTGCTTACATAACTGGCTAGGCTTTCGGTCAACAGTAAACAGTAGGCTATTAGTAGTTCAGTTTCTTTGGGACTCAAAGATTATACTTGGATTTTCAACTGTGTGGGGGAAGGGGTCAGTGCCCCTAACCCTCATGTCATTCAAGGGTCAACTGTACTACAATTAACATCTTAATAATTAAAAGCAATAACATATATGCGAGTACTTGGCATGGGCATGAAAAAGAACACCCATTTTTCACAAAAAATCGGACATCTTCCTCATAAAGGATGGCTCTATATACCGATCAGTTCATTCAGAAACATGAACTGGCATGAATTTCCAAACTTCTAACACCCCCAAAGTGTGACTAAAAGATGAATAAATAAGAAAGCCTGTCTGATTTACATATGCTTGTATCAACTCTCCATTATTTTTTAAGTCCAACAACTTATCTCCACCATTTTACATGAAATGAAATGCATTTTCAATAATGCCCAAGAAAAGATAACCACAGAGTACACAGCATCTGAGATAGAAAACCTCTTTCAACCAGAGTACTTCTAAACATCACTAATATTATCACTTTAATTACCTGATTTCAGGAGATGAAGAGATTTCATTTGTGTCTGCCCTTTTATTTCTTGGAAATGATGGACTAGCCGGAGGCATCTCACCACTTAAGCGGTCTGGGAAAATTCGGTCTTTATTCAAATTGATTTCTGAATAGGGACAGTTGGCAGCACTAAAATATTAAAAGAAAAGCATATTCTTAGAACATCCATTAGAACATACTTTAATTAAAGTGACAGGCTACAGAATATACAACTCTAAAACTTAACTGTTATGTTTACATATGTATATATGTAGAATTAAACATACATTGTGAATATTTTTGTTTCTATTAAGGTTTATTTATTTATTTTGAGAATGAGAGAAAGAGAAAGAGAAAGAGAAAGAGAAAGAGAAAGAGAAAGAGAAAGAGAGAGAGAGAGAGAGAGAGAGAGAGGAGAGGCCGCAAGTGGGGGAGGGGCGGAAAGAGTGAGAAGGAGAGAGAAAAAATCTCAAGCAGGTTCTTTGCTATCAACAAGGAGCCCAACGTGCGGCTCAAACTCACAAACTGTGAGATCATGACCTGAACTGAAATCAAGAGTTGGACACTTAACCACCTAAGCCACCAGGTGTCCCTAGTGTATGAAATATTTTATCTCTGAGACATAATTTAAGTCTATTCTGATAGAAAATATGTCTTTGCACTAGATGTTCAGAACACAACCTGATGAAATCTTTGCAACTGTGCAATGATCACTGAAGGATTCTGTCTGTATACGGTCCAAGGGCAGAGGCTGTGCGTATCTGTAGGAACAATCAGCCCCAGGGGACAAATGCTTAAGACATCATGGGAGGGTTGGTGTCAGAGGTAGGACAGAGAAAGACTGATGGACAGATGGAGCGGATCTGCTTCCTAAAGTGATCCTTCAGGCTCAGGGTCACCATAGGCCATTTCATTTCCTTCATTTCATTTCCTGTTGGCCTCCAAAGGAAGGGGATTCCCCCATGTTCCTGTCTCCAAGCCCAGACGTACACTTGATACGCTAAGCAATACATATATTTATCTGTAGTCAATCCTGTTTCTGACAGGAAAGGAGACCAGATGCCAACTTGGATAATGACCCATCTATCTCACTTCCCTTCTATCGGTGACCCCTGGACTCCTGGTTGGTCTCTCAGGTCCCATGTGGGGATCATTTCTGTTATTCATGCAAAGGAAATCTAGGTCACTAATTGTTAAATCAACATTGTCAGTATAATCCTCTGCGTAGGCTTCAGCTTTCCATCTTCAGAACAACTGGGCAACCTCTGAATCTCAGGCCTCCAATACATAATGAACCCCTCCAACTAAATGCCCATCCTGCCCCTCTGTTTTTTAGGAAGTCTCCTTGTATCTATAAGTGGTTTGGATCTTGGATAAATTATTCTAGTGTCTTATATGTTCTTTTCTTCTCTCTAGGTGATAATCACCCAGGGAAAAATTTTAAACTATGTATGTCTATTTCCACCAAGAGAACCAGATACACTCTCCTAGGAGAAGGAGGGAAGAGTTTGAAAATGCTCCTGATTCTGATAATGGCCTATGAAACCTACCACAGGTATCTTGAAAGCTAAAATACAATCTTAATTTTATTTAACTAAACATTCTGCTACACTGATACCTATGCAAAAGACAAAAATAAATAACATATGCTCACGTGTTGACAAAAATGTATATAGTGCTAACCCAACAATAAAAAAATAACTAGTAATATTTATGGAGCACTTACTATATATCAAGCACTGTGCTAAGTACATTCCGTTCAGTGTTTTACTTAATTTTCACGACACCCTATGAGGAGGGCTTCTCATGAGACAAACTAAGGCTTAAAATGCTTAGGTGGCTTGTCTTTAATTATTTCATTAATTTGTTCAACAAGTATTTATCAAGTATCTATTAAGTGCTAATTATCTTTCTAGGCACTGGAATCACAACGGAAAATACAATGACAAGATCTCTGCTCTCATGTCGCCGATATTCTAGGGGAAGTTGGGCACTACACAATTGCAGATATAAAGCAGACAACTTTACACAGTGACAAACGCCACTGAGTATGACCGAAGAAAGAACATGGGGCTGTCACAGGGGTCACAGGGCTGTACAGGAGGAAGAGGCTCTGTGAAGCAGCAGCCTTTGAGTGGTGCCTTCGAGGTCAGGAAGAAGCCTGCTCTGTCAACACAGAGGAAGAGCATTCTAGGAAACAGCAAGGTAATGCCAACACAGGGAGAGCTCGGCCTGCCTGGGGTGAGGCCAGCGATGGCCGGGTGCGTGAGCAAAGGGAGGGCACACACTCGTGGCAGGCAAGGGAAGTATTGTGTAGGGCCCGGTAGGCCCTGGTCAGGAGTTCCGATGCTTAGTTTAAGTTTGAGGTGAAGCCGCTGGAGGACCTTCAAATGAGGAAATGATATGATTTGATGTACAATTCAGAACAATCCCTCAGGATGCTTTGTGGAGAGAAGATTTCAAGGGGCCAGAATCGGAGCAAGAAAAGTTATGTAAGAGTGAAGATACCATGGTGACTTCGATTTGGGTGGCTGAAACAGAGGCAAAGGGGCCAGTCACGGTACCTCTGCGATCCCTTCAAGGGAGCCAGTGTGTAGATGGGAAGTAGGGAATGACCTCAAACAAGGATTTAAGAATGGCCTTTAGGCTTTTGGCTTGAGGAACTGGATGGAAACAGGAACGCCTTTTCTTTTCTTTTTCTTCCCCCCTGAGATGAGAATGACGAGGACAGAGGCAGATTTGGGGACGAGATCAAGTACCGTGTCATGTTTATTAAACAATCAAGTAGACATGGTGCTTAGTAGCTCGGTAAGATAAGCATACTATTTCATTCGTCTTACTCAGCATGGGCACACGGCTGTAACTCATTTTTATTCATTTAGAAGTGATGGGAAGGAAAATCCAGCTCCAACCAACGTCTCTTTGGAACGATAATCCTTCGAGTACTTCATGGACCCCTTCGTGGGATTATGTGTAGTCGTGTTTATGGACACAAGCGACAAAAACCGATTCTGCCTACGCTGAGCCGAGGTGAAGTTACCGCAAGGGCATCAGACCAATCACAGGAAGGCTGGGCCGTCAGGCCTGCCCAGGAAGGAAGGTCCAGCCAGCACTTGCTCCCAGACACGGTCTGCACACGATGGGGCTGCTGGGACTGAGGCCCTCACTCTCTCCGCAGACGCCCAGCCGTCTTCTATGTCCCGCCCAACCCCCAATTTCACAGCAGGTGTGATCTGCCTTCCCATCACTCGTCCTGATGGAAGACCCAGGTGACAGCCTCCGCTCAGGGACATTTCGGGTTTTCTGTCCACACTGTAACTGCCACAGGCCTGAAGAAGGGGAGAAGCCCTGTTCCCCGAGGCTCCCCTGAGGGAGGGGGAGCCCTGCCTTACTTTTACCTTGATTTCAGGCAAAACAGAACATAAAAAAAATAAAACTCTTAACAGATTTCAGGCCAAATATAAACGTCCCAGGGTCGCCTCATAATAAATACGTTTAAAACCAAATTCATCATTGGGGCGCCTGGGTGGCTCAGTCGGTTAAGCGTCCGACTTCCGCTCAGGTCGTGATCTCGCAGTCCATGAGTTCGAGCCCCGCATCGGGCTCTGTGCTGACAGCTCAGAGCCTGGAACCTGCTTCGGATTCTGTCTCTCCTTCTCTCTCTGCCCCTCCCCTGCTCGTACTCTGTCTCTCTCTGTCTCAAAAATAAATAAAAACGTAAAAAAAATTTAAAACCAAATTCATCATCTTCAATGAACTCCCTTCTTCTGAAGAAAAAAGAAATACAGCCAGCTCCTCCCGCTATTCTCAAATCTCTGTTCCCGAGAAAGGAAACATAGTAGCCAAGCCTCACATTGTCATCTTTAACTCTGTTCTATTCTTTTTTCTTCACATTGTGTATTTTTATTGCAAATTTGTCTTCTTAGCATTTTGTGACAGCGGGGGAAAAATCCACATACAAATCTTTTGAGTTCTTTTGGCAAACAAACAGTATACTGCTATCCCTAGAATCCTGTAACCGTCATGTTTCCCTCACAGTGAAGCACCTGGCTTTCCAGTTACTGAATATCTATCTGTACATCTACCTTAAGGTTTTATCAGACATGAAGAAAGTGAGGAAAATGATAGAGTCCTGTTCTTAACCCCGCCCGCTCCCACACTGGGAAGATCCATGGTATTCTTAGATGGGCTACGTCCCCAACTACAGACTAGAGTCATAATTGACAAGTCTTGGAATGTAAGATCCAGGAGAGCAGCCCCTTTACCTATCTGCTGAATAAGTGAAGGAAGAATCTCTCTCTCTCTCTCTCTCTCTCTCTCTCTCTCTCTCTCTCTGAGATCCCCACAGAGAAACTTGGACAGCTCACAGACTGGCAAGACTGCAGACCAGGAGAAGACTTACTGTCTACATAATCTGCCTGTTTTGATTTTTAGGGCCAGAGAGGAATTCGAAACTCTCAACTTGAAGTAGAGGAAGTGATCGCAGCCCTCCACACAGGGATTTACTAATGGGTCAGGAGGATCTATCAAGGCAGGATCTATCAGTTACGAATTTTACATTAACACCTTCTCTTTGAGTCTCGAACCCTGAGAGAAGTAAAGTGGGTTTATACACCTAGCATTCTTACACCTGCTATGGGATAAAGGGGGAAGCCAGTGGGTTCCCAAAGTGGGAGAAGATAAAAAACAAGGTGGGTGGGGGGATGCCACAAAACGCAACTGAAGTGTGCTCCAGGGATAAGGGATGACCATCCAGAGGGGTGACCAGTGCCCTGGACAGAAATCAGGAACCTGGGCTAAACATGCTCTGCTGCTCCATCCACTCCTGGCTGATGAGTAAGCACAACTTGTGAGGCTCCGTCTTCTCACTCGTAAAATGAGGATGCTAACAGCAGCAATTTCTGCGGCTCGAGCACATCACACACACACGCTAGGCGCTTTTCTTGCACTTTCCCACTTAACTCCCACAACCCCAGGAAGCTGCTCCTTGTCTAATGATCGTTTTGCAGATGTAGAAACGGAGCTTAAAAAAGGGAACTTGCTCAGGGTCAGTCCATCGGCTCTTGGCAGAGTCAGATGTTGAACTCTGGCTGTCCCCTGCCACACTGGATGGGGGCAGATAGTACCCTGCAGTAGCAAAGAATGTCCTTATCTTTAATCTGTGACAACCCAAGCCATCTCAGTACCATCTTCTAGCCAGATGCTGCTGTCCTCTAGCTAGTATGTATTCTGCCAATACTTAACCTCTTGGCCAGTTTCCGTGTTCTCACATTTACAAAGTTCATACAGTTTTAAAAGCCAGTAACTTCACAACTCACCAGTGCCGATCAAACTTCTGTGGAGACAGTGGGTTCCCACCAGGCTTCTAATCATCTCCAGTTTCTCATGTACTAAGCAGCGTATGTCACGTATACATGGGTACACACATGTATACATATACACGCAACTCTTTACCATTACATAGTTCCTCAGGGAGCAGAGGAAGAGATTCACGTAGGATTACACAACTATCCACCATCGAATTGTATTAGAGTACACCCTGTTCTATTAGCAAACAATTCCCTGTCAGCTCTACATACAAATATCCCACCAACCCCTCTAAGGAGGCAGTTTTTCCCAGGAAAGACGGGTCCAGCTTATTAGGAAAGGTGGAAGGACTGTCTTCTTCACTGCTCCCCACGTCACCTTTAAAATCCTTTTCATTGAGAATACGTTTATTTAAACAATTAGGTAACACCTGAGGTTTTCTAAATGATCGCATAGTCATTGTCACACTCTGTCATGACAAAAACCTGTAAAAAACATGAGGCAGGCTCTATCAGGCCCCTGTGCTTTACGCGAGAGTCCAGGAGTTACAAGGAGAGACTTAAGAGCCACACAAGCCTGGGTGGAATCCTGGTTCTGCCACTGTCTGACCCTTGGGCGTGCACGTAACGATTCCAAACCTGTGTCTTCACTTGTAAACCAGAGATGACAAGAGTACCTGCTTCACAGAGCTGCTGTGAGGATTTAGTGAGATCACACAGGTAAGTGTGGCACGCAGCCTGGAACACAGGAAGTCCTCAATGAACCTCACCTGTTACGATTACTCAAACAGGAGAAGAGGAGTAACACTTAACCCCTACGACGTAAACGTGCATCAGCAAAAATAAACCACAACATTAAGAGCTCTGTAACACGACTCATTTGTGAAGCCTCTCCGCTTCCTACAGGAAAAGGGTGCTACTCCATTCACACCTCTACAAAAATCTGTTTACACCAGACTGGCCTCCTTAGAGGTAGGGACCCTCCCTCTGTGCAGCCCGTCACCTAACTGAGCACTGACACGAAGCAGGCACTCAGTAAGTGTATGTTCGATGCATGGATGGATGGATGCTGAAATAATATGCTGTTTAGAGTGTGCAGGTGTGTGTCCAAAGGTACTAACTTTTAAAACTTTCCATGGACTTTACCAGTACCTTTTAGAAGCTGTTGGAAATACTCTCCATTTTTTTTTCTTGTTTATTTTCTCCAAGATCAAATCTTATGTAGAAAAGATTTACTTCTGAAGGCACTAGATATGCAGAATATCTGCTTTCATATAACGTTAGTTGTCTTTTCATCACTTCCCATTCTTTGACCTTTCAGTAGCCCAAATGAATGAATCACCAAAGGGAAACACCATGATAAAACCCAGATTAATGCTCCCTTGCTAGAGACAGGAGTAAGCAATCTGACTACTGAATATCCCTGGGGATAAGAATAATGTCCACATTCAACTCACTCACTGATTATTTACATTTCAACATCTGAAAACATAACACTCTCAAATTTCACTGCCGAGACACATGTTCTATTTCTAACACCTCTTACATCAAATTCAACTATTATAATTTTTCAGAGAGGCAAACAACAACTGCTAGTCAAAACATAGCCTTTTGCTTACGTGTTCATAAAATGGATTATTCTTGCTAAAAGAGCAACTTTCCTTGTTATCTAAGCAAAGAATGCATGTTTTGATTTATGTAGTCTCTCAGTAAATTAATCCAAAGAGAATTTTCTCATTATGTTTTCCTAAACACAGCATTCTCAGCAAGGACAAAAATAAGTGCCAGTGAAATGAACCTTTCAAAGAATATCCATGATGTTGCAGCTCTTCCACAGTCTACTAATGAAATGGAAAACCGGCTGTGCCTGTGAAGGATTAATATCCTTCCACATACAGAGCTCTGAGTGTTGTAAACCGGACAGCACAGCCAGGGAGACTCAGGAGAGCCAGCCGAAAGGGCCAAGAAAAATGGAAGAGACGATGCAGCAGGGCCTGACAATGGCTGTTGGGTGCTTTGAATGGCATCCCGAGGCTCTTGTCAACCAATAACTCTGGCCTGGACTCACCCACAGAACTGCTAGTTGTGCCCTCCGTATGGCACAGAAGCAAACGCTGCTTCTTTATCAACACATGTCTTTGAAGCCATGAGGTCAACTTCTTTGAGTGGAAGAAGGACTGGTTCCAATTCCACTCAAAGGTTTCTTTTTCTTTAATGTTGATTGTTTTCCTTTGAGACAGAGTGCAAGTTGGGGAGGGGCAGAGAGAGGGAGAGAGAGAATCCCAAACAGGCTCCACACTCAGTGCAGAGCCCGATGTGGGGCTGTATCTCACAACTGCGAGGTCATGACCGGAATTGATATCAAGAGTCGAATGCTTAACTGACTGAGCCACCCAGGTGCCCCCACTGAAAGGTTTCATTACCACATTTCTCCATAAAAATCTTCCATGATTCTCCTTGTAATTTCCCCCTCCTTTTCACAAATACAATACTGCATATCTCTAAAGAAATGCTCCAAACATAATCACTTAAACTTTGTGAAATGGCTGTGGCCCAGCTGAGGAACCCCCAGAGGTCAGTGGCACCGTTGGGAAAAGGTGGCCATAATGAGCGCCAGCCCAACAGGCAGGGGACAGGATTGTCACCAAAGACCCTGCCGTGACAGCAAACCTCTCTGCTCAGACCTAAAGCACTACTAAAGAGATGATGGACATTGCTGTAAGGTGGGTTTCCTTCCCAGAAGGCCAAAACAATTCTTTTTGTAATTTTCAACTGAACCCCAATAGCGTGATCTCAATTTTCATGCAATTTTAAGACTTCTTTATTCTTTTCCTTCATAATTTGAGCAAACTACCTTCACTCCAATGAACATCTTGGGGTTGTGCAGTAGAAAGGTACATTTGACAAAGGTTCAATATTAGTTACTGCTTTGTATCTTATGTTTAAATTAAATTATGTGTAGCTTTCATATTTCCATTAGTCCCTGAGTTCTTTGAAGGTTGGGTCTATAACTAATTCATGGAGCAGTGCCTTGTGAGGCAGCCAGAGGGCAGTGGTCAACAGCACAGATAGACTGGGTGCCATTCCCTGTTCTCCTCACACCAGCTGTCTCTCCAGTGCCACAGTGGCCTCATCGAAATTTGGAAAAGGCACCCCTGGGTGGCTCAGTCAGTTCAGCATCCAACTTTTTTTTTTTTATATGAAATTTATTTTCAAGTTGGTTTCCATACAACACCCAGTGCTCATCCCAACAGGTGCCCTCCTCAATGCCCATCACCCACCCTCTCCTCCCTCCCACTCCCCATCAACCCTCAGATTGTTCTCACTTTTGTTTGTTTGTTTTTTAATTTTAATGTTTATTTATTTTTTAGAGAGAGAGAGAGAGAGACAGAGTGTGAGCGGGAGAGGGGCAGAGAGAAAGGGAGACACAGAATCTGAAGCAGGCTCCAGGCTCTGAGCTGTCAGCACAGAACCCGACGCGGGGCTTGAACCCACAAACCGCAAGATCATGACCTGAGCTGAAGTCGGACGCTTAACCGACTGAGCCACCCAGGTGCCCCATGTTCTCAGGTTTTAAGAGTCTCTTATGGTTTGGCTCTCTCCCTCTGTAACTTTTTTTTTTTCCTTCCCCTCCCCCATGGTCTTCTGTTAAGTTTCTCAGGATACACACAAGAGTGAAAACGTGAAAACATATGGTATCTGTCTTTCTCTGTATGACTTCTTGATCTCGGCTCAGGTCATGATCTCGCAGTTGTGAGCTCTAGCTTCACATCAAGCTCTGTGCTGTGGGCACAGGGCCTACTTGAGATTCCCTCTCTCTGCCCCTCTCCACTGCACACACAAGCACTCTCTCTCTCTCAAAACAAATAAATGAACATAAAAAAAACTGGAAGAAAATAATACTAAAACTAATAGGGGTTTTTTGAAGGTTATTCATACTTGTAAAACAATTAGAGCAGTATGCCGTGTGGAGTAAATACATGCTCAATAAACATGAGTTATTATTGAAAAAAACTCGAAAGTATTTACTGCAGGAAATAATTTATTAGTATATAATGGAAATTTAGCATGCTAATGAGTTATTTCTGGCATGTAGACTTAAAACACGTCTGAAAATAATCCAGCCACCTTCACTCAGCAATACTGAACAAACTTTTAAGACACGATATTTTTAACACTCTTCCAGCTAATCATGTAACTCCAGGTTTGCAGTTATACAAACACTGAAAAGGATTTTTAAATGGATATCTGCAAATGTAATCAGGACCCTATGTTCACACTATTTACTCTGGAACAGACTGAATCCCATATAAACCCCACAAGGAGTGTTGCAGAAGGAAGATAAGCAATATTTGAGGATGCAGAGATGAAATAAAGAAAGAGGAGAAAATAATTACACCCATTTTACAATTCCTATGAACTCCTGGAGGCACAGGCAGCACAATCTTCAGATCTTTCAAAAGACCTGGATTCACAATGGGCACAAACTAGATAAACAAGGGATCCCCTTCCTCACTAGGCAATCCAATTAACTTGCAGTTAGAACATCTACACTGACAAAGGATTAATACATCTCTAAACAGGTGATGCTTTTGTTCCTTGAAAACCTCAGTGTTCAGTAATATATTTTTAAATGTCTGCAAGGACCCCCACATTGCCTAAACAGTATATCAAATTTCTAATGTATAAATTTGGTTTCTTTTTGAAGTTCCTGAGGGGGTCAGAGAAAAATATTGAAAAATATTGTTTTGAATCAGTGCATAGTTTGACTATTCATATCTGTGCTTCTTGTGATCTGTGCTGATAATCTGTGATAATCTCAACTCTCATTATTCAAACTGTTGTGTCCCCCAATCATACCAGATTTTACCAAACAGGGCCTGCCCTCTTCTCATTATTAACGGTCAACCCAGAGTGACTCTTTCAGAAGGTAAGTATCTATACAACTAGTCTGGCTATCAAGAAAAGGCAAATAGCTAGAGCAAACCTATTTTAAACTGTGAATGCATTTTCTCCCAGAAACACTTAACTAAAGACATACTCCTCATTTTTCCAGGATCACCATGGTAACCACATTTTTTTTTTTTATAGAAAACTACCTCACATGTATTTACTATGCATGGAAACCACGATCTTACACACAGGTGGGACAGGCACCTTCTATCTGACCACGTAAGGAATTCCCACTTCAGTGGCAGCACCACATACCTGTGAGGGCCCAGGTGTCTCACTCTCTTAAAATGACCAATCCCTTTACATCCTGGGGTTGAGCATCCGCCATGTTCTGAAGCTTCCATTAATTCTAAGGAGCCTATAAGAAAGCAAGGGGAAGAAAAAGAGAAGAGAAAGGAAGGGGCATAAAGTTAACCAAAGGCTGTGAAACAAAAATTACAAATATCTTAAAAGTCTTTAAAGATTTTCCCTATGCTTTTGTTCACACTATTGATCTTTCTTCAACAGCGAAATGGTACACTTTGATCTAACCCTCTATCAGTGCTATAAATTCCAGAAATACCTAATTATGAATTAATGAGGAGATGCTAAACAATCTTCAAGTAAATAATATAATTAGTTTACGAATACTTGTACACTGAAAATTTCAAACATGCTACCCCCTCCGTGTTTTATAATGCTCCCTTATGCTGACCACTTATGTCCCTGTGTAATGTGCTAGACTCTGTTCTAAGCATTCCCATATATACCTCTATGAATATATATATATACACATGTATCAAGTCTTTGGTCTTGTATCATTTGGTCTTGTATCATTTTGTCGCATACAAGGGATAGCACCAACGTGCACTATTCTGAAACATTTTTTTCTTTGGTCTTTAACTTCATGTCTTAAAAATCTTTCCATCTCAATGATAATATTCTTTATGATTGTTGCACAGTGTCTGTATCATGAGTGCACCAGAATTTAACTAATCTTTGTTTCCAAGGTTTGTTATTTTAAATATACTGCAACAAACAGCATGCATGTGGATTTCTTTACTTTTATGCAGCTTGTACATGAACCTGGAAACAAGTGAAGCCACTAAAACAGGGGACTGCACACTAAACTTTTAAAAACCCCACGATAATCTACTGTATTTTCTACATATTTTCTGCTACAATGTATAGGCTTTCCTTCAAAGTTGAAATCATAGTATGTCAAATCCGCAGTGCACATTTAAAAAAAAAAAATTGAACTTAAAGGGACTCTGCCCTGAGGTTACTGTAAATCACATGCAGTTTTAAGCAACAATAGATAGGGAGAGCCTTTTTACACTCTGTCCAGTTTCTCCCAATGGTAACATTTTGCAAAACTACAGTATAAAGCCACTACTGATACATTAGACTTTAATAGCCTAAGAGAACTGTCTTCCAAAAATTCAGTACCAATTTTGAAAGGTGATGAGTCCTTCTAAATAAAAGTTTAAAAATCTACATAAACTGTGCTTTCAAACATTATTTTTTTTCTTTTATGTTTTTGTGACTACCACATAATGGAAAATGTGGGAAGAAGAACAGGATTCATGGAGAACAAACGTACAGGGGAGAAAACAGTAGAAAGAAAATGATAGGAGCAAAGAAAATATTAAGCACCCTACATAAGAAAATGGAAACATTCAATTTAAGTTATCCTTGTGTCTCTTACTCAAAGGAGGCTGAAGAGGATGCCCGGTTTTTGAACACCAGCCCACAGGGTGAATATCAGGGCAATCCGCATCTACCCAGTAATCATAGCAGCTGTTCCAGCCATCAAAGTGAACCTGGAAACAAAAGGAAATTACCAGTACAATTCATAGAAGATTCCTACCATTAAAGTTCTAGTCACCATATAACTATTTTTATTTTCTTCTAAAGTATGTAGATTCAAGGGGAGCCTGGGTGGCGCAGTCGGTGGGGCGCCTGGGTGGCGCAGTCGGTTGAGCGTCTGACTTCAGCCAGGTCACGATCTCGCCCTCTGTGAGTTCGAGCCCCGCGTCGGGCTCTGGGCTGATGGCTCAGAGCCTGGAGCCTGGAGCCTGTTTCCGATTCTGCGTCTCCCTCTCTCTCTGCCCCTCCCCCGTTCATGCTGTGTCTCTCTCTGTCCCAAAAATAAATAAAAACGTTGAAAAAAAATTAAAAAAAAAAAGTATGTAGATTCAATACCAAATAACATTTTTTAAAAATTTATTTAAATTGCTTCATTTCCCCTATGCCAAAAAAGGGACTTTCGACCTATCTTCAAATGATCTGTTCATCAATAAATGTCTTGCCAAAGACATCATTCCAGCGGTACTTTTATAGATATGTGTGTCTTCCAACACACACACACGAGTTATGAGTACATAACGTCTTCATAGGAGCCACACCAAAGAGCCAATAAATATTACTTAAGTAACGAATAAATCAGGAAGGGAGGGAGGATGGGAGTGGAGAGGAGAAAGGCAGGAGTACCTTTCACTTAAATGTCAACTCTCCCAGAATTATGCTAAAAAGGCTGTTTATTTTTTTTATTTTTATTTTTTTCAATATATGAAGTTTATTGTCAAATTGGTTTCCATACAACACCCAGTGCTCATCCCAACAGGTGCCCTCCTCAATACCCATCACCCACCCTCCCCTCCCTCCCACCCCCCATCAACCCTCAGTTTGTTCTCAGTTTTTAAGAGTCTCTTATGCTTTGGCTCTCTTCCACTCTAACCTCTTTTTTTTTTCCTTCCCCTCCCCCATGGGTTTCTGTTAAGTTTCTCAGGATCCACATAAGAAAAGGCTGTTTAAACAGGGGCGCCTGGGTGGTTGACTTTGGCTCTGGTCAGGATCTCACGGTCTGTGAGTTCGAGCTGGCATCAGGCTCTGTGCTGACAGTACGGAGCCTGGAGCCTGCTTCGGATTCTGCGTCTCCCTCTCTCTCTATCCCTACCCCCCCCCCCCACCCTGTTTGTACTCTGTCTCTCTCTCTCTCTCTCTCTCTCAAAAAGGAATAAACATTAAAAAAATATATTTTTAAGTCTGTTTAAACAAATTCAATGTCCTATTAGAAATACACCTGGTTTATAAAATATCTCTCCATCAAATGCATGTCTAAGTATCATTTTTTCTCTCAGAAATAATTACACTATCTCTCAAAGAAGTTTTATATGGTGGTCGGAGCCATTTTATCAGCCACCGTGTGAAAGAGCTATTGGTCTTTCAGGCAGGGTCACTAAGGATCAGCTATGTGTCTTTTAAGTATTACATGTATTTTATTTTTTAGGATGAAAGGATATACTGAAAGGCTATATATATTTCACTATTACATCAAATTTGCCAGCTAGACCTTTTTAAGTCTGTGAATCCCTTACTAACAAGACAACAGATCCCAGATAGATAAAAAATACAAATGTGTAAAACTGAATAAAAGTTCCAGAACAATGCAGGAGTGAATGTATATGTAATCTCAAGAGTAGGAAACCATAGTAGGCAAGATACCAAATTCAAAACTCATAAAAGACTGCTCAATTTGACTACAGGAACATTGAAAAAAAATTTTTTTAATGTCTGTTTGTTTTTGAGAGGGAGAGACAGAGCGTGAGTGGGGAAGGGGCAGAGAGAGAGGGAGACACAGAATTCAAAGCAGGCTCCAGGCTCTGAGCTGTCAGCACAGAGCCTGAGGTGGGGCTTGAACTCATGAACCATGAGATCACGACCTGAGCTGAAGTCGGACACTTAACTGACTGAGCCATCCGGGCGCCCCTGACTACATGAACATTTAAAACTTCACAGTGGCAAATGTTACCACAGAAAAGGAGGACGATCCATGAGAAACTTCAAAAACACAGTTATTATATATGTCACAATGTACTCTGTTCTTTAATTTATCCAAATACCATATATCAGCATAAGAAGATTAAAAGCCCAATAGAAAGATGAAAAATAGATATAAATTGCTCATAAATAAGAAACTAAATATAAATGATTAGTAAACATATAAAATGATAATCAATTTCACTTATAACTAAAAAAACCCCTACAAATTAAAACCACAAGATGCAATTCTTTCAACCTGCCAAAAATGTTCCATCTTGGTGTTTCCCAGAGCTGGAGAGTATGAACATAAAAAGCTTTCTCAAGGACTGCTGACAGAAGTATTAACTGGCAAGTATTTCTAGAGAGCTATTTGCAACAACAGTCACTTAAAATATATCACTTCTGACTTAATAACCTCAATACCCAACTCATTGTAGTAGAAAACAACCAGAGTATCTATCATGAGGAGACTGGCTAACTAAATTATGGCATGTTTGTATGACAGAATAGAACAGAGTTGTTAAAGTGTGTGTGTGTGTGTGTGTGTGTGTGTGTGTGTGTGTGTGTGTATTTAAAATAACATCCTTTGCAATGAATCCACTTTCTCAAGCTTAGAAATCAATTAATCCTAGAATCAAAGCCCACTGAATTCCACACCTGGAAGAAACCATACGTATTATCTTAAAGAGAAGAAGAGTTCACACAGCTAGTTAGGAGGAGTAACCAAACCTAAAATTCAAGGACCCAAATAAAATTGATCATCTTCCCATACACTGAATATAAAAGCAGCACTTACAGAAAAGTACTTAGGGGCGCTGGGGTGGCTAAGTTGGTTAAGCATCAGACTTTGGCTCAGGTCATGATCTCGCGGTTCATGGGTTCGAGCTCCGTGTCGGGCTCTGTGCTGACAGCTCGGAGCCTGGAGCCTGCTTCGGATTCTGTATCTCCCTGTCTCCCTGACCCTCCCCTGCTCACACTCTGTCTCTCTCTCTCTCTCTCTCTCTCTCTCTCTCTCTCTCAAAAATAAACAAACACTTGAAAATAAAAAAAAAAGTGCTTAACTCAAAGTAACCCTTTCCTTTCCCCTGATCAAAAACAGTGTTCAACTAACAGTGAGAATGACATTCATGGTAATTTTGTAAAAATATCCATTTATGCTATCAATGCCATCAATAAATAAGCAGACACAACTTAGAGTGTTTAGTAAGTTTTAAATGTTCTAATTCTCAGCTAATCAAGTGATTATTTTACTAGAAATGTGAAACTCTCATGTTTTCCGATCTTACTATTCCTAAATTCCATTTCTTTTATATTGGAATCAATGTTTCACATAACCTATGTTCCATTTGTTGTATATAAACCGCTAAATTTTTAAAAATTAGGTATCTTCCTACAGCAAACATACTCAGTCCTAAGAAATAAATGGTTTTCCACCCCAGATACATTTCAGAATTACCTATGATGAAAAGGAAGAAGAAATAAAGGAAAAAGAAAAAAAAAGTGCTGAGCTTACCTAGGAGATTTTAATCCACAGCTTTGGTTTGGGTTCTATGCACACAGAGGTCGTTTACTCAACTTGTAAGTAACTCTGGTGTGCACTCAGAACTGAGACCCATGGATATCAAATTGTATACTACTGGGGCACCTGGGGGGCTCAATCTGTTCTGCATCCAACTTTTCTGGGGGGCTCAATTGGTTCTGCATCCAATGTATATAAATAGTACATTATTGTACATCGATATAGTCCCTAAAACTGTTGATATCATCATAAATAAAAGGATTCTTTTTAAAGTTTCCTCACACATACCTTTAAAAATGTTTATGGTAGATCTATCATATCTGGTGATGATGCCACAATGTTTCCTAGTTTTCATTAAAACTGACATCTCAGTTTGGCAATGAGAAGTCATCTATCTAGGATTAATACACTTTAGATACTATAGATAAATCTAATACCTTCTATAATCTAGGTTGGTAGACAATCTGGAGAACTATAATAGTTTAAGGGTTCAATTTCAGAGATAAAATTTAGTTTAGATATTATGAACAGAGGTAACAATAAAATTCTGAGAAGTACCAAATACACTTAAAATGCTATTTGAAATTATGTAAAAATTAATATATGCAAACATTGACATTAATCCTAATCGAAATTCTCACTGTAGAAGCTCAGATGAAATAATTGATTTAAACCTTCATCTCTCGTGGGGCATCTGGGTGGCTCAGTTGGCTAAGCATCCAACTTCGGCTCAGGTCATGATCTCACAGTTTGCGAGTTCGAGCCCAGTGTCAGGCTCTGTGCTGACAGCTCAGAGCCTGGAGCCTGCTCTGGATTCTGTCTCCCTTTCTCTCTGCCCCTGCCCCACTCACACTCTGTCTCTGTCTCTCTCAAAAATAAACAAACATTCGGGGTGCCCGGGTGGCTTGGTCTGTTGAGCATCTGACTTCAGCTCAGGTCATGATCTCCAGGTTCGTGGGTTCGAGCCCCGCGTCGGGCTCTGCACTGACAGCTCAGAGCCTGGAGCCTGCTTCAGATTCTGTGTCTCCCTCTCTCTCTGCCCCTCCCCCACTCATGCTCTGTGTCTCCCTCTCAAAAATAAGTAAACATTAAAAAAAATTAAAAAAAAATAAACGCTAAAAAAAATTTTAAACTTCATCTTTTGTAACTTTTACTTTTCAGGCACTGACATATTAAGAAGTTTTAAACAAACAAAAAATCAGACACTTGAGTAATGTTAAGTGATAGTTTTACTCTTGCTGGGGACTATTTTGAAAAGAAATCAAATGCCTAATAAACAACAACAAGGAAGGAAGATAAACATACAACATGAAATATTTAAAAATCTTACAAACCCCAAAAAGACACACAAAATATTTATAATACAAATGTTCCACTTTAAATATACTTATACATAAAAGCAATTCAGCAATGGATCGAAGTATAGTGAAAAAGACTTAACTCACGCATATTTAAAATTATAGCTTAGGAAATTGGATACATTTTCACCCAGAAGCATCATTTGGACCCTTTATCAAACCTTAATACATGTTCCTGACAGCTTACCAAGAATGAGACAGATAATATTTTAGAAAGCACACTATTCCTTAAAAAAAAAAAAAAAAAAAAAAAAAAAAAAAAAAAAAGGAAAGAGAAAAAAGATTTGGTTGGATTTTCTTTTCATGTGAAAGGCAACTCAGTAAAACACATTTTAGACCCAGGGGCTTATCTCCAATCTCTTCTGAAATTAAAGCTATATTTGAAAAGGTATAAAGCCAGAAGGACCAATGGAGAAGAAAAGTGGCTGACGGGTGAGAAGTGACAGTGATGTGTGTGGAGGGCGGAAACAGGAAGAGTGTTGACCTACAGGACAGGGTGGGTGGGTCACAGCCCAGGGGTCTGTAGAACAGGCCTGGAGCCCACTGGCTGCAGACCCCAAGGAGGACTCACTCTGGAGGCAGCACACAGGAGAGAAGGGTCCTGAAACACAGCAGTACTGACTCACAGTCAATATGGAGTAGTTACACGCCCTCGGGCTGCTCCCCCACTCCACCCACCATGGTAACTGCCCCTTCAACAACCCAGGCAAAGAGCAGACATTTATCTTGTAGAGAAAAAAATTCCCAAGGCTCTCAATTCTAGAACAGACCTGAACGGGCAATGGGCTGGATAGAAAGCACAGGAACTTGTACAACCAAGAGCCGTACATTCCAACCCAGCCCTTCTCTTTCTCGCACAGCGACCGCCAGGTTCACTCTTCCCCAGGGAGGACTCTGGAAGAAACTGACAGGCTCCAGAGAAGGACCCAGATGCCAACAAATAGGAACGTCCCTGTGAAAAAGCAGGCTCTTTTGCTTTCTTACGGTGAAGTCTGCTGGTCTGTAAGTCCCACCCACGAAAAACAGTTAACTTTATGAGTGCCTTTTCTTAATGCAGACGGTCAGTCAAGGACTTGATATTTGAGGAGAGGCTCCAATACGACAGCGGAAATTTGGAGGAAATAAGCAGAGGACAGAAGAAAAACCATCACTAGTATCCTCAGATAAGAAACAATATTGCTTCAAGAAATAAAAAGATGATGCCATTTAAAAGGGGGAGGAGGCTAGAAAATAGGAAAAAACTCTCAAAAATTAAAAAAATCAGAATTGTAATTAAAAATGCAACATAAAAATATTTTTTAAAACATGGGGTGCCTGGGTGGCTCAGTTAAGTGGCCGGCTTCAGCTCTCTGTTGTTAGCACAGAGCCCCTTTTGGATCCTCTGTCTCCCTCTCTCTCTGCCCCTCCCCACTCACACATTCTCTCTCTGAAAGATAAATAAACATTAAAAAAGTTTTTAAAAAAAGCAACCTAGGTTTTGAAAAATAGAGTAGATATCTCTCTAAACAAGTAGAATAAAAAAATCAGAGAAGCATAAAAAGAAAGTATAAGAAAATCAAGGGGTCAATTCAAAAGGTTTAACAACCAGAGCTGCAGGACTTCCAGAAAGAGAAGACACAGGATGACAACAGGGAGTCATCAACTAGTAATACAAGGAACATGTGCAAAAACTGGAGGACATGAAACTCCACAGTAAAAAGCCCGAGTACTCTGCATGAGTACTCACCCAGAGCAGAACAACTGGTATGGCCTTAGAGGTCTAAGGTCAGTCGGTATGGATGTGAAAAGACAGCAGAACAAGGCTTTCAATTTCTGAGGGAAAATGGCTCCCTACCTAGAATTCTACACCTAGCCATAGTATGAATCAAATGTAAGACTAGTAATATTGATATTTCCAGATGTGCAAGGAGCCAAAAGCAGATGCTTTTCATATACCCTTTCTTAGAAGGTTACAAAAAGATGTGTTTCAACATGATAAGAGAACACTAAGAAAAACAAGTATGTGATTCAAAAAAACAGAAATAAAGGAAGAAAGAAATAACAGAAGAAAGAAAGAAAAGAAAAGAAAAGAAAAGAAAAGAAAAGAAAAGAAAAGAAAAGAAAAGAAAAAGAAAGAAAGAAAGAGAAATAAAGAAAGAAAAGCACAACATAGTCTGCCAGCAAAGAGCAGTCTCAGGATGAAAGCTCAGGATAAGGCTTAGAGAACCACCCAGATAGCAGCATAGGCGACTGCTAAGTTGTAGGAAAAAGAGTCAAGAAAGAAAAGATACAGACAGAAGGCTTATTAAAAATACACTTGGAGGCGCCCGGGCGGTTCAGTTGGTCAAGCATCTGACTCGATTTTGGTTCAGGTCATGATCTCAAGGTTCGTGGGTTCAAGCCCCAGGTTGGGCACTGTGCTGGCAGTGTGTGGAACCTGCTTGGGATTCTCTCTCTCCCTCTCTTTCTCTGCCTCTCCCCTGCTCGTTCTCTCCTTCCCTCCCCCCGTCAAAAATAAATAACCATTTAAAAAAAATACCATTTAAAAAAAATACACTTGGGCTTTTGATAGAAAGACACATCAGATTTACTGGAGCACTTGTAAACGTCTGATTCTATGAGCACAGAAAATTTAAAAAAACAAAACACAAGAAATTACTGACTCCAGAAAAAAAAAATGTCATAAGAAAAAAACTGTTCTGCTCAGCAGCCAACAGGATTTATTTACTCATGAAAAGATGAATACAGAAGACTGAGAAAACATTTTAGAAACATGTGAAGTCGCTAGTGAAAAGATACAGTGAAGGAACGGATATGGTAAGAGCTTAATCCAGAACTACCCTAACAGGAAGGAAATACACTGGACCTAAATTGATGCGGCTGAGAAAACAGCAGAACACAGATATTATTTCAGAAAATTAGGAATAAAATGTCAGAAGCAGCAGCTAAAAAAAAAAAAAAAAAAAGGAAAGTTCTTGCTTGTGAGGAAGCAGAAGTGAGTGTGGGGAGGGACGGGGCCTGTAGTATGTTCTAACTCTCCCCAGAACATACAGATGAGAGCAAAAACATTTTGCTTGTTTTCTTTCAGCATCTGGTGAAATACATGAGTGTTTTAAAATGTTTACCTGTAATCACTTATGGCATAAAATATATTACATCATGTAGCCTAAAAGGTTTATCTCATTTAGCTGAAGAGTTGATTCTATACCCAAGAAACTTAAAATATTAAGCTGCGCTAAGGACTTAGTCTCTATATACTCTTTCTCCTCCTGAATAATAAAGATAGACATTCTTGCTTCGTCATCTCCCACAGCATTAGAAAAACTCCTACTAATGAAAGCTTTTTATAGTCTCAGAAGTCTGATGAATCCTGAAACTGGGTCATCGTCACCTGTTCGCTGATCTTTTGAGGACTTCATAAACACACAGGTACTTGCTCAGTGGTTCACCTTTAGCTATGAAATTTATACCACTAACAGTGAAAAGATAATTGTCAACTACACGCCTCATAGCCAGCTCTGTTTTGGGTGTTAAACAACG
Organism: Felis catus; assembly: GCF_018350175.1. Classification (NCBI taxonomy): domain Eukaryota; kingdom Metazoa; phylum Chordata; class Mammalia; order Carnivora; family Felidae; genus Felis; species Felis catus. The sequence continues at coordinate 117,079,072 of NC_058372.1, read as the reverse complement.
AGGATGTTGTATTGGAAAGAGAATTTGGCTAACTAAAAAGTTAGTCCACACTTTTCCTATTAACTAACTGAACTACCCACTTTAGAGTACTTGACCTCTCCGGGTCAAAAACGTTCTCACATGTAAAATCAGAGTTAATCTAAATTTTTTTTTTTTTTACTATTACAGTAATTAATATGTGTTCCTGAAGCCAGGTAACTAAAAACAAAACAAACAAAAACAAAAAAACAAAACAAAAAAACCACACCAAAAACCTCATCATTTGTAATTCATTTAGAATTATAAAAAATCATTTATAATCACTCATAATCTTAGCACCCCAAGAGAAGAACTGTCATTATTTTGGTTAAGTTTCTTTCCATAATATTCTTTAAAAAACAATACCAGACATCATACAGAATAGTAAACCTGAGTTTTTTCACTTGCCAATATTAAATATTTTTCTTAAATATTTACCATCATATACAGTAATTTACTTTACCTATAGCTTACTGTGCTTGTTTGCAATCTTAAATACGATAAACTGCTATGTTTTCCTTATAGTTTTTATCCTTGCATATTCCCTTTGGTTAATTCTCCTAACATAAATTCCTAGGACTGAGATTCTTGAATTAAAGGGTAAACAAGCTTCAAGACTTTTGTGTTTCACCAAACTGCTCTTTAGTGGCCGAGACACATTCTATTCCTACCAGCTACACATGAAAAAAAATACAGAAAAATACAAGAAAATACACGAAAAAAATAAACTTTTCTGGAACCTAAACCAAAACACTTATTTTTTGTTCAATTCTGACCAATTTGATTTTTAAAAATAGTATCTTGCTTAGTTCTACATTTCTTTGAATCACTAGCCTAGGTTATCTAAAAAATACTTCTAGTCCTAAAATACTCTGATTGCTTTATGACTTCTACTATCACACCAAGGACAATTAATAGGAAAATACACTTGAAAAAGGTTAACAGACTCTGCACTGTTTATAACTTCCAAACCACTGCATGATTATATAATCTTAAAAATAGCTAATTAAACATTAAAATTTCTGTTTTATACAAAACCACATTGATACACGTTTTCCATGTTCTTCTATAATTTTTTATATACTATCTCATTACAGATAGTTGAATATGTGATTTATTTTTTATTTGCTTTTAAAGTTTTTAATGTTTATTTATTTTTGAGAGAGAGAAAGAGAGAGAGCGTAAGGGGGTGAGGGGCAGAGAGGGAGACATAGAATCCGAAGCAGGCTCCAGGCTTCGAGCTGCCAGCGCTGAACCCAATGTGGGGCTCGAATCTATGAACTGCGAGATCATGACCTGAATGAAGTCAGGTGCTTAACCGACTGAGCCACCCAAGCGCCCCAATATTTATTTTTTTAAAGAGCATAAATTTCAACTCCTAGAGTTTAGGGCTGTGACTTAGTTCTGCCACTGCCAGAATTAATAAGTAATTCATCAACTCTTCCTGAGCCTCCGCTTCCCAGATAAAATCGTGGTTGTCACATAAACCCCCTGCACTGTCACCACCACATATGTTGAATAGTGGAAGAGCGCTGTTAGCTGGTAAGGGCCGGCAAGACACCACGTAGATCTAACATCTTGCTGTTTTCACAGTGAAGTAAGTGGAATGAACAGGGCTCTCGTTTGAGGACAAAGGAAACACAGAAGCCAGAACCAGAGATAACTTCTAGCTCACCTGGAACCGCTGTTACACTTCACTTCATCACCCAGGACACGACAGACCGAAGCCACCTTCCTGAACATTCGCTTACCCTCTGAGAGGTACTTCGCTTTTATTAATCCAAATCTAATTAAAACCTGACTTTCTTATACAATCATTTCTCTTTCCTTGTCCTATATGAAAGGGCTATCCTTCTTTACTTTTCTTCTGAAAATTCTATATCTAATATAGCCCCATCAAAATTAATCTTCAAGTTTTCAAAAAAAGAGCATTGTATTGGAGAATGATGCACTGTATTCAGAAGAAATCCCTTTCTTATCTATGACTTTTCACATTCTGAGTGTGTGCTCGGAAAAAGAAAGTAGATACGACATATTAAATGTCAGTCATAACTAAAGAGAACTTCTTGCATAGATTAAAGGAAAACACTGGATAAATACTGACAAAGATGTACAGCCACTTTATTTTCATATTCCTGTAGTCTTACTGATTTAATTCTAGGACTTCACAAATTAAGTATCTGCCGAAGTTTCCATCCAAGTTATCTTGTAACAAAAGACAAAACAGAACCACAACAGAGAACACTCACTTTTATTCGGTGATCATCCGTGTCTGCAACTGTTGCTACTCTAATAAACATAGGATTTCTCTTGTCTATGACTTCAAGCTTCATTTTTTTCTGGAATCCATGTGGAGGTTTCTGCCATACAGAAAATTTTACATGGTAAGATTCAGAGGAAGAGAAAGTAGGCTCTGTGTCACAAAGACAGAATAATAAGCTATTTACAGAATTGACCTTCAAACTCCCAAGTTCCTACAGTAGCTTTGGACCTCATTGTCCTTATCAAAAAAACACAATCCCAAATCACACGGCCAAACCCTGAAGCAAGAGAAACAGCCTGAGCACCCAGCCGGAGGAAACAGAAAGCAAAAGACCTTAAGAGAAAATGCAAAATATTGTGGATATTTGATTAGGCATAGGGAAGGCAAGAAGTTTTTCTCATTAGTTAGAAGGAGGAGTCTTGAGGGGCACCTGGGTGGCTCAGTCAGTTAAGCCTCTGACTTTGGCTCAGGTCGTGATCTCACCGTTCGTGAGTTTGAGCCTTGCGTCGGGCTCTGTGCTGACAGCTCAGAGCATGGAGCCTGCTTTGGATTCTGTGTCTCCCTCTCTCTCTGCCCCTCCCCTGCTCATGCTCTGTCTGTCTCTCTCTCAAAAATAAATAAACTTTAAAAAAAATTCTTTTTACAAAAAAGGAGGTTGGGGCGCCTGGGTGGCGCAGTCGGTTGAGCGTCCGACTTCAGCCAGGTCACGATCTCGCGGTCCGTGAGTTCGAGCCCCGCGTCAGACTCTGGGCTGATGGCTCAGAGCCTGGAGCCTGTTTCCGATTCTGTGTCTCCCTCTCTCTCTGCCCCTCCCCCGTTCATGCTCTCTCTCTGTCCCAAAAATAAATAAAAATGTTGAAAAAAAAATTTAAAAAAAAAAAAAGGAGGAGGCATCTTGGCAAAAATCAACAAGCATAAAAATTATTTATGAAAACAGAAGAAAGAACATTAAAGTGGCAGAGATGTGACAGAGACTAGAAATGGCCATGAGAACAAAAAGCAGGAGACGTCTTTAGAAAAAGAAAATTAGCCATCAAAACGTATGGGATGAAATCACTCTTGTAAGAACAGGAATGAGAAAGGAAGACCTCTCCTCCCACACCTTAGCTAGCTCCACCTCAGGACTCAGCAGAAACCTGTAAACCTCCGGAAAAGTGGCAGGATGTCGAAGGCAAGCTCAAGGGTATGTTGGGTAAATTGCTTAAACCATCTGAGCCTCACACCACTGTTCTGTGAAGTGGTTGTAACAAAACTGTGGCTCCGAGAATTAAGTGTGAAAATTACGCAAAGGATAAAAAACAATCAATGCCAGGCACCTAAAGGCCAAACTAAGGAAATCGTAGTTTTCTCTCAGGTCTCAGTGTGACACGAGACATGCAGACTGATCTCGATACGATTTTATCGAGTTCAAGCAAAGAGCAATGCGGTTCTTTGTATAGCTTGAGATAAAGTTAGAGAGTCGGGTAAAAATTCCTAAGTAAGGCAGAACTCTAATTATCCATTTTTAAATTCTAAATTTACTATCATATGGAACCATACACATTCTTTTACATGGCTTTTCTTCACATAATATACTTCTTTTCTCAAAAATATTTCATGTTCTTTTTTTTCCTATTATTTGGGCCCATATCCCTAATTAATTCTATCATTAGAAACCCTAGCAATTTATACACAATAAATCATTTTAAAAAGTGTTACTTATGATAGACTATGCTACATTAAAAACATTCTTAAAATTCTTAACATATTCTTCTTTAAATTTATGAAAAAATAGAAATGATTAAGCAAGTTGTTAGAAAAACGAAAAAAATTTAAAATGCCTCTCATCACTTATTCTTCCCTTGCCGAGAAATGAGGTTTCCTTTGAATCTTAACAAGTTATATGTAAGATGCAAGGACTCTGGGTTAGAAACATACTACAATAAAAGCAAATGGCCTTATATTTTGATAATCAAACATGCTGATTAATAGCAATAAAAAGAAAAACAGCATGTCAGCTTGCCACAAACAAATCCAAAGGAATTCTCAAACACAATTTTTATTAGAAAACAATGTCCTGCCTTGTTTCGGTTTTTCGGAGTATCTAGCTGGAAAAACAGAAGTTTGCTGTAAGATCACAACTCATTCCACACCAATTCAAGCAGTTATTTTCCATGGAGACAAGTTCAAAATGAGGCCAACGACAAAAAAATCTCTGTAATAATTTTGACTTTCAAAACTGTAAGAAGTCAAAAACATCTTTTGTGGTCTGTTTCCCTCCTCTTCCTCTTTCTGGCTCAGTAGTACCGTCTCTGTTCTGCAATTTCAATGAATGAACACTATTGCCAACACAAATGAATGAAATAGTGCAAAATGTATTAACTCACCACTTTGAAAGCTCTTGCAGGGGCAGGTAAAGAATTGGTTTCTTCTAAGTATTTATCCCAAGAAAAATGTTTCACATTTGGATAACCTAAGAAAAAAGCAAACCCTGTTAGGTTTAACCAGAACGACAGAACCACAAACTGACCTATAAAATTATGAGATATTGTTACCATAATCTAGGAAATTACGTTCATGTTCCAAATAACTTTACAGTGAATAACACACTCAGACCTAACTGTAATAATTACTTTCATCTTGATCATGACTCCTCTTCTATCTTTTAATGAAAATATAACATATACAAAAATGCCCTTTAATGTGCAATTCTACTTCTACTAATATAAAATCTCATGCACACAAAGACAAATGCACAGCTGTCAATGAAAAAGTGTAAAAATAAGTTTAATAATAATACAGAAAATGTGCACATATATATATAGTACATATGAAATAGAAAGCATTTATTAAAAAGAATAAAGCAGACTTACATACACTAATATGTGAAATATTCCAGATATGTCATCATACTGTTAGGTCAAACAAGCACAATCAAGTCATGGAACACTATTCATAAAATAAAATATGCAGAAAGAACTATCCCTCCTTCCTCCTGCCCCCTTTTGTTTCCTCCAGAGTCCAAAATCCATTAGGCAGACATGAGCAGGAATTAATAGTGACTCAGTGTGGTGGGAAACTGGCTACTTAAAAAGGACTGAAAAAATTTGTAAATATACTGCAGATAAAGGAAGGCAGGTTTCTCACTGACTGAAAAAATAGAGAAAGTAGCAAACTAGAATAAACTTTGTGGTCTTGGATATGAATTGGAGCTAAGGATATAATTCTTTGTTTTCAATGTCGAAATAGGTACAGAAATGTGCATAAATATAACTTTTTTACATGAACGTATTTCCTAACTATATCCTCCGAGAAACAGAGGCAGCGTCACCCCGTAGCCATCACCACATCCACTGTTTAGATTTTAGCTTGAATCAGGGAAAGTACGAGATAAGCCTTGCTGTGCCAGAAAGAATGAAGTTCTCAAAGAACATGTCAAAGGACATGGTAACTGACTTAAAGGGACTCCCACGGACCAAATCTGGGAAAATCGGGACATGAAAGTAAGCAATGCTGGTTATGGCTTATAACCCCTTGATGAAAACAGTAATATATGAATCCATGCAGACAGAAATAAATTAACCAATGAATAAAGAGGAAGATGAAAAAGCTATTCTCTGCAGAATAACAACTGCTTATGTACAAGGAATGATGGTATAAAAAATTAGCATTTAGCAACTGTCAGAATAATAATTCATATGAGAAATATCAACAGATGTTAAAACTAGTGAGTGACATGGGGATGAAGCACAGGGTATTTACACAATCTCCAAGTATCTCTCCACAAAATACTTAGTACTTACAGAGAAAAAAATAACTATGTTAGTGGAGAAGTGAAGAAGTAATTGACCATCTTGGTCAATTAGCAGTAAAAGATCAATAGTGAGACAAACTGACATCCGCTCAGGATGCAGGGAGAACACGGTGCTGTTTCTGTGATGTTCCTGCCCAAATACAGAACCTGGATCCAATCATGAGGAAACGCCAAGCATACCCAAATTCAGCAGCATTCTACAAAATGACTAATCTCTAATTTCCAAACACACTGACGTCATGAAAGTCGAGGAGAGCCTAGCTGAAGGAGAGTAGAGGGATATGACAACCGAGTGCAATGTCTGATCCTTTTGCTACAAATGGCATCACTGATACAACTGATGAACTTGAATGAGTCTCTGGGTCAAGGGTATCGATGACTTCCATACTATTCTTTCAACTTTTCTGTACATTTGAAATTATTTCAAAGTAAAAGCTTAAAACTTTTTTTTAATGTTTTATTTATTTTTGAGAGGGACAGACAGAGCGCGAGTGGGGGAGGGGCAGAGAGAGGAGGAGACACAGAATCCGAAGCAGGCTCCAGGTTCTGAGCTGTCAGCACAGAGCCCAATGTAGGGCTCGAACTCACAAACTGTGAGATCATGACCTGAGCCAAAGTCAGTCACTTAACCGACTGAGCCACCCAAGCGCCCCACAAAATAAAAGTTTAAAAAGTATGCAAATATATTTCTATAAATACAAATATTTTACAACATATTTTTAAGGAATGTATCTTGCCCAGTTTAAATAATATTAAAGCTGATTGTACACGCATGGGTGTTTGTGTATAAACAGAGGCAGAATGATTTTTCTGGAGAGATACAAGGACAAACTCAAACTATTATGAGACAGAACAACTGTTGTCTCTACTTTCAGTCTAAATTTAAAAAAATTTTTTAATGTTTATTTTTGAGAGAGAGAGAGACAGAGCGCAAGTGGGAAAGGGGCAGAGAGAGACACACACATACAGAATCTGAAGCAGGCTCCAGCCTGAGCTGTCAGCACAGAGCCTGACACGGGGCCTGAACTCACGAGCTGTGAGATCATGACTTGAGCTGAAGTCGGACGCTTAACCGACTGAGCCACCCAGGTGTCCCAAACGTTCTAAATTTTTAAAAACAAGCATGTATTAATGCATAATTGCATAATTCAAGATAAAAATCATTTTAAAAAGTCATAAAGGCTTTAATTTTGGAAACAGGAGACAATGCTACATATTTGGGAAAAAAACATGAACGTGGGGAGTCCAGCAGGGCTGATCCATGAATTAACAGGAGGGGCAGAAGAGCTGCTGTCTAGGAACAGCAAGTGACTAGGGTCCTTCTCAGACGGGACATCAGAGACCCTGCCAGGAAGCTACCCTCAGGGACAGGGACTGGACAAAGGGCATCTTTTTTGTCATAGCACCAAGGTAATATCCGCATAGGCCTTACAAACCGTTATTTGACAGTTTCTTTTTAAACTTGTGTGTGTGTGTGTGTGTGTGTGTGTGTGTGTGTGTGTGTGTGTGGTAAAATATACAGCATATAAAATATATGATTTTAACCATTTTTAGGTGTACAATCAGTGGTGTTTACTCATATTGCTGTGTTTGGCACTTTTGAACATGAAATTTAGATTTTTTAAATGTGTCAAAAAGCTATGTTTTTCTTCTCTTCCGCTGATATGAAAGTCCACAGAGGGAGACAGAGGACTTGGTGATCGGCTTCGCATTGGAAGTCAGCAATCATGCCTTACACCACCCGTTCCCACGGTACTTAAGCCACTGCTGTGACGACATAACCAAGCACTGTTACTCACTGGTTCTGTGTTTATTTACCAGACTTCTGATTATGACCATAAAGGTGGTAAAGAAAAAAAAATGGACCAATACCAAACTGGGAAATCCTTACAGCAACTCCGATGGTAACACTGACACCAGGTAAGTGTGCGATCGACATTCACTGACTGCTAACAGTGTGTGAAGCACAGGACACAGGAGAGCTGTCCAGGAAAACCTTCCAGGCAGCTCCATGTCTGAGCCAGGCAACTGTTAATGTCTTGCTTTACTAACACTTTATGGTTTAAGTTAAAGCTCTTTCATCTTCAAAACAGCTCTACAAATCAGTGAGGGACAGGGGCTTTGGTTCCTTAACCTAGGAGAAAACTCAGGAAGCCGAAGGGACTCATCTCAGGCATCCCTGGGATGGTTGGTCCCCTGGCTGAGGAAGTGATCAGACACAAAGACACAGCACCACGGAACTGGAAACAAGCTTCCCCATGAAATCAGCTTTTCGAATGGAATGAGACAAGTATCGGAAGCTCTAAACTGAGGCTTTGATGCATCTGTGCTGCCGGCAACATCCACAAATTAGCTCTTAGCCAGCCGAGGGGCTACCCTTTGCCTGTGATGACGGAAGTTTGCATCACTCACGTGAGTACCCATAAGCAACAGGGCAGTTGATGCTCTGTATCCGTTGATGGCCCTGTCTTTTCACCCAGTGATAGCCCTGGCACCTTCAACAGCGACACAACTCGGAAACTCACTGTCTTGGTTATGATGAAGCCAAAGAATCCGTTCTTTGGCATAAGAAAATAAACTCAACATGACATAAAACAAAGAAACAATTTGTCAGCAGGTACACTGTTCTCCATCACAGAGACAGCGAAGCTGAGAAGGGGCCGCGGGGCCAGAGGCAGACGGCTGAAGTACCTGGAAACTGCAGAAAACGAACAAGAGGTACTACCAGCATAAAGGTGCAAAATCTGTTTTCGAGACTACACTCCAATAGAAAAAGGAAAACTGAATGTTTAAGTTCTGATCCAGGTTAAAAAAAAAAAATCTAAAGCCTCAAGTACTCACTTAAATGTGAACATTGTACTTTTGTCACAATTGACTGTGACATGTGGGTCAAGGCTCCACCCACAAATGCGGTCCCCTATGTCCACTTCTCTACATTCACTAAAGCTTTAGACACCTGACTTCTGTGGTCAGATAATATATTTAAATGTGTATGAACGAAAAGTCTAGAAATGAATGACAACTTGGGAAATAAAGATCTTTTTAAAAAGAACTTTTCATTTTCCAAAGAAGACAACCTTTGATACTCTGTTATGGACCAAGCCAATGTATACACTTTCAGGTGTATCAGGGGTCAGCAAACTACCATCTGACCAGCTGCCTGTTCTTTGCAAGTAAAGATTTACTGCAGCGCAACTATGTCCATTCATTTCTTATCGTCTGGGCTGCTTTGTGCATTAAAACTGGAATTGAGTGGTTGTGACAGAGATGTGTGGCCTACAAAGCCAAAGTTATGTACTATCTGGCCCTTTACAGAAAAAGTTTGCAGACTCCTGATGCATATGAAGAATAGTATTAGACACATAATAAACACAAACCTGGAGGAGTAATGAGTGTCCTTCTATGTTCTTTACACCACCCGACTGGATGAATGTGTGGGCTCGATGCTTCACACCTGTAGGTTATATAAATCACAAAACTGTAACGATCAGGATCAATTCTCAAATACAAATAAATGTGTACATAAATAATCATATACACAGGCAAGCTAAAGTTATTTCAGCATCTCTAAGGGCAAACGTGCGAGAAGCCCGAAGCTCGATCACCCTCGAAAAACAAACACGCTTCTATCATCTGTTAGAATGGCAGCGGCCAGGTATTAAGAGGAGGTATTCCTTTCCTTTCCTCACCTCTTTCTTCTCCTCTCTCTCGTCTTTCCTTCAGTCAGGCATGTATTTTTGCAAGACCTCTTTATCACTATGCCTTATCTGGCATCTGATTCGTTGCTCCTAATCAGACTTGTTCCATGTATTCCTCATCGTACACACAACTTGTTTCATTCATTCATTTGCTCACTCACTCATTCAAACACTGAGTGCTTATAATGCACCAGACACTGGGACAGGCACTGAGGAGACAGCAGCACATAAAACACATACGAAGTTCCCGCTTTTGTGGAGTCTGCGGTATTCCGGGAAGAGATAGGAAACAAATTAACAAAATAAATACTCTGGTGGCACAACGCGATGCAGACAAGAGGTGGAAGAAGGAAGCAGAGAGCAAACATGGAAAGATACTCCTTTACACGGCACAGTCACGGCGGCCTCTCAAATAAGGTGACACCTGAAGAAAGTGGAGAAAGAACTGAGCCACTCAAATGCACACTAGAAAGCCAATCCATGCAGAGAGGACGCAAGTACAAAGGCTGTGTGTGGGGCGGGAGTCTCACAGATGGGTCAGGAACACACTGAGGGAAGCAGAGAACAGGAAATAGTATCAGGAAGGGCCTTTAGGCATGGTAAGGTCTTGGGATTTTATTCAGAGAAAAATGATGTTTACTACAGTATCATGTAGGGGGTTTTAGGCAGAAGAGTGGCATAATCTAATTCATGTTTTTAAAGTAATTATTGTGACTGCTTTGCAGACAGCTAACCACATTGGAAACCGAGATGAGGCTTTTGCAAGAGTTGACGATGGAGGCCTGAACCAGAGTGCTGGTGGTGAAGATAATAAGAAGCGATCATGTTTTTGGGTCTGTATTTTCAAGGAAGCACCAACAGGATATACTGGTAGATTTGATACAGAATGTGAGTGATATGAAGAAGTCAGGAACATCCCAAGGTTTGGGGCAGGGGCCACCAGAAGAATGTAGGACCATTTCCTGAGATAGGAAGACTAGAGACACAGTCTATGGCATTCCAAATGGTGAATGGAGAGGTTTTTGCTTTTTGTTTTATTAATATGTTTGACAAACAGGTAAAGAAGTCAAACAGATAATGAGCATGAAAATCTGGAGTTCAAACACAAGATCAAGGGTAAAGATGTAACTGTGGGAGCATCAGCATTTGGGATGATGTCTAAGGTCATGAACAGAGATGAGGCCATCCAGAGAACGAGTATAGAGAACAGAAGTAGGAGGCAAAGAAGCCCAAGAAGAAATGACTAGAAAATAAGAGAAGGAAAGCAAGAAGAAAGAAATCAACTAAGTTAAATGCTCACGCTAGATCAAAGAACAAGAACTGATTACTGGATTTACCAATGTAAAGTTCATTAACATTCTTGGCAAGGGCTGTTCTGGTGGAGCTGGAAATAAGAAAGGGCAAAAGCTGGAAGAGGGTGGGTTTAAGAGAAAATGGAAGGACAGCAGACAGAGTCAGCTGGTACAGAAAACATATTCATTCAAGTAGCTGTTTTAAAAGGAAACAGAGACCTGTAACATTAGCTAGCCAAAGGAAACTTTTGTTTTTTGTTTTTGTTTTTTCAAGTTGGGAGATACTCAGGGGGAAGCTGAGTGAAGAATATATGTAAATTCTCTGTACTACTTTTTTTAAAGTAAACTCTATCCCCAACGTGGGGCTCAAACTCATGACTGTGAGATCAAGCATCGCATGCTTTACCGACTGAGCCAGCCAGGCACCGCACTCTACACTATTTTTTAAGTTTAAAATTACTTTAAAATAAAACTCTTTTTAAAAGATGGGAAGTATTACTTCATTTATTCAAGAAATACATGCTGACCAACTACCATGATCAGGGTAGTGTTCTATGTGCTAGGGCTCCCCAGTTATCAAAAAAACCTGCCAAATCCTTTCTCCTGTTTGGATACTGGTAGAAATAATCAACAAAGAGGGATGACCTGGTGAGGAAATGGAACCCTGTGTGTGAGACTGGGCCCCTGCGCACACCCACCGTCACAGAGAGGGTCCTGTCGATGGGTAGAGATCAGGAATACACCCACCAGACAACAGTGGGAGCACGAGGACGCCTCCCCTGACTGTCTTTTTCTTCAATGACCAGGACACAAGGCTGTCAGTGGAGAGGGAGGGTGGGAAATGGATGTTAAGAGACGTCTGAGGGAAAAAGGAGTGGAACTGAGTGGTATGGAAGAACAGACAGGAGTCTGTTTAGTAGGATTGTGGGGCAGGCCTTAGGGCTCACCGGAGGTTAGCAGTCATGAATGTGAAGTCAGACCAGTGAGCATGTCGTGCCTTTCTCTAGCCACATTCAACCACTCAGGCACAAGCATGAGGTAGGCACAAAGTTAGTTGAACCAGGGTTGGGGTTTTGCCAGGCAAACACAACATAAGGCAGTGGAGGCTATAGTTACAAAGGAATAGTTATAACAATACTACAAAATAAATGTAGAGGTATCTAGAGACAGATCACAATTAAAATCTGTAAAGGACAAAAAAAAGAAAAAAAAAAAGAAAAAAAAAGTTGGTAGAACAATCCTCATTGGTGTCCTCAAACATAAAGGGTGTAATGAAGTTAAAAAAGAAAATCAGGGCCAAACGGTCAAAATATTTAATGCATCATTAGCATCCTTAAGACTGTGAAATTATACTATAAGCAAACAAGTTTCAAATTATTTAACCTAGCATTTCCTAAAGATACTTAACTATGAAACACTGCTTTAGTGGGCAATCCATTAACATCACGTGGAACACCAGTGTTCTGTAGAACACACTTTGGAAAACAGTGGTCTAATGGATGCCAAAGAGTCCAGTGCTGCTCTTTTAACCAGATCTGTTGAGTCTACCCTGAAAGATCAGCAAGTCTCAACACAGCCCTCTGGATGGAAAACTAACAGATAGAAAGCCAGAAAGATAACACAGTGGTTAGAGTTTCTGGTGAATAAAAAACATCTTATGACTAGTGAAAAACAAAGAACATTCTAAAAAATGCTCTAGGTGAATGGGATATAGTTACCTCTTTCAAACCAACTTACACATTAGTAGCCCTGAACAGTAAGTAACAAGTGAGATGAGATAGCTCCAATTTAATGTTGATTTTTCTCGGAATTATTTCACTGAAAAATATCTTTAAATATTTATAAAGGTTTCTTCTTTCCTCTCCCTTTATTCACTTGTTCTCTCCTACCACCCTTCCTCACACTATTATTTTTCTTAATCTATGTATTAGGGTTATGTGTGTCTGTGTATGTCATTATTTTAGAAATGTGAAAGGAAAGCAAGCACTGCTAGGTCAATGCAAAGTTCATACAGCAATTGGTACATTTCTTACAATGATATATTTTCATAAAATGTTTTTTAATATAATTCCTTAAAACGCATTCTGTTGTGGGAATGCAAACTGGTGTAGCCACTGTGGAAAACAGTACGGAAGTTCCTCAAAATATTAAAAATAGAACTACCCTATGATCCAGTCATCATACTCTTGGTTATTTATTCACAGAATACAAAAACACTAATTCACAAGGATATATGTGTCCTTTTGTTTACTGCAGCATTATTTACAATAGCAAAATTATGGAAGTAGCCCAAATGTCCATCACTGGATGAATGGATAAAAAAGATGAATGGATCAAGAAGGTATCCCATGATACACAATGGAATATTACTCAGCCATAAAGAAGAATGAAATCTCGCCATTTACAACAACATGGATGGATCTAGAAAGTGTAATGTTAAGCAAAATAAGTCAGAGAAAGACAAATGCCATATGACTTCACTCAAATGTGGAATTTAAGAAAGAAAACAAAGGGGAAAAAAGAGACAAACCCAAAAATGGACTTAACACTAGAGAACAAACTGATGGTTACCAGAGGGGAGGTCCGGTGAGGGGATGGGTGAAACAGGTGAACAGGATTAGGGACACATTTGTCATGATGAGAGTAATGGGTAGAACTGCTAGATCACTACATTATACACCTGAAAGTAATATAACACTGTATGTTAACTATACTGGAAATGAAATGAAATGAAATGAAATGAAATGAAATGAAATGAAATGAAATGAAATGAAATGAAATGAAATGAAATGAAATGAAACGAAATAAAAGTATTCTGTTATAAACTGTATAAACAAGGCTATAAAGCTCTATTTCTAGCTATTCTATTCTTTTCGGAGACAATCACTCATGGATTATTACTCATCATGTATTGCATAAACTTCAGAGAGATTGTTTTTCTTTTAGAGAAAGGTGGTAATTCACGTAGGGCTCATTAAAAATAATAATAAAAAAAACATATACAACATTTCTAATATTTTTCTTCGGAGTCTAATAGAGCCATCAAATAGTTTTTATAATTACCTGCCAGGCTTGTGGTGATTAAAGTAAGAACATGTGACATTGCTAATTCCTTTGATTTTATTGTGTTTCTCTATAAATCGCAATTTAGGAAAATACCGTGGTGTATCTCGGCCACACGCTCCTGTACTACTTGAATCTTTAAGGTTTTAATGTTGCCTAAATATCGATCAAAGGCACCATTTAAAATAAACAGGAAGCCGTCTCAAGAGAGAAAAGAGAAATAGCCCTGTTTTCATCTACTCTGTCCATCAGCCAACAACACTTCATTTAGAATAAAGCTGGAAGGCTGGGAAATCCTTTCTGCTACCAATACTGTAAAATAAGTCATCTCTTAGTCCCATCTAGTGTTCAAAACCAGAAATGTAACCAGAAAGGATTGTAATTACAGAAGAACAACTAATGGTGAAAAGTTCGGTAGTCGATCACTGTTCCTTTCTTTTGGGTTTTTAGGTATATCATCAAAGAAGTCCTGTCAAACATATTTTTTTTTAAGTCCATTTCACAAGTACGTGCGAATTATTCATGAAGGCTGCAAAGATCCAGTCAGTCAACTGGAGGACTTTGAAAAAGGTCAGAAACCAAAGAAAGAAATCATGAAAAGCCCATGTTTATAAGGATGAGGTGAGCAGATGCTAAAATATATTCATTTCATGGAAATCTAAAGAGGATAAGTGATTTTGCCAAGCCTTCCAGGTGAAAAGAAAGAGATCCTGGTTTTATCAAGTCTTGGCCAAAAGCTGAACACAATGCACACATGCTGGGTTCTGCAAATCTAGGCAGAGAGTCAAACAAGAACAGTTCAAGATGCTTCCTTAAGGAAAATATCCAAGTCCTCATTTCAAGCCATAATGGTTTCGATTCTTTGAAGAAATACAGGACACTTGGCCTTGCCTGCTCCCTAAATCCAGGGCATGACTGTCAACTTATTTCCCAGGGACACTTTCCTGGCTCCAATATGCTAACTCTTAGGGGCCTCCGTTACTCTGTGTTTCACTGCTAAACCCCAAACCTCACAGGGCTGAGTTATCTGGTTCTTCCTTTCATCCCTAATTCATGTCCAATCCCATTCCCCACAGTGGCTGGTTTTAATATTATTAATTTGCTTCAAGCTTAAAACCTGATTCTTCACTAACACACGGACTCCGTGGAAAAGATAAAGGACATGCCACCTCATTACCCTACTCAAATTTTTGTCATTTCTTCATTTTCTCTGGGCTGAGAGGGAAGGGAACTCATTTCTCCCCGTTAGCCCCTCCTACAGGACCATGTATCCCAAATTACCATCCTCACGGTGGCCTCATTTCTTCAGCCTGAAAACCAAGTTCAAACGTCTCCTTGTGCAGAACACCCTGCTCTGACTGTGGACTCCCTCCACCCTGCCACCCACCCAACAAGCAATAATCAATTTTCACCTTCAGGGCCAAACCTCTTTGCCTGAAGTCCCATACAGTCATCTCTTCAACCTTCTACAAAGTCACTCAAATAGACTAGCTGCCATTCCCCAAACATACGTTTGTCTGCTCCCTTGGGGCCTAAACACAAGCAAATACTTTCTTTGGCCAGGACTATTCCATCCCAACATCTAAGTACCAATTCCTATCATCCTTCATGCTCCAGCTCAAATCCTACATCCTCCAATAAGCCTTCCCCAAGAACCCTCCAGCGAGTCAGTCAGTCCTTCCTTCCACGTGCCCCCTCAGACGGGAAGTGGTGGGTTCTAATAACTAAGCACAAACCACCTACCCTGCAGCCTAGACAGTGGTGTTTGTGTTTCTACCCTTCCACAGACCCTGAGCCCCTCAGGGCAGAAGCGTAGAGCTACCTACATTCCTTTCATCTCCGTTAACTCATTACCTCCACCAAACCATGCTTCCCCAACGATGACAAAACTCTTAACTTTGACATTGCTCTCAGAAATTGACAATACAGGGGGTGCCTGAGTGGCTCAGTGTGTTAAGCGTCTGACTCTTGATTTTGGCTCGGGTCATGATCTCATGGTTTGTGAGTTCAAGCCCCGAGTAGGGCTCTGCACTGACCGCATGGAGCCTGCTTGGGATTCTCTCTCTCCCTCTCTCTGTGCCTCCTCTGCTCTCTATTCTAAATAAATAAGTAAATTTTTAAAAAGTATTTAAAAAAAGAGAAATTAACAACACGCTGCAAACTCTTCAACACTACTTTGAGGAGACACATAATATTGCTATTGCTCTCAATTTATAAAGGTAAAAGAACTCCATCACTAAAATTAAACTGAAGTTTGGAGTACACTTAGAGACAATCAGGAAAAGGTCCTAGCCCCATGCTTGTTCTACTTCAGTAACTCAGTACTTCTCGTTTTCATTGATCTACTTGTTGACTTTTCTGCCCTGCCTCACTGGGACACTGGACTGAGATTCAGGGAAAGCTGAAGCTGTAATTCCGTTGTGACAGCTATTCTACTCCATCATCTGCTAAGTCCTGCCATGCCTTCCCAGTTCCCAAAAGACCAGATCACATGCAAATAAGAATTCCCCAAGGAAGGTTCCTTGCCAGTGCCTGGGGGAAGAGAGGGGTGCTCCTTCACACAGCATGCTCTGTCGTGGAGTCCAGTCCTCGGGCAGCAGGTGTTGAGGACAGCCTACGCACAGGGGCATCCTCACCTCAATGGCTGCTTTCCTCCCCATCTTTCAAGCCCTTTCTAGGTCTATTCTGAGATACTTAGGATTATTAATTAGTCTAATGACTGTCAAGGGGATAGAATTAAGCCGCTAACAATTACCAGGAATAAAAGCACATAGGAAACCTAGAGGTAAAGCAAGTTTTATTCTAAGATACAGTATTTTCCTTTCGTAAAAAAAAAAAAAAAAAAAAAAAATGACTTCAATCCTGCATTAAGTTTCCATTTTCCTCTATGGAGGGAAAAAATGTTTTATTGCAACTAAATATGTTTTACCACAAATGTACCCAGACTTATACAGGTGCCCCTTGAACAACAGGTGTTTGAACTGCACGGGCTCACTAACGTATTTTTTTTCAATATAGTACACTACTGTAAATGTGTTTTCCTTATGATTTTTTTACTAGCATTTTCTTTTCTCTAGCTTACTTTATTGTAAGAATACAGTAAATAATACTTTTACAAAATACAAGTTCATCAACTGGTTATGTTATCAGTAAGGCTTCCAGTCAACAGTAGGCTGCTAAGTATGGGGAGAGTCAAAACTTATACACAAATTTGTGACTGCACTGGGGGTGAGGGCTCCTACCCCCAACACTGTTCAAGGGTCAACTGTATATGTTTTCAATATCCACTAAGGTAAAAAGAGGTAAGATCGCTATCCAATTCAAAGGGGAAAAAAATCTAAATAAATAAACTTTTTAAAAAAAGGGGGGGGGGATGCCTGGGTGGCTCAGTCGATTAAGCATCTGACTTTTGATTTCGGCTCAGGTCATGATCTTATGGTTCATGAGTTAATGTCCCACATCAGGCTCTGCACTCAAGCCTACTTGGGATTCTCTCTGTCTGCCCCTCTCTCTGCCCCTCCCCCACTCTCACTCTCTGGCTCTCTCAAAATAAAGAAAGAAACTTCAAAGGGAAAAAAACAATCTCACTTCCCAACTATTTTAAATTGGGAAAGCGATCCAATTTGTAACCTCAATTACATACCTAAACAAGTAATTTATGCAGATAAAAACCATTCCAGAATTCAAAGATCAAAGAATATACTATTTACTAAAGCTGGAGAAATTCCAGTGCACTTTAGCAATTTTCAATGTGCCTTAATTGGATATTGAGAAAGAGAACACACTGTACTCTTCTTCTGACAATTAATAAAATATGGTTTCATGTCAATAGTATAAGTAATTCCTCAAAGTACATTCTGTCCTAAAAATAATTAGTTTGTGCTCATAAAAGTATAAAAATCAGTACTAAAAGAGATCAATTTTCTTCTCTGCTCTTTCTAAAAAAAGAATCCAGGATCTTTCCTATTCCCCAGGCATTTGGAATCAAAGAAAACTGAATGTGACAAAATCTTCCATGCTTTTCATTACTTTTTTCTAGAAGAATGTTTTTATTTTTACTTATTTTTTATTTTTTTAGAAGAATGTTTTTAAAGGAAACACACCTCATGTCAAATAAATGACTTACACTTTTAAAACTCTCTAATACTTCTAAGACCACAAAAATAACACACTAACATTTACCCATTTTGTTTAAATCAGACAAAAGCTAAAAAACAAAAATCTCCCTAAATGAATCAGAACTTTAAAACCAAAAGTGCTCATTTTAACCAACAAGTGCTTTAAAGTATCATTCTTTTTTTAAATTATAATTTATTTGAGTAATCTCTACATCCAGAATGGGGCTCGAACTCATGACCCTGAGAAGGTCACAAGCTCTTCCAACTGAGCCAGCCAGGAGCCTCTAAAGTGTCCCTTATTAATGACAGGATTGGATCTGGTCATCACTCTGGGACTGCCAACATCACAGTACATCCAACACCGGAGGGGAGAAACACATTTGACTCCAGAGCAGATTTGCAGTGTTACTAAATTTAAAGTTTTCTCATCCATTCACTCATTCAAGTTAGGTATAGATAATTTTGAATGAAACAAAAACCACCAAGAAGAACTATGAGCAACAGGGGCTCCTGGGTGGCTCAGTTGAGCGTCTGGCTTTGCTTAGGTCATGATCTTGCGGTTTGTGGGTTTGAGCCCTGCGTCGGGCTCTGTGCTGACAGCTGGGAGCCTGGAGCCTGCTTCAAATTCTGTGTCTCCCTCTCTCTCTGCCCCTCCCCCGCTCACACTCTCTCGATCTCTCTCAAAAATAAACATTAAAAAGAAAAAGGACTATGAGGAACAGATGAACATGGTAAGCAATACAAGAATTCAATTAGCAAATCCAGACTATAGGAGACTCAACAGGACAAACGATGTGATATCTTCAATAAAAGTTACAAGGGGAGTGGCGCCTGGGTGGCTCAGTCAGTTAAGCGTCCGGCTTCGGCTCAGGTCATGATCTCGCAGTCCATGAGTTCGAGCCCCGCGTCAGGCTCTGTGCTGACAGCTCAGAGCCTGGAGCCTGTTTCAGATTCTGTGTCTCCCTCTTTCTCTGACCCTCCCCTGTTCATGCTCTCTCTCTCTGTCTCAAAAATAAATAAATGTTTAAAAAAAAAAAAGTTACAAGGGGAAGGGATAGAGAGGAATAGAAATCTATTAAAAGAGATCAAGTGAAACATCAAAACAATCACAAAGTGTATACCTTATATAGGACCTAAAACTATCAAACCTCAAAACAAAAACAAAAACAAAACTAAGGCAATTGGGAAGAATGGTTAAGTATTTAGTGACATTATGGCATTCATAACATTACATATTTGAAGAAAAAGAATCCTTATCTTTAAAAGATACATACTGAAATATACACAGATGAAGTGCTATGATACTGAAATCTGCTTCAGAACAATCCTGGAGTTAGGATTTTAGGAGAAGGAATACAGAGAGAACAAGAGTGAGAAACACAAATGGTAACGGTTGTGTTAAATTGGTAACGGTTAGTGTTGTATAATGGGTGTGGGTACATTTTTTTATTCTACCTTTGTACATGCTTGAAATGGTCTATATTTCAATAAAAATGTTTATGGCAAACTGAGTAAAAAGACATCTTATCGGGAGATTATGCTTTGCAGAAAAAAGCTGAGGAAAAACACACCAAAATATTCAAAAGTACTCGACTCTGTGTGGTGTAATCATGGAACTACTTGTCTACACTTAAAAAAATCTGTAAAAAGTATGTATAATGCATAATAGAAAGCATTTTAAAAATGTGAATGGCAAATGGCTTTCAATGCCTCTCCTTTTTAAAACAGTGTAAGGAAAACTGATGAGTGTCTAAGAATCCAATTTGAGGGGTAATGTTAATTATTGATGGTTCTACTCAATTTTTAAACGTATGCATGCTAAAAAGTAAGGTTAGGAAACAAGCTTCCCTCAAATGTAGCAATACCTATACAAATTAATATTCAGTTAATACTGTAATGTTAGCCATATTTTATAAAGATATCTGTCACTGCTCTAAAATGTTCTCATCGCCAGTGTCCTAGGAAGAAATTAAACACTTCAGAAATGCCTTTCACCAGGAAACTGAATAGTAACGATCAATCAACATGAATTAGATATGGGAATCATTATTCCCATTGCTTAATCAAAATATGATGACTTTATTTTAAGTACAGTTATAGAAGTTTATAATATATTGTTCCTATTACTTAATGCAGTATATCCTAAAACTCTAAGGATTAAAAACAATATTCCTCAATTAATAGGTTTGTATTTGGCAATTATAAATGGTTAAAATTGCTACGGGGAATAAAAATATGAAGGAAAATTAACATGTCTTCTCAGAAAACAATAAACGACACCCAGGATGAGGGGGGAGGTACGCACCTGCATGCACTTGTACGTGCACATGTGCTGGGAGGAAGGTACACTGTACTTCCGCAGCAGGAAGTGAGTGAAAATACAAGGCACAAAGTTAAACTGAAGGCTGCTATTTAGAAATACATGCCATGTGAAATAGGGAAAGAGTGAAAAATCTGAAATGTGAAAGAGTGGGACAGACCACTGCTCTTTTTTGTTACAAGCTCTGCATCATCTTTGTTTTCCAACCATGTACCAGGTTGACCTGAATACACCTGCGAACCAAAGCACACAGCAATGGAAAAGGTCTCACCAATAGTCATAGCTCTCATCCCAGTTGTCAAAATGTACCAGGAAACGATTGTCCACCATATCTGTCACCGTAGCAACACAGATGAACGCAGGATTCTTTTTGTCTACGGCTTCAAGCTTCATTCCAACTCGAAAGCCTGATGGGATCACTGTCTACGAAACGTGCAGATTTAATTAGAGATAAGCACACACTTAACAGCAAGATCTGCACCCTCTCTACACGTCCTGCTCCAGGACCTGGCATGCATCAGCTATGTTCACGTAATTTAAAGAGCATGTACCAGTTTTATGCCAGGTCAATTTCCAACAAGCAGCAAGAAGGGGGAAAAAATGCCTCACTGGTACATCCAAATAACTATCTGGACCTCAAGACTAAGACACCCACAACCTCACAGAGTTTAATTAAATTTAATATGTGTTTTGGACCGCAGTTAGACAGCTATACTAGTTAGGCAAGTTTTCTTCGCCATTTAGTTCACTTTTTGTTTTTCTTGTTCTTGATTACAGACTTAACAATGAAAATTATTTCATGCAAAATATGCACTTCATCAAGCTAGAAATGCGTATGAGTCAGTACAAGTTCACTCCCATTTCTGAAATGCTCTCTCAAAAGAGTACTCTACTGAAAGTAGGTCATCTTCATACATGAGAGGCTGCAAATTATTACAACTTTTACCTAACACTACAGATATTATTCACAATAGCACCAAAAGAACTGGCTGGATACATACAGCCATTCAAAACAGTTGGTAATATAAGGAAAGCCAAACATTACCAGCCATCTGGGACGTGGAACTAAGACAATAATATAGCTCAATAAGATTTAGTGCTTGAGGTGCAGTAAAATGTAAGCATTCCTTAGAATCTCGTGTGAGGAAATCTATCTGAACTCGGAGAAATGTACTTGGATCAGTTATGCCAATCATAACACACGAGTGTTATTTCTATCCCTCTTAAGAAAAAGCTCTGTCCAGACTTAAGTATACAGATACTATTCTAACTACTTTAAGCAGAACAGATGTTATCTCTCATTTTACTATAATTATGCAGCTATCATTCCAAAAATGTAGACAGCCACGTACTGAAAATGTTAGCATACATCCCACATGAATAGAAGGAGCAGGCGTTAATGCTGCACAGACACTGGGACAGTACATTTTAGTCCTGAAATTATTTACCAGGGTTCTGACCACAGGTATTTGAATATTCTGAGGTAGACGAATCCAGAAATAGAAAAATTAATTGCTTCTTGGATACCAAACACAGAGCCCAAGATTCAGTTATGTGCTAGCAATGCACAGAATTGAAGATGATGGTTCAAGGCAGTTAATCAAATCCCTGACTGATCTCAACATCAGAGATCCAGACAGGGATTAGGAAACGTGGAGCGGGCCACTTAAGTTTTCCACCTAACTGACCTTCCTCCCTTGTCTTGACAGAGAATAGCTGCTGACAACGCAGTATTTACATTTCGGCAATTAAGCTCTCCTCTCGATTATGAGATTTTAAAATAATAATCTGGCTCATTAGCTCTATTAGTTACCTAAACACACACACACACACACACACACACCCCTTCAGTTCTCTAATTCAACGTGGCTTATGTCTAATTTGATCAGAGAATCTTTCAGCCATTAGACAGATGCTCAAAACAACTGGTTAAAATCCTTTCCCAAATGGAAGGTGTTTGGAGTGGGTGAGATGGTCTTGCCCACCCCTGATATTCATCTCCTTTTGGAGAGAATCCCATTATTGAAACAAGATCGTCTCTATCTGCAGTCTCACTCACTGTTACCTGACTGGTGAATCTGAAAGGAGGAACTCATCGTACTCTTAAGGGTAAGCTGGCCTAGAGGGCATGGAGCTTACACTGTGCTCCTCTAGGGGCATGCTCTAGACCTGCAAGAGTGCAGGCCTGCCCTGCTCTAGTGCTCCTGGGCCTGGGTGATGGGGCGGAAGGGCCAGTACATCTCATTAATTCTAGGTCTCAGAATCAAGAAGCTCATTCGTCAGCAGACAGAGGCCATGCGGGTACTCCAACTGAGCCTTTATCCGCTATAAAAGAGGACATTTTGGCTTTGCACCTGCTTGCTCTCTGTTAATTCCAATTAGACCAAACCTTGGACAAGGAAGAAGAGTGGAACATGACGGGCCTCTTCAGAGGTGCAACAGGGAACATGCAATGGAAAGTGGGAATACAGGTCAAAAAAGGTAGGAAATACATACACATTCAGACTTTGCTTCTGTTACAGGCAAAATAAAGCTACAAGCCGGGGTGAAGGTAAATCCTCTTCCCCAGCAGCAAATCCGAACTGGGCTACATTCATCTACCACATGAATCCCATTTCAAAGTACTTGAAACATGTGACAGTAACAATAAAATATCCGAGTCAATTTAATCTGTTATGCACTTTGACTGTAAATTACACCTGGGTTTCAAACTCTGTAGCCTTCTACCATTCAATAAAACACAACAACCATGATATGCCTATAAAAAACATTGATTCACAATGATTTTAAGCTAATTTTAAAGTTTAATGAAGAGTGCTCTATTTACCAAAGCAATAAAATATATTTAGTCTCTTGTTATCATTTATACTTTATCCTATGAAACACTCAAAAGTCACCTCCTTTAAAAGGAAAAGTATCTTGGATGTACTTACTATATTCTGATTTTCAAATAATGACTTGGGAGCAGCTTGGGCTTTGCATGTCTTTAGATAGGTCTGCCAATTAAATTCTTCTTCTTTATAACCTTGGATAAGCACATATATACAGATTGAGTAAAATATCAAAATAATTCACACTTAAGTTTCCATTCCCACTTTTACCTACAACTCCAACATGCTGAAATCAAATAATCGATTTTTTAAACAGACAAAACTGAACTCATAATTCAGAACTGTGGATTTTTTTTTCTTACACAGGCTGTGTTTATTCCCAACAAATTGTATTATATTTTCCGTTCTGAATGAATGATAATAGACACAAAGAAAAGGCAAAAGGAAGCAAATATGTATCATACCCTGGTACACTTCTCATTGCCAGGCTGTTTCTAACAGTACTTAGGCAGAACTACTCAGCAGTAGACTAGTGAACTGGAGGAGTCAAAATCTGGGGAAATTTATTTTTCCCTCACCTATTCTATTTTGGGAGACTAACTTGTCAGAACAAGTGGGAAGCTGGAGAAAACAGTAATAAAAGAGATAAAATCTTTTCAGCCTATCAGCACAAGAATGACAATTCAAGATTTATGAAGTAAGCATGCTGGCAAATTACAATAATGGAAATGTGCTTGCCTTAATGCTCACAATTTCACATTTAATGCTGTTAAAGCCAACATTTCCTTTAAAAAGGAAATTGAGCATTTTATTTTATCTGCTCATGTGCTCTCTTCTCCTTCCGTTACAGTTCGGAAGGCAGCATGAAAAGAATAGCTAATAATTCGCCGTATACAAGAGGTCAATTTATACAAAGGCTTACAGATTTTCTTTTTCACCCTCATTTTTTCTCATTTTTTCCTCAGCCGTCTGAAAATGCTAGTCTGACATTATTTTTCACTTAAAACCAAAGGACGGCTAGTCCATTAAAAAGCAACAGCCCCGAGACAGGCCAAAAATATCAAACCAGTCACCTGGATCTTTGACATCAAGTAAACAATACCAAATGTAACCCTTGAAAAGGAAGGAAATAAGATACTATTAAATACATTAAGGATGCGCTGAAAAAGATGGGATCTGTTATTCTTGGATCTTTATGTAAACACAAAACAGGCAAAACCACTGGCAGACTGTATTACAAAGAACTCAGCAATAAAAATGTAATTGCTATGAGTTCAATCCCCACCTAAATCAACTTTTAGCACTACATTCTCCTTCCTAAGTGCCTAAATATTAAGGTCCATAAGTTCAATTCATAATTTCTCAAGATTTTCTATATAATGAAATATCAGTAGATAAGCTCAGTCGTGTAAACACGTTGGGACAAAGTTTTCAAATCTGTTTTTTCAAGGATATGTATCTTTGACCCTGAACAACACAGGTTTGCACGGTACAGGCCCACTCATCCTTATGATTTTCTTTATAACATTTCCTTTTCTCTAGCTGACTTTATTGTAAAAATACAGTGTGTAATATATGTAATTTACAAAACATACGTTAATTGACTCTGTTATACCAGTAAAGCTCCTGGGCAACAGTAGGCTGTTAGTAATTAAGTTTTTAGCAAGTCAAAAGTTACATGTGGATTTTCAACTCTGCTGGGGGTTGGCACCCCTAACCTCTGGGTTATTCGAGGATCAACTGTGTGTAGCCCTGGTTAGAGCCGATAGGTGGGGGACTAAATGAAAAAAATCTGTAACTAAAATTTATACTCAAAATTAAGTATCAGTCAAATGTTATTTTGTATACAAATAAGTACATGGACACAGTTTACTCTCTTACGTAGGGTTCTACTTTTTACATTTCTGTCACTTTAATACACGTTTTTGGGTTTTTTTTCATGAACAATGAGCTTGAATTTGGGCCTATGTGCATCTTAACAAAGTCTGAATTCCTAAAAATTCCAAATCACCATGTAAGAAAAAAGGTTTTTTGACAATAAATTATATTTACTATAAAAAATAAGTTAACTAATAAATTAAAAAAAGTTTTTGCATAATTTAAAGTATGAAACAAAAAAGTGACACCACCTTTTGGAGGATGGAGTTTGTGGCCAGTTTTCTCACACCACCCAACCGGGTGAATATCGAGAGCATCCGCGTTTACCCAGAAGTCATAGCAATCAGAATATCCATCAAAGTGCAGTTTTATCCGATATCCACACACCTGAAATAGGGAAGCACGAAGACTGACTAAAAGGCAAACAACACCCCCCGCCAAATACCCAGAATATCTGCGTACAAGATTTATTCACAAAATAAGATAAAATGTATTAATCTAAGTGCAAAAAGAAACTAACATGGACATCAAGTATGACACGGCCTACGTTAATCAAAGTACGCTCACTAACAGCCACAAAATCCAGTGAACAAACTGCCAACCTCTAAAGGCAAAGGCAACGCATTGGGAAGAGCTGAGCCGCATTGCTTTGGCCTCATTCCCAGTTGTGTCAGGAGCACACAGATCCTGGGAGAAGAATGATTTTCCCACATGTACATGTCCTCCCTCCATTCTTGATATTGTACCAGCATAAGTCACCAAGGTGAGCCGGCCGGGATGGAGCCAGCCCAGCACGGGTGCGCAGCTCCAGCAGAGTCCCGGGGTGGGCGCCCTGCCATACACCGTGTGAATGCTGGCTCCTATCCTGTATAAAGCTCTGCAGACAGGGATATGCAGCCAGACCAAGGCGGTACACGGAGGGATATCAACAGATTCTCCTCTCCACCAGTAGCTGGGTTGGGAGAAAGAAAGAAAAGCCTTCCTCAATTCACAGGTTCCCTGGAATGCCAGTAAGAACCCACTTCACGGAATGTGGGTTGAATGCTGAGGCCATACATCTGCCTAAAGGGTCCCTCTTGAGGAAGTTCTGACTTAAAAAGGTCACATGGGTTTTTGAGGCTTCAGCTGGGTCACACTCTGCCTTGGGCTCTTATGAGAAGTTCAGCCTCTCAATCTACTTCCTACTAGCACAGCAGATGTGTTCAAGTGGAACCACACAACGCACCAGACGTCTCAACACGCCAGGAGCACCTGGCCCTGTAGAAGCCGGAAGAAGAAGCTTGAGACTAGAGCACAGAACCAGGGCAATTAACAACCCCCAGATAATAAGGCAGCTGTCTATTTCCTGCCATGGCAAGTTCTCTGAAACATACTGTTAAATTCAAGTGGCGAGGCACATGGGTGGTTCAGTCAGTTAAGCATCGGACTCTTGATTTTAACTCAGGTCACGATCTCACAGGTTTGTGAGTTCAAGCCCCAAGTCAGGCTCTGCGCTGTCAGGTGGTTCCTGCTTGGGATTCTCTGCTGCTCTCTCTCCTCCTCTCCCGCTTGCATGTGCACGTGGGCACACATATGCACACGCATTCTCTCTCTCTCTCAAAATAGTAAACTTTACAAAACCTCAAGCGGTAAAAACAAACTGCACAGGATGAGTCAGTTTATGAGAAAAATTACTTCTGTGTGAATCTATGTAGATTTTTATGTGTATGTGTACACGTGCCATTACGTGTGCACATACATATACGTAAGTATATGTATTTATACATGCACATTTATGTATGTACTTACACGTACACCTATAAATGTAAATTCACAGTAGTAAAACATCTGGGAATATATGCCAAAATATTAACAATGATTTATTCTGAGAAGTGGGAGTGAAAAGGGAGAGGTCAAAAGGAAATGATGGGCTTTTTATAGTTTAACTCATATGTTAGTATTTTTTCAATTGGAATGTCTTGATACGTTACATATATAAGATTTACGAGTGAGCGGACTCCTCTCCAGGGAGACTAGAGTCCCTCTGCACAGCCAAGGTGGGGTTCCAGGCAGGTACAATCTCTCATAAACAGTAAGCAATGGCCCCCGCCCATGTCCACCCCGCGTCCAGAAGGAGCTCGGCGGCTGCTCCTCTCTTCAGCCCCAGAGCTACGCCAACCTACTCTGGTCAATGCCCAAGAAACAAGCCTCCTGAGTGCCTTAACCCTCTAGTCCCTCTGGATTCGACTGCTCTGAGCTTCACCTCCCGAGTCAACCTCTCCCTCCTGGCCCCACAATCTCTCCACTGTGTCTTGTGCTCTCTGGAACCCTCTGGTTTGGTACACAACCTCCTACATCCTCAGCCTCCTTGTTCAAAAGCGTATGTCACACATCCCTGTCAAGGCTTCCCTCAGGTGGAGACTGCTCCTTCTCCCCCTCCTTCCCTCTGAGACCCAGGCGGGGTTACTGCCTCGGGCCGCACCACACTCCAGGGTCTCTGCTCCTCTGAGTACCTTGAAATGTGGCTGCACCACCTCGTCCTTATCAGCCCACATGCTGTCCTCCCCAACATCGCTTCTCACTCATCAGACACGAAGCTCTGGCTTACTCTCTTCGTCTCCATCCTGAGTGGTTCTGCCATACACAATGGATGACTCATCCTCTACCTTGGCTCCTCTGCTCCCTGCATTTCCTCTCCACTTCAAACACTCTCATGAATCTTGTCCCAGGAGAAACTACACTGCCTCTCAACTATGGAAGCGTCCAGCCCTGTGAAGACATCCTCCTGTTCAGCTGGCTAACCCGGCTACTCCCTATACACTTCCTCCTCAACCTCAATGAGAAGTTCAGCATCTCACGCTGATTCTTCAACTTTTCCCCTAGCATCCCCCTGTCACCGTGGGCCTTCCGTCCTTAGCAATCACGGAAAACATTTTCTTGCCAACATCTTTAAATTGTTGCCCCGAGGTCCTTCCCTCCTTCCCAAAATACATGCCTGACAAAATTCCATTATCCCAAGTACCCACCTAGTCTGCACCTATACCTGGTCTAGGGAATGTTGCTGGGGGGCGGGGAGGGGGAGAAGACATACACTTAACCCTTATTATTTGTGACTTCCTAGCTGCGATTTCACCTACGTGATAACATCTGTACCCACAGTGTCTGGGAACAGATGCAGGCACAGAGTGGCGAAAACTGTGAGCCTCCTATCATTGGAGTTCCCGGCTCAGGTCGAAGAAGGCAATGCTCTCTCTGCCTTCTTGTTTTACATCTCATTCTGTACGCCGAACACCCTGTGTACAATCTACTTACTGCTATGTTTTTCACATTTGTGCTTCCTGTGGGTGATTCTGCTATTTGGAACGGCCCCCGAGCACAGTGCCGAAGCACTGGCTGGTGCTCCTAAGTGCAAGAAGGCGATGACGCGCCTTAAGGAGAAGATGTGTGTTAGGGCAGCTTCATCAGGCGTTGAGTTATGGTGCTGTTGGCTGAGCCCCATGTTAATAAACCAACAACAGATACTAAAGAAGATGTCACTAAACATAAATATACATGAACAAGGTTACATATCGTTTGGCTGATGGAAATGTGACCAGAAGCTCCCGGGAACCTAATCCTTGAGGCAACGGTCAGGATTTGCGATTCATGGCTTACAACTACCACAAACGAGAATCACATGCACCTGGACGGCAGACACTCCCTGTTCCATCCCTGCTGTGTAGCAATCCTTCTAGATGGCCCTGTCCAGTTCTCCCATTCTTCACAACAGCCCTTTCACCCTCCTTCAGGTACACCTTCACGGGACCTTCCGTGACAAAGAAGCTCCCTCACACATCTGTCTCCGAACTAGCAGACCTGCCCGTGCATGTGCACATCCTCCCCACCCCCCACCCTGTTAGAACCCAACAGGAGAGTCCTGCTCCTGGCTAATGGGTGGGCCTCCTCATGTACTCTGGATTTCATCTTCCCATATCCCCTCCTTATCAATGATCTGCTCTCTCTGAACCTTCCAATCTTCTGCTCCCTAGTTGCTTTTTTTTTCAGAATTCACTCTCCAATCTCTTCCCATTGCAAAAAAAAAAAAAAAAAAAAAAAAGGGGGGGGGGCGGGGAGGAAGACAAAGAAAAGTAAATAGAGACTATCTCTCAGGCTTAGGCAAACAAATTCTCATACAACTGTTAAACTTTTTTTGTAACAACTGATAAACTTTTTGGAACAACAAGTAGCTGTGTGCATCAAAAATTTCCATTTTAATCATGCTCACAAGGCACTGTTTGTAATAATGAGAACAAAGAGAAAGTAAAGACCACTCAATTGTTCATCCATCTGAGAGAAATTAAATGAATAACAGAAAATAAGTAAAATGCACTACTACTCGATGGTGGAAAACAATATGCATGTAAAATATATGATACACCGTCATAAAAGCAAGCTTCAGAATTGTTGTGCAATTTATATGTAAAAAAGAGAAAAATGTACATATTTTTACAAGCAGAGAAAACATTTGGAGGGAACGCAGGAAACATGAGTCATTAACTTTGGGATATGGAATAAGGAAAAGAAGGTGGTGTGATAGAGAACTTTTACTTTTTATAATAAATACATATATTTATATATTTATATATATTCTTACACTAGTTGAAGTTTTCATGATGAGCAAACATTACTGTTATAATAAAAAAACTGGACGAACTAAAACAGATCTCCTTCAAAATCAAGAGTTGAAACACACACACACACACACACACACACACACACACACACCCCTTAAAAAGATCCCCTTCTTTTTTACAACTAAACGTCTCAAAAGCAGTCCACACTTACTGAATCTGCTTCTACATTTACTGAACAATGCTGTCTCAACTGTTTGTGGGGAACTAGCGAAAATACTAAGCACGGTATTGTCCTATGGTACTCTCTACGTAACTATGTATCATTATTTACTGTAACTGTCATGGTCCATGTAGGAGATGTCACTGTGTTCCACAGGAGCCACGCTTCTTACAAATTCCCTAAGCTACTATAGGAATACTATGATAACTGAAACTAACACACACAAGACCACCTTACTCTTTTGGGGGGAATTTTCAAGTGATACATACCCCTGGCTCAAGGGAGGAAGGAAGTCGGACACTAGCACAGGAAGAAAAAAACAAATTCTAAGAAGTGCTCTCAGGAATATACTAGACTAAGCTATATATAAATAGACTTGGGCAATTTTTCCTGAAAAATTTCACAGAGATACCTCAAAATACTAAAAAAAGTATATGAGCTAGAGTATTATGCTAAGCGAAGGAAGTCAGTCAGAGAAAGACAAATACCATATGATTTCACTCATATGTGGAATTTAAGAAACAAAACAGATGAACATAGAGGGGAAAAAAAGAGAGAGGGGCAAACTGTAGAGAACAAACTGAGGGTTGCTGGAGGAGAGGAGGGTGGAGGGATGGGATAAATGGGTGATGGGCATTGAGGAGGGCACTGGTTGGGATGAGAACTGGGTGTTATGTGTTAAGTGATGAATCACTAAATTCTACTCCTGAAACTAACAGTACACTATATGTTAATTAACTGGAACTTAAATAAAACTTGAAACAAAAAAACCAAAAAATTAAAAAATTAAAAGTTTGTAAGTACCTATTGGTCTGTTTTTTTATATTAAGGAACCACAGTATGACCAAAGCTATGGAGTCAGATAGCGTGGGGTCAAATCCTGGTTCTACCACTTTGAGGCTGTGTGACCTTGTATATGTCACTTAGCCTCTCTGAACCTCAGTTCCTTTATCAATAAAACAGGGATGAAAAAACAGGACCTGCAAAGCTTATAAATGAATCTTACAAAGATTCAATGAGGTCACGTACAAAGCAATAAGCATCATGCCTGGTGCAAAGAAGTACTCAGCAGAAGGCACTTGTCCCCATTAATAAAATCCCATAACCACCATTTTATTGCAGAAATAAAGACAAAGCAAACTTACCTCAGCCACAGTGAGGACACAGTACACGGACTGATGCTCGGGGTCCACACCTTCTAATTTCATGCCAACTTTAAACCCATTTTTGTTATATGGAAAGGATTGATACTAAAATGCAAAATGACAGCAGTTTTAGTATTTTTTCCTGAAGGCCTAATTAAAGTGTGAATTATTAACGTTCTTAGATAAAGACTAACCAAATACATAAACAACTCTTAAAAACCCAAAAGAAGGGGGATTTTCAACCTCACTCGTAAGAGTCATACAAAGTAAAATTACACTCAAATATATGTTACCTAATCAGATTCATAAAGATCACAATGTTTGATTACACAGTGGTGGCAAGGCTCTAGAGAAACAGGCACATACGTACATCACGAGCAGGGATTAAAGTGGCACAACCTGTAGCAATTTCACAATATCTATAAAACAGGACGTTCTATTTGTCTCAGGAATTCTAATTCTAGGAAATTAGTGCACAGCGATATCCACGTGTGTGCAAAATGACAGGTGTACAAGGCTATTCACTAAAACATACGTGTGTGTGTGTTGTGTGTGTGTGATATATGTGTCCTATACTAACACACACACACAAGCCAACCAATAGGGAGTAGCTTAATTTGTTATGGAACAGACCTAAGATGCCATGCGATGCACTATTATAGAAGAATGAAGAAAGGCATAACGAACTGAGATTTCCAAACTAAGTTAAAAAAAAAAAACAAAGTCTAAAAAAACACACACAGTATGTGTGACATATGCTACCCCTTGGTTGACGACAGGGAGGACAGGATCTGTGTCTGTCTGTGCTGATCTGGACACAGAATTTTGTAAGAAGGGAATATAAGAGCAAGCAATGATAATCACTTCAGGAGAGGCAGACCTGGGACCTGGAGGGCAGGGCTCTGAGGGACAAACTGCATATTCTTCTGGTACTTTTATAGTGTCGATTACATGACTGTGTTACTGATTCGAGTAATTAGCTGCATTTAAGCTTTTTTTTTTTTTTTTTACGTGTAAAAAGGTCTAGTCGACAAAGAATCAAAATTACAGAAAATAATTATATAGAACAAGTTCATATGTAATTACAGTTATGTTTAAATAATATTCTCAATGTAGATGTAATCATTATAACATCGACTCTTTGTTCACTTTTTTAAAACTCCCCATGTCCGGGCACCCGGGTGGCTTAGTTGGTTAAGCGGCTGACTTCGGCTCAGGTCATGATCTTGTGGTTCGTGGGTTCAAGCCCTGCTTTGGGCTCTGTGCTGACAGCTCAGAGCCTGGAGCCTGCTTCGGATTCTGTCTCCCTTTCTCTCTGCCTCTCCTTCCGCCAGGCTCGCTCACTTTCTCTTAAAAACACATAAAACACTAAAAAATTTAAAAACAAAACAAAAACTCCCTATGTTAATGCATATATACCAAGGTATCAGCAGATTTATTATGTACCATAATTAAATATAATTAAATAATTTAAATCAGGGTTCAGCAAACTATCCTCTCTCAGTCAACTCCAAACCTCAACCTGTTTTTGTAAGTAAAGTTTTAGTAGACTACAGCCGTAGCCCTTCATTTATATATCGTCTATAGCTGCTTTCATTACAACAACATAACTGAGTCACTGCAACTGAGACCTGATGCCCCACAAAACCTAACACACACACCTTCTGGCTCTTTCACAGAATAAGTTTGCTGACCCCCCCCGCCCCTTCAGCCCAGCGGCAGCAGCCCCTACTCAGAACTTCACTTGGTGTCTATAATTCGAACTGATTTTAAATCACTTATGACAAAATGTTTTTACTACAGTTAATGTAACACGGTAACTTGCTTTTAGGTTTTTCTTGAGAAATTATATAAACCTCAGTCACTTGTTTTTGTTTCTCCCAAAGCCATAATGTTGACACGAAATTTCATGCCGGTTTTTCTTTATCTACTAGCTTTGCAGCAATAGTAGAGGTATCCCTCTTAAAAGTCATGAATGAAATCCCAGTAAATGTCGAGACGAAAGAGCACGTGCGTCTGTATGTGGGCCCATCCGTGTGTGTTGGAGGACTTGTGAGTACACATGCACGTCAGTTGCCCTTGGAGTTACTCCTCTGTGTAAATACACTCATGAAAACCGTATGCTTGAGAAATGATCCCAAGTCACATTTCCCAAACACATACTGGAAACATCAATGCTAATTCCAGATCAGAATTCCAGAGTCTTCTCTCTTATAGACAATGCTTTCTAGAAGCGCCCATACCTCCTTGAACAGCTTTGCTGGCACTGCCACAGCTTTTTCCTCTTCCAGGTAGGACGCCCAGCACCAGGCTTTCTTTCCCTTAGGAGGCAAGCCTGAAAAGCAAGTGAGACGAAGATGATAGGGTTTCCAAATCTAGGAAGTCAAAGGGGTATCCTGTGAAGTCTCACTTCCCCGACTACTACCATGCCCAGTATTTCTCAGCCTCTTCCCAGGCCTCCCAAAGAAGCGAGAGCTAAGAAGTAAACTGTGGTGTACAACCAGTTACAACGGTAGCTGCAGAAGAACCTAGAATAAAAGAAGGAGACACAGCAGGAAACCGAGATAGAACAGTATCATGAAACGAGATGATCAAAAAATGCCTCCTGAGGGGCGACTGGGTGACTCAGTCGGTTAAGTGTCTGACTTCAGCTCAGGTCATGATCTCGCGGTTCCTGAGTTTGAGCCCTGCGTTGGGATTCTCTCTTTCTCCTTCTCTCTCTGCCCCTCCCCAACTTGAGAGCATGCGCTCGCTCTCTCTCTCTCTCTCGCAAAATAAATAAACTTTAAAAAAAAAATGTTTCCTGGGGCACCTGGGTAGCTCAGTTGGTTAGGTGTCCTACTTTGGCTCAGATCATGATCTTACAGTTTCTGAGTTCAGGCTCGCTGCTATCAGCACAGAGGCCGCTTTGGATCCCCTGATTCTCTCTCTCTCTGCCCTTACCCTGCTTGCAAGTGCTCTCTCAAAAATAAATAAACATTTGGAAAAAAAAAAAAAAGTTTCCTGAGATCAAGAAGCTGAGGACTGGGAAGAGGGCAGTGCACTGAGTACTTAGGGAATGGCTGCTAATCTGGGGGTGGCGGGGGGAGGTGGGGGTGGATATCAATTTAGCAAGGGCCAGATTTTGAGCAGCAAAAGAATACAGAAGTGATAAAGACATGCAACCAGCCAGTATCACTTTTACTCTGGGTTAATTTAACAGATAATAGAAATGAGGGAAGAGTATAATAGCTTGATGGGTAGCAAAACTGGGAGAAAGGTATTTAGGGGATGAGATGTGAACGGGCTAAGATGGAGCTCGAAGAGAAAAAAATCTGAATACCTAACAGGGAAAAATAAATGACTAAAGGAACAAGGTTCCAGAAGAGTCAGGGCCCTGAAGGTAGAAGAGAAGAAGGTTAAAACACTCGTGAGGCAGAGAGCAGAGTGAGAAATTTACCCCCCTCTAATCTCAGTGATGTAAAACAGAAGGTCACGTCCCCCGAGAATGTAAACGCCAGGCTGTGTGCCTGAGGCAGGTGGGAGTAGTTCACGCTTTATTTGAGAAATGGAGGGATGAACAAGACAGGAAGGCGTCCACGCAGTGAAAGGCGCACTGGGTTCACGGCCCCGATTTGCAGGGACAGCATGAACAGAGAGGTCGGCAGTGGGGCTGCATAGAGTGGCGTGACCTCATGTGACACGCTGGCAGGCAGATGCTATGAGTCAACAAGGCAAGACAAAACCTGGTGGAGGTTGCTGAGGCCTCCATGGAAGTGGCCAAAGGGCCATGATGCACATGGAGTTCAAGTTCATCCAGTCAAGTACAAAAGGAAAGGGTCCAAGGACTGGATTTGTCATGAAAACAAAGTGCTGCCCAAGGAACAATGAAAGAAGCAAAAAAGGTTCCACATCAGGAGTTTAAAGTTTGAGATCAAACATTAAAAACTTAAAATCTTAGGGGCGCCTGGGTGGCTCAGTCAGTTAAGCGTCTGACTCTTGATTTTGGCTCAGGTCATGATCTCATGGTTTGTGAGTTTGAGTCCTGCATCGGGCTCCACGCTGGCAGTGTAGAACCTGCTTGGGATTCTCTCTCTCCCTCTTTCTCTGCCCTCCCCTGCTTGTGCTCTCTCTCAAAATAAGTAAACTTAAAAAAAAAAAAAAAAAAAACAAAAAAAAAAACCTTAAAATCTTAGGAAATAAGGACAAAGGTTTTAGAAAATGCACAGAAGGAGAAAAAAACCTACTCAACAGAAAAACGTAGGAAGACGTTTTCAAGTTTGCACTGACATTATTCAAAAGTTACTCATTTCCATTTTTTTCTTTATCTACTTCTTCAAACCCCGATTTTTATGGACAAAATTTAATCAAAGAAAGACCCAAAACAATACCTTAATGGCCCTTGTGTACATTATAATTAAGACTAAAATGTCTACCTTTGTGAAATATTTTCCATTTCATAAAGTCACAAGTAAACCATTTCTTTCATCAACTTACCCTGCTTTATTACAGTCGAATCACCTCGCCTTTTCCTTCGGGCTCTCTGCGAACCCCTCAGGATTCTTCCGTCTTGTTTGTTTTCCTACAGCAAGAAAGGGGAATTACGATTTTACAAGCTCATGAAATTGGCACCAACGAAAAGTTAGAGAGCTGTCAGAAAGCATTATTCTTTTTTGTACTTTTCTTCAATTTCACTTTGTAAGTTTTAAAGAAAGTAAGAATATAGGTCATATGAGAACTGTGTTGCTTTTGGCCTGAGGTCATTACCAAATAAGAACGTTTCCAAGAATTACACTCTGGAACTGCACAGATACTGTTCCTGCCTTCTTGAAGCACTTTCTTCTTGTAGCTCCTTGACCACTTTGTTCTGATTTTCCTCACACCCCACTGGCCCATCTTTCTCAGTCCCTTTGCTGATGTCTCCTCCAATCCAGTCCCTTTCTCTTCTCTATCAAACCCCTCTTCCTGGGTTTTAAACATCATCTGTCTGCCAAATATCCACAGTCATATCCCCTGACCTCGTCCCTGACTCCACACTCACGAACCCGACTGCCCACCTGGGATCTCTACTTGGAAGCCTAACGAGCATCTCAAACTCCTGATTCCAAAGGACTCTAACTTCTGTACTCCAGTTTTGCCTTCCCATCTTCAATAAATGGCATCGTTATCCAGTCGACTATTCAAGCCAAAACTTGAGTTATTCCTGACTCCTCTTTCCTGATGACCCTGCCTCTAACATCTACCCTGAAATCAGTGACTTCTACCCTACGCAGCCCTTTCAGCTAGTCTACTGCAATAAACTAACAGCCTTCCTTGATTCCATTCTGTCACACATCAAAGCTA
Source organism: Felis catus (assembly GCF_018350175.1). NCBI lineage: Eukaryota > Metazoa > Chordata > Mammalia > Carnivora > Felidae > Felis > Felis catus. Next base: position 117,042,519 of record NC_058372.1, on the reverse strand, counting down.
GAGCCATCACTTGGAAACGTAAACCCTATCAACATATTCCCTTGCCTTCAACTTTCCAGTCCCAGCCCACACAAAACAGAATGAAACCCCATTATTCTGGTTTATCATAAAGCATTACATAAGCTGGACCTCTTCAGCTTCACCTTACTCCACCCTCCCTTCACCTGTAAGGGTCAACCATATTGTCTTTATTTCCTCAACAAAACATATTACACATGTTCTCACCTTAGGGACTCTTCCCTAGCCACTCCATTGCCCAGGGGGCTCCTCACTCCTACTTTTACAAACCTGGCTCCTTCTTATCATCAAGATCACACAGTTCATACCACCTTCTCTGGGAGGCCTCCCTGAGAACCCAACTGGAAGCAGTGAATCAATTCTCATGCCCGCCTGTACTTCTCACCGTAGCATTTATCGTAGGCTGACAGGTCTCCTGTTTATTATATGTCCCCTTAAAAGAATGTGATGTCCCTGCGAGGAGAGACCCTATTCTCCTAATGCTGTTCATCCCTGTGTTCCCAGCTCCTAGAAGAATGACTAGCAAATAATTGGTTGCTCGATATTGATCTGAAGGGAAATGCTTCAAGACCTCAAAGTTCTCTTTTCGTATAGGACCATTAATATGTACTTTAGCAATATTTATGTTTTAATTAGCACATTTGGAATTAGTTTCCCCTAAATATACCTGACATTTATATGCCATTTTCTACCTACTCACATAGTTTTATGAGATCTGTCTGCAATTTACCAAAATGGGATTGACATTTTTTGCCATCAAGAGGAATTAAAGATTCATTTGTACAACTGAAGGTTTTTCTGTTGCCTTTTCTCTCCAGTAATAAATTTCAGCACATCTTACTTCCTCACCCTAAGGAAGGAGTATTATTATTTATTATTCTCATTTTGAAATGCAGACAGTGACATACCAAAGAGGCTAGACAGGTAATTTGTTGATGGTAACACAGAGAGTCATGGAACCAGCCCTGGAAGTCAGATAACTGGCTGCAGAGCCAGCACCTTTGACCATGGTGTTACTCTCTTAAGAAGTGCCCCTGTATCAGAGCACCTGGTGGCTCAGTCGGTTAAGCGTCCAACTTTGGCTCAGGTCATGATCTCACGGTTCATGAGTTTGAATCCCACATCGGGCTCTGCACTGACAGCTCAGAGCCTGCTTCAGATTCTCTCTCTCCTTCTCTCTGCCCCTCCCTAGCTTGCCCTCTCTCTCTCTCTCTCTCTCTCTCAGAAATAAATAAACAACAACAACAACAAAAAGTACCCTGAGTTCTTTGGTAGCTGCATCAGAGATACTAACCATTTCATCATCCCGATCTTCTCCATCCTCCTTGGAGTCAGCTTTCAGAGATAATTTTGGTTTCTTCTTCCGACTACACTTAGGATCTTCTTCCTCATTGTCCTCTCCTACGTCCCTTTCTTCCTTCTGATCTCTGTTGTATTTATAAACCCAAAATAATGACAGGAAAACAATACCTGTCAAACATCTACATGGTGACTATCATGCAACTTAAAAAAAAAAAAAAGTCATTTAACCACCAGGAGAAGGAAAAACATTTAACCACCAGGAGAAGAGTGTAGGCATTAGGATATCATACCTAAGGAACACCTAAAACCATTATCATATATGACTCTTCAAAGCAGAAAATGGAAACTAGCTTATATATTAATTTCAAAAGGAGATCAGTACTATATGTGAAACAGATTCTAACAAGTTTAAAATGACTGGTCTTTCACATCTGCCATCCATACTAATAAAAGAATCAATTACTTAGAGATATTTTAGTATTCGGGGCAATTTTAATGCAAAGATCTAGCAATTATTAACAATGACAAGTGCAACTAAAAAAGGCCAAGTATAACTTTGTAAAATAAAAGTTGGCCAGCAAAAACAGACAATTCCCAGGCCTACCCTGGCTAAAATACCTGGGAAATTCCACTAAAATGTAAGTGTCAAGTCACTTATTTGTGTTATACAATTATATGAAGAAATACACCTTGGTGATAAGCTGAACTTTGTCAGACAGTCCCCAGATGGCCGAGTCACATAGCACCACCAGCCACAGCAGACGTCCCTGTCTCATAATCTTCAGTCTACAGAAATCTACAGTATTGTGACTCATTAAGCCACCCTCTATGGCCATCTTCAGTCAGCTGGTTCCCAACCTGTGGAGTTTTAGCTGAGTTACTGAAGAACGCCCCTCAACATAAAAACAAAACTCTGTTTCCATAAACATCAGCACCATCAAAATGTACGTAGCCCAGAGAAATTTAAATATTCTCTTGCTAGAGGGGCACTCACTGGAATCAAAAGGCTAAAGAAAGAGGCAGAGGTTGTACTTGTAGGTAGGACTTAAGCAGTACAACTAAGATCAGACATGACTGAAGTCAGGAGGTCCAGTAACGGGATCAGGGTCCACAGATCTCTAAAGGAAAAGTCTCTGGGGGAAAAAAGGGGCATGAAGGTGTGACAGATGTCAGGGAGCCTCTGTATTACTTAGCACCTTGGACTCTAAAACCCATTTTATAGGGGCGCCTGGGTGGCTCAGTCGGTTAAGCGTCCGAATTCAGCTCAGGTCATGATCTCACAGACTGTGAGTTCGAGCCCCGCATCGGGCTCTGTGCTGACAGCTCAGAGCCTGGAGCCTGCTTCAGATTCTGTCTCCCTCTCTCTCTGTCCTTCCCCTGCTCACACTCTGTCTCCTTCTCTCTCAAACATAAACATTAAAAAAAAAATTAAAAATAAATAAATTAAAAAAAAAAACCATTTTATAGATGGAACAGGGCAAAAACCTACTTGTCTTTGATATGCCGGGCACAATTCTGGCTGCAATAGTTTCCTCCAGAAAGACACTCGTCTACATTGCCATACTGACAACAGTTCTCACAGAATTGAAGCCCTTCTACTTTCACTGGATCCTTCAACCTGAAAGGCATCCCAGTCTTCTCTGAAAAGACTAGAAGACGAAAAGGGGAAAAGAACAAAAACAAAAAAAACACACACAGAAAAAACAATTAGAACCATGACAGAAAACACTGCAAAACACAGTCAAACTTTTCCTTCTAATAATTTTGTTAGCAACACAATAAAAGATAATATTTGCTGAATGAATGAATGACCAACCTACTGTGCTTGGGAGGGAGAAGAGGATGGGCTTGGCAGGAACCACTCAAATCATTTACTCAACAAAAAATACTCTGCAGGAAAGATAAAAGTTTGTCTAAGGCTTTTTCTACAGAGTTCAAAGTAAAATAAAGAAAATTTCATTATACTTGACTATACTTGAAGTACAGTATACTATACTTCACTATACTTGAAGATGAAACTGTTAGTAATCTGCAGAATCCTATTTTATGGATGTATCCGACAAAAAAGGCTTATGTATGTTATTTCATGTTTACAACCTTCTGAGGAGTGGGTTTTTTCTACTAAATTGGTTAAATCGACACCTAGTTTACTTTGAAGGTAGCAGATCTCCTAAATCATAATTATCCCAAATCATTTAGGAACTCACACTTCCTTCCCCCTGAATTGTTAGGCTCCTCATGCATTCAGCAAACATTAGGTGCCAATTTACGCTAGACACTGATAATGATAGTATAGACCTTGCCCCAGAGAGCTCACAGTCTAGAGGAGAAGACAGACAAGAAAACCAATACTTATAATAAAATGTGATACATGCAGTAATCAAAGCATGAACAAGTTCCAGGAGTAGTACAGAGGAAGAAGTCATTCACTCGGCCTGGGGTGAGGTCAGGGAAGGATTTTCTGATATAAAGCCTCAACTGGGTTTGGAAGGCCAAGAGAAATTAACCAACTGGACAAAGAGGGAAACGGCATCTGAGCCAGAAGCAGCAGCAAGAGCAAAGGCAAGGGAGTGTGAAACCACATGATGCATTGAGAGAATTCCATGGAACCCAGTGCTGCTGGCACTGCCAGAACACGGTGTACAGAGAACAGAACAGAGAGCGAAGAGACAAGGCAAGCAGGTGGGCGCGTGCCACCCAGATCCTTGTAGGCTCAGCTAAAGAGACAGCACGAAGTCAGTGAAGTGTCAGAAAAGCAATCTACAAAAGTTCCTCTGACTTGAAGGTGCGGGATAAATTAGGTGAAATTAGAAGCAGAGTGATTCTCTAGGAGGAGTCTGCAATAGTCCAGGTGAGAGCTGCTAAGGGCCTACATTAAGGCAGTGGCAGTGGTCATTAGTAGAAGAAGCCAGATCTGAGACATATTTAGGAAATAAAAACCAACAGGATGGAGTAACAGGCCATGGGGCTGGGGGAGAACGAATTTAGGATGACTCCTAGATTTCTTGCTTGTCCACTGGGGGGATGGTGCTACCATCAACTGAAATATGGGTTACAGAAGAAAGAGCAGGTTTGGGGGAAGGGGAGAAAGAAATAGAAAATGAATCGCATTTCAGACATGTGGAGTTTGAGGTACCTGTGGGACATCCAGGTGGAGATGTCCAGTAGGCAGGTGGAAATACGGGCCTGGAACTCGGGGGAGAGGTCGGGGCTGGAGATATAGATTTGGGAGTCATCAGCATATAGGTGTTAGTTACAACCATCGGAGTAGATGAGAAAAAAGTGGCAGGCTTTTGGCTAAATCACCTGGGTAGGCTATTGCAACACTGGATTTACTTGGTAATAATTTCCAATTAACCTTGTGCTATTACAGATCTGGCATTAGGAAAGAAGACAGTTTACAGTTATTTTAAAATATAAAAGTTGGTTCCATATGAGTTTTGTTATAGAAATTCACCTAAGAACACGTGACATGAAAATCACCCAGGATCTTTAAAGTTCCAGCCTATTGTAAAACCTAGGTAATTCTTATTTTAAAACTCTCAAAGGAAAGAAAATGGCAATGCAGACGACCCAGTCTTACCTTCCTGAGCAGTTGGGACCATCCAAGTTGTGGTAGCTGTTGCTTTTTTAACATTTTCCATCTCGCTCTCATCTGTGATAACTTCCAGGGCTCCAAACTCGTTTACCCGAAACTAGCGACAATATGGTAGAAAGAGGCAAAACTTACAAAGGTGCTCAGGACAGTAGTCATTTCATGGTGGACACAGAAAGTCTTTAAGCAAATTAGTTATACTTTAAACGTTCATTTGAGCAACTGTATCTAGGTAAGCCCTCTACCAGCAGTAAGCCCTCTGCATTTTACAGATTTGGGGATTCGGGGAAGTAAAAACAGAACAAAGCAGCAAGGTACTTCTTAAGGCACCATACAACCAGCCCTGCACTGTGCTATAGAGATGCCAGTTCACTTAATGTGGCCTATCATTCTGAACACCAGTTGTTGCTAAGACTTTTGTTTCCTACTTCATATTACTACTTCCTTAGTAACCAAAATTACTAAAAGGAGAATTACTATCTTCCCAGGAATCAACTTATCTCACCCGAGCTCACCTAAGTCCAAGAGAAGGAAATCTCTATTCCGGAAATAATGACCTGCACGCCTATATCCTTATATTCCCGGAGGTAGGTGAGGAAGGCTGAAGTGTGAGCCATGTGACCCCCAACTCTCCACTTCTTTCTCTCACTGCTCTTTGGAATTCTCCACCCCATTCACCTCTAATCCTCCAAACAACTGGTAACGTCTATGAGATCTGAACAAATCTGCTAGCTACAGGTCAATTCTATCGCCAAAAAGTACAGGCGTTTTGACTTCATGGACATTTTGACCCCAAATGTTGAAAATTTCCTCTCACCTCATGGCAAGCTGCAAACCTAGTATGTTTCTCTAACAGTCTGGCTGTACTGTGTGTGCATGTTGAAGGCTTACCCACTATCTATGTGCAGGGACCCCTCCATCCTCTTTGAAACAACTAGGTGTACTCTCCTATTGATGAAGTTCAAAGTTTTCCATATTCCTCTGTTTTCCCATAAAATAGAATGACATTAGGGATCCACTAATTTTGACAGTTGATGAAGAACTGGAAAGTTCACAATTCAAAAGGATTATACGACTTTTCGCTTAACGTTTTTAGAGCTTTCACAGAAATATATGAGTATGCAAATATGTAGCAGTTAGGCTTAAGACCTTCCATTTTGCAATCTAAAACATCTATTTAGTCAACATGCCAACAGAATCATTCACTTAACCAAACTAGATTCAGAGTACAAGTCAGAAAAAGCTGAAACAAAAATTACTAATTATTCTTTCCACCAGATAAAAACAGCACCTTAAGTAACTGTATGCACACAGTGTACAATAATTAAAAGCTTTTTAGACTGAAGAAGTTGAAATAGTTGAGGAAAGTGAAAATGGTTTCTTCTATTACATATTTCAGATACAAGTTCCCAGGTAACATGTGTATACTATACTGAGTGTGTTCGCCTAAAAATGTCAGGCTAGGAAGTGGCAAAAAGTTAAGTGGGAGGAAAGGAGCTAAATATAACTTTACTTTTGGGGGGGAAAATAAATTTTTAAATGATCCACTCTGAAAACAGAATATTTCAAAATAAAGCTGACAGTACCATCTACTGGGCAAGAACAGAAAAAACAAGCCATAATGATTACTAATTAATGATAGTAAAGAAGAACACAGACAATCAATTCTGAATCAAAGTTTAAAAAGGCATTAGGCATCACCTTTATAATTCAGTCCAGGTAGGTAATTTTACTTTTATTAGATGCCAATATTAATTGATACTTATTTGAAAAATACAAAATGTGAAAAATAGCACCATTTTCATCACATGGAGAATCTCCTGTGGTGTAAGTTTCCAAATTACTGCTACACTGTAAGCCACCCTGCATTTCCAACAATGAGAAAGAGAACACCACCGAGTGGAATCTTTGAATAAAAATCCAGAGTTATGACACTTGGAAGCTTTAAGCTCAAATACTTTCAAAGTTAAAAGGTAATATCCCCACAATACAACAATTAATCCTAGTTGTCTTTTCCTTATAATGTTTATTGCCAGTAACTGACCTATAGCCAAAGTACAAATGAAAGATGTCATGACACTTAGGGACACAATTAACTCCTGTAAGTCAGGTATCTATAGTTGGACTTTAGGGGATTGAAGAATCCCATGAAATTCATACAGAATGATGTCATGGACACATACATATTTTTCTGGGAATAGGGTTCTTCAGTTTCATCATAGTCTCAAAGGCATCCTATAACCTTGAAAAAGTAAAGAACATTACTCTAACCAAGTTACTTTATCTCAAAAATTAACCGCAAAGTGTTTTCAAAGTATCCTGTCATATGCAAAAAAAAACCACAGGGATCAATTTTTTTTTTTTTTTTTCTGGCTTCTCAACTTGGATTTACTGTCTTTCACAATATTAGTACTGCTGAAAATGCTGGACAACATAGGTTGTTAGGTGCTGTTAACATTACTGGAGTTCCACAAATAGCATTCCAGAAAGACTGACACATTCCCTAACATTTTTCCCCCCAATAAAACACTCAGAAATGGGTAATGCTTTCATGAATGGTTTTGGAGCCATGGAAACTTGAAATAATCACTTTTATTTCTTTTTTCAAAGTTATGAGTTCTTTTAACCTAGACATCTAAAAAGCAGCATAAAAATCTATTGAGTGACTCCATTCCAAATCAAGAACATCAAAATTATAAACTCTACAAAAGAAATTTATTAAATAAGCACATCAAACACATCAGCTGACACTGTAATTTGTTCTACTAGTGGAAACATCTAAGTCAATCAGAAAACAATTATGCCTGAAAGATACAAGGGATTGCAAAGGTTTGTTTGGCCTGGCTTGAACTACCTTTAATTGATTCAATTCTCTTTATTTTTGCTTGTAGAGGCAAAGGATCCTTTGCTTTTTGCCTATCTTTAAGAACAGATCCTTAAAAGGCACTGCTGAGGTTAGTATTTTTGTTTTATTACTTTCAATGTCGAAATATGAGTTCTATTTACCAATCTGTTTTAAGGGCAAAGATATTTGGTAACTAAAGTTTTCTGAACATTAATCACAACGAGCAAAACTGTGCACTATGAGCACGGTGTTTCCAGTTGGGTTTCTGCCCTGCTGCCGCAGGGTCTTGCTCTCAGTTAAGTGGCAACTATTCTTACTAGATAAGATGCTATCGCTCTCAGGAGTATATCTGCATTTTACTGAGGGATTCCAAATGGCTAAATCCTTATGACCCAGAGGAATAATCCTCTGTGGGTAAGTTTCAGACATCATTACAAGTTCAGGGAGAGAGATTGCTTAGGGACAGGGAGCCCCAGCATGCACCTTCCCGCTACCGCTCATTGCCTGCCTGTTCTTACGGCTGGCCCTGAGATATTAGTCTACAAATACTAGTTTGCCATTTTATAGAATAATTAGGCAACGGTGCAGTTTCCAAAGCTTGCTTAAACAAAAATGTCTTGTTAATGACTATAATATTTTCAAGGAGGCCCCTGGACACTTGCTGTTCTCCCCTAACACTATACTTTCTTATGCTAGTCCTTCTTTTCGATGCCCGTCTCTTTCTTGCCTGCTGTCCCTGACCCACAAAAGTCTTCATATAGATGCCGACCTATTTTCGGGTACCTGAAGCTCATATGACAACTACTTCCCCGAAGCCTTCCTGATCCCTCCAGCTAAAATGATACCTCTTCTAAATCGCTATAACATTTTCTCTGTATCTCTTTTGATATGAAAACATTTTCTCTCTTTAGACTATAGTATACTAGTGGTAAGAGAATCGATTCCAGTATCAGAAAAGCCTGGCTTTAGACCTAGTTCTGCCAATTATCTTGACCTTGAGCAAATGATTTAACCATTCTGGGCCTCTGTTTTCCCATCTGTAAACTGACAACAATGATAGGAACTACCTCAAAAGGATTAAATGAAAGGATTAAATACAAGGATACAGATAAAGTGTTCATCAGAGAGTAAGCTTTCTATTCTTTCCCCTACTGCACCTGAATGGAAAAAGTTTTTGCGCTCTGTTTTATATAAAGGCTGTTTAGCCTCCCTGAAAAGGGGCAAGGGAAACAGTATAAAGGAACGAAGGTTTGAAGCCTTCAACTAGACAGCCGGGCTGGAAAGGAAACAAGATGGCACTGAGGAGTGAAACGAGACACAGCTAGAGGGAAGTAGGGGCCAGATCACCAAAAACTTCTGGGGTAAACTTAAGGGGACTGACTTTGCCACGAAAGACAGGAAACTGCTAAAAGTTTTTAAGCAGAAGAGTGATATAATTTGGCCAGCAATCATGAGGCTTTTACAGAGAAACATACTTTCAAAATGGTAATAAACCGAAGCATATAAAAACCTGTTTACATGATAAGAAACTGACTTCTATGTAGTAGTTGATTGTACTGGCTGAACTAACCTGAGCTTCTTGTCTTAGGATAGCACCTTTTTTATTAGGAAATCTACATGCCTACACCCACTACAAAAAAGTAGTTTCAATAATGTAAAGTAGGGGGGCTCAGTCGGTTAAGCGGCCGACTTCGGCTCAGGTCATGATCTCGTGGTCCGTGAGTTTGAGCCCCGCGTCGGGCTCTGTGCTGACAGCTCAGAGCCTGGAGCCTGTTTCAGATTCTGTGTCTCCCTCTCTCTGACCCTCCCCCGTTCATGCTCTGTCTCTCTCTGTCTCAAAAATAAAACATTAAAAAAAATAAAATAAAAAAAATAATGTAAAGTAGGCAAAGCATGATGTGAAAGAGCAAATTTCATGCTTCATTCAAAGTTCTTTTTAATATCTTAATTTTGTGAAAAATCAATTTCTCAATCAGATCTCTGAAGCAACTCAGATATTAATATTAGGAGCAAGTGATTCAGAAATCCTAAATTAACACAATCAACTGACTATCTGAATCTCTTCAGATAAAAATGGTTATGAAGTAGAAATTTTTTTTCATTTTTTTTTTAGAAGTGGGGTTTCATACTGTCTACAGTACATGAAGTGAACTGGATACATGGAAATTACCCACATAATTAGATGAGCCTAAAAGTCAAATAAAATAAACCAGATTGTAATGCCCACTAAGTGGCTTAATTACCTGATTACCTTAATAAAAGTAATAGGCTAATTCCTAAGATCTATTGCTTAGAAAACCTTCAGGCAATTTAAATTTCTTAGGGATTGAAAGTTCAAAACCTAACTGAACAAAAATTATAAATTTCATCATCCACCTGACATCAAAAAAAAAAAGCAAGTGAGAAGAAGGGACAAAAATGTACAAGCAAAATATGAGAATAAAGCAATTTTAAAAAGGCAATTTACATAATATATCACAAAGCCAGAAAAAATACAATTTGTTAAATGTTTTCCATATGTTATATTTTTCAATCCTTATAACCACCTTGTGACATAGATTCTATTTCCTCATTTTATACATAAAGATTCTGAAACTTAGGGAATTTAAATAACTTGACAAAGCTCATATAGCTACTATGAGGCTGACATTATGAGCGTCTGGAACGGTTTTTCTTTCTGAAAAATTTCAGCACTCAATTCCCATCATATCTAATCCAGATGAACATTTGGAGAATGTTAGAGCAGATAAAGTCCTTAGCATTCATTTAATTCCTTATTTTACCAAAGAGGAAACTGGCCTGAAGAGATTGACTGACTAGTTCAAGGACATACAGAACTAAAACTAAAAACCGTATCTCCTTTTCAGAATTCACTGAACCTCACTGCGATATTTTTGTTAAGCTTAACAGATAGATATGTTGGCACACTGCACTTAATTTAACCTAACCCAACTAAAATCTGGGTATTTTTCCAGTGACAGACTGTCCAAATCTCACCACTGAAGATGAACTAGGTTGGGCTTGGCTGAAATACTCGTCAAGTAGCCACTGGATTCCAGGAAGCCAATTATTAGGGGGCAGGAATTTCTATTCGAGATAGGCCAGAACATCAAGCACTAGAGGGAAAAGCCAACTGACAGCCAGTTAGGGTGATTAGAGGTTCAAAAACCTGAGTGACCAAGTACAAACAAAGTCTAAAAGGCCACAGACAGGTTCAAGGTCCCAGAGATAGGATTAGAGCAAAAGCAAATTAGAATTGAGAGGTGGGGTGGACTGGCTTCCTGGATGAGTGCTTGCGTAACTGTTTCATAGGGCAGCAGAGGTGGGCCTAGAGTGGGTTCGGGAAGCCTTGGGAAAAGGGGCAGGATAAGCACGTAGTAAAGAGGCACACTGAAGCATCATTCTCTGAAGAGAGTTCTCCTCTATATAAAAGCAGCCTGGTTTACAGGAAGGACCAGCTTTTGAACAAATGATTATATAAAAATTCATATTTATCGTATAAATAATTTAAGGGAAGAGAATAGTCCTGTCTATTCAATATTTTAATATTATCCAGTTTTCAAATGAGAAAACTAGGGCACAGGGAATGTGGTTATTCATTTAAAGTTCTCAAGTTCATTATTACAAAATATATGAAGCCAGGTCTTCTAAGCCTACCATTTCCATATTTATTGTCCGTCATGATAAAGTCAAACCAAGGGTGATCCCCTGGAAGCTATAATTCGACTTCTGCAAAATAAGCATATGCCAAAATATTCTCATCCACCACCCCAAGTGACAAAGACTTCGGCCAATTTGTCAACATTCCAAATTGTCTTGAAAATTTACTGTAGAGGTCTAAGTATCATATAAGACCTAGAGCATTATGCTTAATGCTTTTAATTCTTATTTTACATATGTAGTCAAACTCCTTTTAACAAATAGCACACAGATGCACACACAGATAATTGTATTTAATAAAGACAGCTTACCTTTAAGTCACTTCCTGGTAGCGTGCCTACTCCATCTTTCCAGTCCATAACACTGAATACATCAAATTCTTGACCACTTGTGCTAGAGGCAGATTCAGTCATGATTTATTTTGGAACCTGGAAGGGGGAAAAAGGCAGATCATTAAATACCGTACATACAGATCAGTTTTTATTTTAGTGGTCACTGCTTTGGTTTCCCTTAATTACATAATTTTCTTGATCACAATATCCTATATCCATAGATCTAGAATTAAGTGCTTCGAAAATATCACTAACATTTTTTCTAGTACAATCCCTGGTAAATTTATGTATTTTTTAAAATATTTACTTTGAGAAAGACAGAGTGTGCATGCGCACATGAGCAGGGGAGGGGCAGAGACAAGGAGAGAGAGAATCTAAGCCGGCTCCGTGCTGTCACTGCACAGCCAGTCACGGGGATCAATCACGCCAATCGTGGGAACATGACCTGAGCCGAAATCAAGAGTCACTTAACTGAGCCACCCAAGCACCCCCTAATCCCTGGTAAATTAAAGAGGAAAGAATATACCTAAAATTTGTAAAGTGTCAATGTTTCTATTCTTAAAAAAGGAATTCACCGTTTCATAGCACATTCACTTAAAACAAAAAGTCATGATATATATCAACAGAATTTCTTGTCCACTAAGTAGGGGGTTTTGTTGTTGTTGTTTGAAGATATTGATGACACAGTGGGTATGGATAAAGGACAAGACATTAAATGTTAATAAGCAAAATGAAACCTTTTTGATGATAAAAAAGAACAAGAAAATTCCAGTCCATTAGGACTATCATCTATGCTAATTTGTCAGTTAAGTTTGTTGTATCAATTCAACAAATACATGGTGTGATTGACTCTCTCAGTGAATTGATTTTTTGAATTCAGTTGAGATATCCACCAATTTGAGGTTCTGGAAAATAGGAAAACAGTCTTAAAATATACAGCAAACACTAATAATAAGGCTATGTTAAGAACACCAAGTCAACTAGCTAAACTGTGATAATCTGTTTAATTTTCATTTTTCTAAACTGCAAAAGTTTTCCATAATCATATTGTTAGTAATTGTATTGAGACTGTTATTCTGAGACTGTTGTCTATGTGGTATGGAATAAAAGAAATAATTATGTTGGTGTCATTGATAAGCAATGGAAGATGGATTAAAGTCCTAAATTTGATGCATTTTTAAACTTTTTTTTTTTTTTTTTTTTAGGGGCACCTGGGTGGTTCAATTGGTTAAGCGTCTGACTTCGGCTCAGATCATGATCTCACGGTTTATGGGTTCGAGCCCTGCATCAGGCTCTGTGCCAATAGCTCAGAGCCTAGAGCCTGCTTTGGATTCTGTGTCTCCCTCTTTATGCCCCTCCCCCCCTCACACTCTGTCTCTCTCAAAACTGAATAAACATTAAAAAAAATTTTTTTACAGATTTTTGCACGCAAGTGGTGGAGGAACAGAGAGAGATGGAGACTGAGGCTCCGAAGTGGGCTCTGCGCTGAGAGCTGAGACCCAATGTGGAGCTCAAGCTCACAAACCATGAGATCGTGACCTGAGCCAAAGTTGGACCCTTAACCAATTGAGCCATCCAGGTGTCCCTAAATTTTAATCTTTTAATGCATTTTAATCTTAAAAAAATTTGCATGTTTTCTAGCCTTGCCCACTGACAGAATCTAGAAACAACCACCAATCAACAGTGATGAGCAGCCAAGTGCTCAGACTGTGGGCTCTAAATAGCACTTCTCTGAGGTCTTCCCAGAGAAGGGGCTGATTTCTGTTCAGTGGCAGGAAATGTGCAAGATGAGTCTGGAACTTCTTGTCAAAAAAAAAAAAAAAAAAAAAAAGCAAGGAAGCTATCAAAGACAACAGAGATCATATCAAAAGAACTTAGAAACCAATCTGAAGAGGCTCCTGCTGGCCAAAGAATAGTAGCTGCATGAATTGAAACACATCAAATAAGTTTAAATCTGCGAGTTCATACTGACATTGAAAACAAACAAACAAACCAAGAACACCTACTGATCACCTTTTAAGACTACACAGCAACCAACTCATTATCTGGAAAAAGAAACAAGGATTTATCCTGTCTATATTGCATGAGATCCATGCAAACTGTATTCCAGGGTAACGCAAATCAATGGCGAGAGGAAGTTTCAGTTTAGAAAGAATCCTGCTAATAAATAAAGAAGGAATGACAGAACTGAAACATTACCATTTTCAATCCTTGATACATTAATGGCTGCAGGCAATGGCTATCAATGACTACTAAGAATACAAACCCAACACCATTCAGGAAGTAGTCTTGCCATGAAAAAACAAAATCAAACCTAATCTGATCAAGTCCATTTGCAGGAAATACCTGAGACAAAGGGACACGTAAAAATCACACCATAAAAATATACAAAATGGGGCACCTGGGTGGCTCAGTCAGTAAAGCATCCGACTTTGGCTCAGGTCATGATCTCATGGTTCGTGAGTTCCAGCCCCATGTCAGGCTCTGTGCGGACAGCTCGGAGCCTGGAGCCTGCTTCCGATTCTGTGTCTCCCTCTCTCTTTGCCCCTCCTCCCACTTGCACTCCCTCTCTCTCTCTCAAACATAAACATAAAAAAAATTTTTTTTTAATATAAGAAGTAAAATTCAGACTGTCAGAAACTCTTCAGCAACATTCCTCTAAGTGTGGTCCACAGACCCTGGGAAGACCTGAGACCTTTTCAGAAGGTCCAAGAAGTCAGAATCATTTTCATAAAAATACTAACACATTATCTGCCTTCTGCGCTATGCTGACATCTGTGCGGATGGTACAAAAGCAACAGTGGGTGAAAGTGTCGGAGTAGCGGCTCCCAAGTAGGCAGCAGTCATTGCAGCCTTTACCGCCAGGTACTGACGGGTAAACAAATGCTGGTTTCGCTAAACAGCATCCTTGATGAAGCAAAATAGTAACTTTCATTAAGTCTGGATATTTGAATACGTATCTTTTTAACATTCTGTGTGGTGAAATAGAAAGCACCCATAAAGCGCTCTGGTGCGTCAGAGTACCAAGGGAAAGCACCTGTGAACTGTCTGAGATGCAAGTTGAACAAGCTGCTTTTTTCATGGAGCGCATTTTTATTTAACAAACTACGTTTCTTCGGGTTTGGCTATGTGGCAAATATTTTGTCAAGAATAAACGAGGCGAGCCTGTTGACATCAAGGAAAACACTGACAGCATTTGTTGCTGAAGATCCATTTGAACATTCAAGGGATAATCATGATTCCGGAAAACGTGTATCCACCACCATGAGCCTGACAGCTTCCCAGTTGCTACATATTTTCTAAGGAGATGGGTGGTGATATTGATGAGCAGGATTTCTTAAATATTTTATATTTGACCTACGTCAACATCTGGGAGATTTGCATAATTCAGTGATGCAGTATTTTCCAAATAACCAATGCTTGACGTCACAAAATTATGCATGAGTAAAGGATCCAATCAAAGTACGTGACAGACCGATGGATTTTAATATAACACAGTATGAAAAGTTCATTGTTAGGGTTTCAGACTGCCCACTGCAACTTACCTTTAAGAAACTACCACTTGTCAACTTTTGGTGTAGTATCATAGAAGAATGTCCACCATTAAATGAAAAAAAATACTCCTCCCCTTTTCCAAACTCACATCTGTGTGAAGCAGATTTTCTTCACACACTTCAACCAGAACAACATACTGCAACAGACTGAATGCAGACTGAATGCAGATATGAAAATCCAGCTCTCTTCTATTAAGCCAGGCATTAAAGAGATGTGCAAAAATGTAAAACACTGCCATTTCTCTCATTTTTTAATTTTGGAAACTATGATTACATTTCATTTAAATTGTGCAGACACATGTTAATATAATCAGTCTGCTACTGTTATTTTGAAAAGTAAATACATAGTTTACATTATCTATTTTAATTTTGAATACAGTAGATATTAATAGATATAACCCATACAAACAACAGCTCCTTGGGGTTTTCAATCATTCTTTAAGAGTGTCAAGGAGACTTGAGACCAAAGAGTGTGAGAGCCACTGCTATGTAGGATAAAAACTGGCTTTGGCCACATGGATACACACATGCACAGAAGGCACAGAGTAAAACAAACAAACAAAAAAATAGATGGAAGAGGAAATCTAAAATTTAGATTAAGAGATTTAAAAGACATTAATAAATCACAGTATCATAATTTATAGATCTGTTTGGACCCTGATTTAAACTTTTTTTTTTTTTTTAATTTTTAGGTTTTGAGAGAGAGAGAGAGACAGAGAGAGCGCGCACATGTGCACGCAAGAGGGGGACAGAGGGAGAGAGAGGGAGAAGCTGAAGTAGGCTCCATGCTCAGTGTGGAACCCAACCAATGCCACAACCCTGGGATCATGACCTGAGCTGAAATGAAGAGTCAGATGCTCAACCAACTAAGCCGCCCAGGCATCCCTAACCTATTTTTTAAAGAAGAAGATGATGGTTAGACAGGAGGTTAGACAGGAAGGGAAGCCTAAATGCCAGTGGCTATTTGATGATATACAAAGATGCTGCTTTTTCTAGAGGGATGATCACGGCATGCACTTTTAAAAGGAGACTTCATGCTTGTCAACTGAAATTGACAGATGGAATGATTAAGTTAGGAATTTGCCATAAATCAGTCAAGAGCGTGAAGTGGTAAAATAAAGAGGCAACGTGCTGGTAATTCTCAAGAAGTGTGAGGGACCCAGTTTATTATACTACATCTTACTTCTGTGTGTGCTTGCAAAATTCCATAAAAGAAATACATTTTAAGGGCAGTCTCTTTAGATATAGAATATATTTATTTTTAAATGGTCAATAGAAAAAAAAATAAACCTGTGTTTCTCTGAATTGTAGCTATCTTTTGTTGAAGTTTATTAGACATATTCTTTCTTCCTTATTCTTTCTTCCTTTGTCCTCTTTAAATGAGCCAGTGTCAAATGTTATATATTAAGTCTATTTCTGATCATTTCAAAATTTATACAGTCCGAATTTGAAGACGCACTAGATTTCACTACCATTAGGACTTAATCCTTAAAAGAGGAACTAAGATGTGAAGGCTTGAAGGAGATTAATTTAAGAAACAGTGAATTAGTAAGTGAATTACGACTTGTCCTTATGGTCTCTAGGACTCCTACCTAGCTTGAGATCAGCAACAAAATTGACTTCCCTTGTAAGTGCTGTAGGAGGGGCAACTTTTTCTTGATAGACAGTAGAGAGACAGAATAATTTTTCCCTTGGTGGATAAACTGGGTAAAACCCAAATGATCCATTGAAAAGTTTTACTGTTCTTTTTTAATTACAATAACATTTATTCACAGGTACTCAGTGTCAGACATAATACGTATACTTTGTAATTTATTAATTCCATTTCACCTTCCAGAAAAGGATTCAAAGCACAATTTATATATATTATTTCATTTATTTCTGTCTCACTAAAAGATGGGTTCTATTATCCTTCCAGTATACGTTGAAGAAAGTGAGTTGCAGAGTTCAGTAATTCACCCAAAAGCATATTTGGTGGCATACCCAAGATCTGAATCCAGGTCAGTCTGATTCCAATCCTGGGCTTTTTTCCCCCCAACCATTGTCTTGTCTTGTCTCAGTCTTATCCCTCTAAGAATCTGGCTAAACCAACTTTTCTCTATGTAACTACTCAGGCATGACAAATCCAGAAACCAGTTTACTAGGGTCAAAGTGGTTGATTTATGTATATCAGTGCAATGTGTATCCTTTCAATAAAATATTATCAAATACATGCGTGTTAACAAATTGTCATTAAGACACGTATGCAATGGGAATCGAATTTCCCACCTAAAACACAAATGCATAAAATTCACAACAGCAAAATCCTGTCTGTGACTAGAAGGAGCAGAAAGAAGAAATAGGAAAGTCAGCACTGTACAAAACCTGCAGTAAATGCTCATGACACGTTTTTGGAAATACAAAACATTGGTAATGCTATACAGTGTACCTTATGTATAAACACATATCTAAAATTTATTAAAAAACTGTTTCCCTTCATTGTTCTAAGGTTTGTGGATATTTGTATAAAATATTTTCGCATAAGAATATTTACCGTGTGGTCCTTCCCATTATCTGATTTTGAAGCAAAAGGGCTACTTGCACTACCACAGGAAGTGTGAAAGGCTAGGACAGATTAGGTATTTTTCTATCATCTCTTCATCAGACAGAACAGCCATCAACCAGCATGATTTTCACAGAAGCTGCTTCTTCATGACAGCCTAAGTCTCCCTCTCTGGTTTTCAGCCTCCATAAGCGTGTGCACTTGCATATATACAAAGTCTTTTCACTGCAATTAGCTGGGTTCCTAAGAATGAAGCACATTTTTTAGAAGCACAGGTTTTATGTTTTCTTTGTCACCTGGCACTATTCCACAATCCCATGCATAACTATATTCCACGGACCATAAAAAGCAGGTAGGTAATAGAGTCACTCACAGTGCAGGTCAGACAGCATTTCTCATTCTGCAGAAAATCTCATCCCAAATCTCTTGTTAACGATGCCGAGGTTTCCTAAGAAGTACCTTAAAAGTGCCCCATGAGGGATCCTCTGTGCTATCAGCCAAGATCTACCACTTTCCTCCCAATAACCTCTTCTAAATCCTAAGGATCTCCAGCCACTGCTGACGTCAAAAAGGACCACTTTGGAGTTCACATATCCAGCAAATACACCAATGCAGCTTTTGATTCCCACTAGCTTTCATATCATGGCTGGAAATGGCTAAAATCAAGGCTTCTGATGTCCAATGTGCTTCTGTGGACGCCCATTGTTAGGAGCCACCCATTGTTAGGAGCCATTGACTTTCCTGAAGGCAGACACCATTACTGCTGGCACCTATTCAGATGTATTCTACTTCCAAAGCCCCCCTCTGTGAAACAGTTCACTGTCACTTTGACTCATTTTTATTACAATCTTCTTGCCCTAAGCCTCCAACAAAAGGGCTGGAGGACAGATTAAATGACATGCAACACTGTACTCAGAATTACCTTCTGTATCTTTCTCCTGCAGGATTCCTTGTCTCCAAACCAAAGCTGTGCAACTTGCCTTTCCCTTGGGACACTGTATCTAATGGATGAACTTCCTCAGTCTCTGGAATTCTCGGCCTACCATATAACACTAGTTTGCAAGAAACATCAGGCAGTGAGGAGATTCGTTAATATTTTCAAAAATTCTGTTACGAGAATATGGGGAACCAGGCCCGCTCATGTATTGATAGTGGCATTATAAATTAAAACAACCTCTCTGGAGATCAATTTCCAAGAACGTATCCTCCAATTCAGTAGTTCTACTCACAGAAATTTATTCTATAGATACTCACATGGGCCTGTTTGTAATGTTAAAATAACTGGAAAACAATCCAAAAGTCCATCGACTAAGGACAACTGTGGTACATCAATACAGTATATAATGCCATTAGAAAAAACAGTGAGGAAGCTCTTTACATTCTGATACAGAAAAAGCTCCACGACACTACTAATACTCTAATTTTGTGCAAGGTATAAAAACTGTGTGCTACCATTTCTCTTTTTCTGTAAGTTTATTTATTTTGAGAGAGAGAATGAGAGAGAAAGAGAGAGAGAGAACAAGAGAGCGAGTGAGAGAGACAGCACATGTGCATGCACTTTGGGGAAAGGGGAGAGAGAGAGAGAGAGAGAGAGAGAGAGAGAGAGAGAGAGAGAGAGAGAGTCAGTCCCAAGCAGGCTCTGTACGTTCAGCACAGAGCCTGATGCAGGGCTCGATCTCACGAACCACAAGATCATGATGTGAGCCAAAATCAAATCAGACGCTTAACTAAGTGAGCCACCCGGGCACTCCTACCATTTCTATAAAACAAAAGGGGAGGGGTGTGTGTGTGTGTGTGTGTGTGTGTGTGTGTGTGTGTACATACATACATATATGTGTATATACATGCGTGTATATATACGTGTGTGTATTACTTGTATACGCATACGTTTTCTCTGTAAGGATTCCTCAAAAACTGCTAACAGTGGCTGACTCCAGGAAGGAGCAATACTTTGCTGAAAAGCCTGCCATGGGAGGAAACTGTCTGGACATTCTTTCACACCTATTGACTGTGTAAATGTTTTTTAAAGAAATAAATTAATGAAAAAAATGTTTTAAAATCCTTTTCCAGGTTTATTTAGCATAGTCCACGTAATAAAAGGCATGTCTTCCCATGAAAATAGTTAGCTTGTTATTGCTGCCAACAACAGAAGCTTTAGCACAGAAGTCACTAAGGGAAGTCAACTTCCCCAAAGCTCTTGGGTAATTTAAATAGCAGGTATTTAACGACATATGCAAATGCACCAGCTCTACAGATGGATGAGAAGAGGAAGGATAGGGTTTGCTTCTCTACAATTCAGGTATCAGAAGTATACAGTAGATTCCTGGCATTCACAGACTATTTATGGTTTCTACCATTCCTGAGTAGCATCTGAAGTTCCCATGACATTTAGTAATTTGTCATTTTGCAAAGCCACAATTCTGAATGAGACATGCATAAAGCTGAGGGACGAGGACAAGCCGCTGGGTCAGCCAAGGTCCAGGTAGGCCCTTATTCACAGCACTCAGTCTTACACTACGGCCACTGTGAATAAAAAGATAAAACTCTGTTTCTTGTTAAGAAATGAAACAAACACAATTAACTGCTAGTTGATTCTAGTGTTGATGACAGAATGAGGGGTGTATGGAAATGTTTATGAAAGTGATAGGCCCTAGCCACAAAATAGAAGTTTCAGATAAATTAAAGACTGAAATGTCAAATGTAATGATGACTCAGACACATTGTGTGAACAAAACTACCAAATGCTCCAAAAGGAAGTAAGTAGAAAAGATGTGTGAATTTGTTTCAATAAGTGCTCCAGACAGTACAAAAATTGCTCATCAAGCAAGATAAGTAGTTCAGGTCTAGAGAGATCATTTACATTTTTCAGTTATACTTTTGCAATCTGAAGGAAGGAATTGTATGTTACAATGATTTCTTTCAATTTGGGAATTGGCGATTGCCTTGGGATGTATTCTTCACAGACGTCAAGAATCTACCCTTATCTTATTTTGACAAGAGATAAACAGAGTTTGCGTGTCCTTCATGACCCCCCCTTCATACAATCCCTTCATTCATCTCTGCCCTGAGTGGATAAGGCGGAGGCTCTGAGTGAGGGGCTTGGACTCCCCCAGTGCTGAGCTCCTACAGCACCGGCAAGGTGATGAACCTACCTGGGGCTGAGATGAAGACAAGATTAACAGTCCTGAGAGATAAGCCACCCAATCTAGGATGCTCAAAATAAACTGAAAGAGTGGGCACTGCCTATAAACCAAAAGTCTCAATCTGCAGATAAGGTGGGAAATAAAGATTATGAAGAAAGGCAGCTACCTATAGCCAGGCCATTCCTGCTCAAACCACAGTTTCAAAATATTATTTCGAGAAGAATGGCTAGCTAATGTTCACTAAAAGCAGTCAAATTGTTTCAATAATGCTACAATTGCTTTTTTTAGGGTTGTATTTTGTAGTCTTATAGTTAATAGGCACATTTTTCAAAAATAAGGCGTAGAGATGATATGGCTATGAATTGGAAGTGCTTATGAGGGTAAACATCACCTCAAAAGCAGAATCGGATTAAAATTCTGTCAGATGACAGAACTGAGATATCAGCACCTGGTGTTGATCAGTTTGGGTTAACAGAGCAACCTATCTTCTGTAAAGAGTCAGGAATGTTAACCCTAAAATCATTACCGCGAACCAAACAAAAATGCAAACTATGCAGAAGAAACACAGCAAAGAGATACAGAGCAACGTGTATCAGTGAGAAAAGTCCATCTAATGCCTTGCTGCTAAGATGCCCACTTTCATACCATCAACTGAAGCTGGCTTTTTGTTTACTTTGTAGAAATCATCAGTCGCTAACCAAATGCTCTATCTGGCACACTGTGACCTACAAAAAGTCCTAATATCATTATTCGGTAACATCACCTAAAAAGCTGCTTTCCACTGCTAAACACCTTCTTAATGTGGCTTAGGAAACTGCTTTGAGCCTCCCTAACCCCACCTACCCAGCTCCTCGTCACCCTTTCACAGGTGCTCATCAAATACTTCATGGATCATCCTTAACACCTGCCATCTTCTCACCAGTCCCCCCTTCTATCCCTCAGCCTTTCCTCAACCACTTCCCTCCCTTCCTCCGCTTCCTTTCACTTGGCAAAATCTGATAATTACCTAAGGGTAGCTCCTGAGCAGTTCATCTCTGGAAGTCTCAATTCCCCCACCTATAAAGTGTGGGGAATGGAGGAACCTTTCTTAAGTGGGCACGGGTGGGGATTCCACGAGATACATCAGGTAATACCTGAGCATACTGCCTCCCACATAGTAAGCAATCAATAAACTGTTGTCTTTTTATTATAATTATCTGGTTTAACAATTGTTTGAGTTCATGAAAGCTACTCAAGTGACCTTAAAAAAAGCTAGAATTACTTTCGTTTCTTTCATTGAATTTTATTTCTATACTAGCTCTTACGGTAGAGCACTTACTCAAAATCTGCATCACAAGATTCAAGATCACTACATCAAAGTAGGTATTTTATTGTTAATAATAATAATATCTCATATTTACATAGCTCCAGAAAAGACAACTAGCTTTTTTTTTAACCTTTTAATGCCTTTCATCTATTTTGCCCGTCCCCTCACCGTCCTCCCCTTAGACAACCAGCATTCTGCTCTCTATTTGCACAAGACTGTTTTTTTGTTCATTTGTTTTTAGATTCCACATACAAGTGAAATCATGTGGTATTTGTGTCTCTCTGTCTGACCTGTTTTACTTAGCATTATATGCTCTGGGTCCATCCGTGTTGTCACTAATGGCAACGTCTCATTCTTTCTTTCTTTCTTTTTTTTTTTTTGGCCGGGTAATATTCCACCGTATATATACCACATCTTCTTTATCCATTCATCTATGGATGGACACTTGGGTTGTTTCTGTATCGTGGCTATTATAAATAAGGCCCAAATAAACACAGGGGTGTATGTTATCTTTTCAAATTAGTGTTTTTGTTTTCTTTGGGTAAATACCTGGTAGAATTGCTGGACATATATTTTTAATTTTTTGAGGAGTTCCATTACTATTTTCCACAGTGGCGGCATCAAAATGCATTCCCACCAACGATGCATGAAGGTTCCCTTTACACTACATGCTATTTCTTGTCTTTGTTATACTAGCTATTCTGACTGGTAAGAGGTGCTATCTCATTGTGGTTTTGATTTGCATTTCCTGAATGATTAGTGATGTCAAGCATATTTCATTTGTCTGATGGCCATCTGCATGTCCGCTTTGGAAAAAAGTCTAGTCAAGTCCTCTGCCCGTTTTTTAATCAGATTGGGATTTTTTGTTGTTGTTAAGTTGTAGAAATTCTTTCTATACTTTGGATATCCCTTATTGGATATATCATCTACAAACATCTTCTCCCATTCAGTAGGATGTCTTTTTGTTTTGTTAATGGTTTCCTTTCTTTGTAAAAGCTTTTTATTTGTAGTCCCAATGGTTTATTTTTGCTTTTGTTTCCCGTGACTATTACCTTTCTTAACAGAACAATACCTCTGAAATGATGGAGAAGGTCCGCCATAAGCAGAGGGGGTTGGGCCTGAAGGCCAGGCTCTCCCTGCCACCAGGCTGGTCTGACTACACACTGCAGGCCAGGCTAAGGCTTCGAAACAAAACTTGATGAAAGGCTAGGGCAACGTACCCCAGTCTGTCCCTCAAAACGCAACTTTTAGGAGACCATTGATTCCTGCCCTGTGATAACAAGTTTTTTGTTGGAAGAGATGTGGGATCCCCTCAGGGTCTCCAGGAGATGTACAGAGTACCTCAGCAGCAGCGCGCCAAAGCGTCCCACAGTCACTTGGCCTTGTGACTCTATTATCACAGAACATCGAATTCCATGGAGCCCTCCCACCCCCCTGCGTCCGACCTTTGGGAAAATGCTGAGCGATGGAAAATAAATTCAGGAAATGACATGAAAGGAGGTAGTGTTTTACAGGATAAAAATGTATTCATCTTTAGGTTAGATTCCACTACAGATGCCACCTTCTGACCTAGTTCCCAACCGGCATTCGAGTATTGAGATTCATAGTATCTACAACGGGGGAATGCCCTCAGGACTTGTAGCCCTTGAAGTCGAGGCTGGAGAAAGTGATTCTGAGAAAGATACGGCCTCTGACTCCTAAGGCCTGTCTACAGTTTTCTGATTCACTCTCCGATGGCCGGTACCTCCGTGACATGAGACAGGTACACAGCCTGCAAGGGGAGAACGCACATACTCACAAACACAAGGCTACAAAGGGGTAATCGGACAAAGGCCATCAGCCTAATGTGCACGAAGGGGACAGAGACACACTGGAACAGCCGGTCTCTTCCATGCTTTGTCATTTTAAAGGATCTCAATAGGGGCGCCTGGGTGGCTCAGTCAGTTAAGCAGCCGACTTCAGCTCAGGTCATGATCTCACGGTCCGTGAGTTCGAGCCCCGCGTCGGGCTCTGGGCTGATGGCTCAGAGCCTGGAGCCTGCTTCTGATTCTGTGTCTCCCTCTCTCTCTGCCCCTCCCCCATTCATGCTCTGTCTCTCTCTGTCTCAAAAATAAATAAAACGTTCAAAAAAAATTTAAAGGATCTCAAGAATACCAACCAATCTGACCCTCACAACTACCTCTTATGACTGATTACATTTTCCAGACAAGAAAACTGAAGTCACCCAGCCTAGAAACAAACTTTTATCTCCTAAGACAGTGTCCCTCAGACTATACCACAGCGCCCAGTATGTTGTATTTCAGTCAACACAGAAGCCAATCTAGGCTGGCAAGCACGGGTTCTGGAGCCAGAGTACCCATGTTTGAATCCTGGCTTCACAATTTACAAATTACTGCATATTCCTGGGTAGGGTACCTCACCTCTCCTGAGGCTTAGGCACCTTCATCTATAAAATGGAATGGGAAGAGCCACTTTACAGAGATGTAAAAACTTTTTTCCAAATCATGCACGCTAAGTAGGAACAGCTGGGTGGTTCAGCTGGTTGAGCGTCCGGCTCTTGATTTCAGCTCAGGTCATAATCTCGTGGTTTATGATACTGAGCCCCGCATAGGGCTCTGCGCTGATAGTGCGGAACCCCCTTGGGATTCTTTCTCTCCCTTCCTCTCTGCTTGTGCACGCTCTCTCTCTCGCAAAATAAATAGACAAACATTAAAAAAATAAAATAAAGTTAAATTAAATTAAATTATGCATGCTGGGAGTGTTTTTGCACATGGCAGACACTCAATACACAGAACTGTGGTTTTCTGAAGAAAAGAAAACAAATTGCTCTCCAGTGTCCATATTCCCTCCAAGTACCAGTTCACCCAATATCTAAAGCATACCAGCACAGAGGAATGATAACTGCAAGGGCCAAGACCTTTGCACCACCACGCCCTACTTGATTTCTCAGGAGTCCAGAGGTGAAGGTAAAGTAAAATGGGAGGTTAAGAACAATGGCAAGGCTCTGGATTTCATGGACATGTACAATTTCCAAATGAATCTGGGAAACTGACACAAGGTCAGTAGCTATTAGTTCTGCCACACTCTTATAAAGGAAAGAACATTCTAACAACCAAAAAACGTAAGAAGAACATAATCTCCGAACAATGACCCAAGAGTAGTCCATTGGCAACCTTAAGGATATTTTTGCCGAGGAAGTATAAAAGCTTCCTCACATATCGACTGCGGTTCCAGGACCTGCAAAAGGCTGGGAGGAGAAAGAGAGATGAAAACTAGAGATGGGATCCCACCTCCCCAACCCCCCCACCCCTACCAAAAGGAGACTAGAATGAGTCTCTCTCTGTACAAGTACTGGAGTATGTGTAAGTGACATACCAGAAGTGGGACTGGGAAGAGAGAATCTATACCCCAATCACAATCCTTGTTACACTGTATCATGATGATCTACTGAGAGGAGGCTTTGGAAGAAAGAGACCCTGCTTTATTCATTTCCTTATGCCTTATGAATATCCACTGTAGGTATCAATGAAATTTATCAAATGAATGAATAAAAAGAGAAGGGGAAAATGCAACAGACTACTTGTGGGTGGAAATTTGGGACAGGGGAAATCAGAAAAAAGATCTTTATTTGTCCATCTATCTCATATTCTCCGGTGAAATTCTAACTAACAGCTATGCTGCTAAGTATTTATTTATCTCTTTGGCAGAAGCGTAACATTACTGCTCCAAGAAACTCTCCTTATTTAAGTGTCAGTGGAGAACACATCAAAAGAAGTTAAATTCAAACCTCTTAAACAGGATTATTCAATAAGGATAAGAGAAAAATCTAAACTCACACTTGAAGCATCTCTCAACAAACACATATTGCTACAAAGAAAAATTTTCCTTTCAAATCAAGCATGACAGATACCAGCTTTGATATCCCTACTCACCCGCCTGATAAGAACTCTGAATTGCACACATCCTGGAATTGAGATCTTTTGTGGAGAGATGTGAAATTTTGCCCCCAGGGCCCAAGTTCATAGATTTGAGGCAGGCAAAACTCTAGATCATTTCAATGTGAGAAATGAAATCTCTGTACCATCAAGAACAAATCCTCGAGAATCTGGGTCTTCTGCCCACATCTATCCTTATATAGTAGATGCCTGATCTATGCTTCCTTCAAACGTGAAACTGGTTATTAGGATGGTTCCTTCTTACTGATATTTTCTCAAAACCTGTATGTCCTGGTCATGTTTTAATGAGAAAGACCCTATGAATGCAGCCATGGTTTATCTGATTTGCTACCTTTTCTGCCATGAAGATTCTATGCAAAGGGGTAGTCACTGAAAGCAAACTTGACAAAAATCTCAACTTCCTGCCTTCCCGCTTGTTACTGTAAGAAGGATGAATTATTTGAGATTCTGTGGCCTAACCTACTTACTTCCTCTAAAGGAGGAACAGAAAATGAAAAATGCCTTTCAAGAAAAAAAAATGTACACAGAAAACGAAATCACAAACTGACATTAACAGGCCTATGGCATATTTAACACACTCTCATCAAATGCTTTCATTGGTAAGTTCATTTTCAATGTACAGAGTAGAAGATATCTCAGTTTGAGGCAAAAACATCCTGACAAGTGCTAACATATCATCAACATCACTACACTAATAGGGTCATAATACAAATTTTACACCCATTAAAGGGACTCAAAGGGCATAAAAAGAACAAGAACCTGTCTGACACAGATATGTCCATGGTTATGCAAAATATGCATGAACTCAAAAAAGAAAAACTAAAAGTAGTATCTTGTTCTTTTCTCTTATTTCATTTCATAATTTTTTAAACGCTAAAAGTAGTACCTTCTTTTTTCTTACTCTGCTTCGTATTTTTTATAGAACACAGAGCTAAAATTAAGATTTACACTTGATTTCTCTTTTGTATCTAATAAAGTAGCTGTGACCAGATTTTATTTCTTTCACAGAAGTCAAGTCTACAGGTTTATGTTGATAACCATTGGTAGCTAAACTCCATATCAACAGACTGAACAGCTAGGCCTCAAATCTAGCTAACAGGAACACAAAGTGGATCTCAACCACCTGACCAGACTGACCTCTTAGGAATTTCAATTCAGAGTTCAGGGTTCAGTCAGTGTAACAGATGGGGGCAAATGATCGAATGATTTTGGTGCCTGAACAATCCTACTCAAAATGTTCTCCTACCGAAGTAGTTTAATTCTGCAAAATTACACAGAATGTAAAGCTACTGTCCAATCTTAAAACAGCCTGGCATGTAGTAAGTGCTCAAAAAAATTTAAAGGGTGGGGGCACCTGGGTGGCTCAGTCGGTTGAGCTTCTGACTTCGGCTCAGGTCATGATCTCACGGTCTGTGAGTTCGAGCCCCGCGTCGGGCTCTGTGCTGACAGCTCAGAGCCTGGAGCCTGTTTCGGATTCTGTGTCTCCCTCTCTCTCTGACCCTCCTCCATTCATGCTCTGTCTCTCTCTGTCTCAAAAATAAATAAACATTAAAAAAAAACAAATTTAAAAAAATTTAAAGGGTGATAGAGCTTCCTTAGAGGAGAAGCAGTCCATCACCCCTTCATGAATGCATGCAGGGGTAGCCTTCTAAGTCAGACTAAAGCTCTGCCTGAGGGACCGTAACTCACACACTGGAGATACTATCTGACTCCTGTTGCAACACAGAACTAGCCAATGAATAAATAGAGACTCTTCACTTCATTTGGCAAACATGAGCATACTCTTCTGGTTAAGGAGTAGAACAGTAACCATAGCACTGTTGTTGAATATATTATTAGTCATATTTCCTGTTTTTTTTTTTTAATTTTGATTCCAGTATGCTACATTCAGCCCTGCCCCAAGTTTCTCACCACCAATTTCTCTCTCCCTCAATTAAATTTTCTTCCTTCCTTCTACAATCCTGCCTTCTGAGTAAATCCCATCATCTTTCAAGTTCACTTTAAAAAACGTAAGTCCCATTCTACTGACTGATCTACATTTTTTTCAGAACTAACCCCGCTGCCGCATCCCATCTCTTCCTACAAAGAACAAGTGAACCTCTTTATAAATAAGCCCAGTAATTCTCAACCTAATCTGAGTTATGTTTTCTTAACAGTTTGTGATCATTTCAAGGCCATGAGCTAGGCCAAGGTGTTCTTTTCAGTACAACTCAATAATTGGTCTTTTTCTCAATGCTTGGTTTAAAAAAGAAAAAAAAAAAAGGGAAAAGGAAAGAGATAGAGTTCTCTCCCCATTATTTATTGTGATACCTGTTTGCTATTGCTTATCTTAGTAAACAAATGTGTAAGAGCAAATACATTAAT
Organism: Felis catus; assembly: GCF_018350175.1. NCBI lineage: Eukaryota > Metazoa > Chordata > Mammalia > Carnivora > Felidae > Felis > Felis catus. The sequence goes on along the minus strand of NC_058372.1, from coordinate 117,013,902 downwards.
CTGGAAACGTGTTTTCTTAAAACTATTCAAAGAATTGCTTTTTTGAAAACTGGAAACCTTAACAAAACAATCATAAACCAGTATCATTTTCCACGGCTCCACCCCTTTCAAACTGCATGTTATGAACTTAGACAAGTTACTAAACATCTCTGAGCACCAGATTGCTCCAAAAGTGAAATAATAATACCAAATGCTCAAAGTTTGTGAAAATATTAGACAGTACTCAGTGCCTAGAACAGTACCTGGGCAGACAGAAGGCACTCAGTATTTGTTGGATGCATGAATGGATGGATGCATGAACGAATGAATATAAAAAGTGCCCAGTTCAATGCTTGACATTCAGAAGGCACTCAACATACAATTACACCTAACATACCAACACTTGACACTGTTTTGCAGACAACACCCTCCCTCCCAGGTCCTTCCCTTAGCAACAGGTTGGACACTACACCCAGTGGTACTACCACAGTACTTACCACATTCACCTCGACCTTTCCCAAGCACTCAACCACAGCTTTGTTTTGTTCATCACTGTATGTGTGTGGGTTCTCCCCTCAACCAGATTTATGAACACGCTGAGGCCAAGGACTGCTGATTGCTTTGGAGCCCTAACCCTTCATTCATTCAACTCTGTTCTACGTGTTGATTATGTGAAGCACTCCCTACCTGAGTCTTCTAAAAAATAGGTGCTCAATAAATATTAGTTGACGGACACAGAACCCTTACAGAAATAATAATAAAGTAAGCATTTTGCTACTATGTATAATACACAAGTAATTCTTCCAATCACGGTTCAAGTCACCAATTCTAGGTCCACTTCTGAGGAAACCAAGACTCGCGAGAAGTTCTCTCAGCCAAGATCGACCAATTTCGCTTAAGTTCTTCTCAAACATCCTTGTTCTATCCCCCCAAGCACCCTGTCTCGTAAATGGGGAGTTTTTTAACGTCTTTCTCGATTTGACTTCATCAATCCGACTCAGTTACATTGCAAGGGTACCTTTCCTGGTGTTTTGCTTTCCTCCCCTTGTTGCATAGCTATTGCTACAATCAGTACAAACTAGTTCATAGTCTGCCACTATTTACTCATATCCTCAAGTGTCAGTGAAATAATTTACCTTAGTAAAAAAAAAAAACAAAAAAAAAAAAACAAAAAAACAAACCTGAAAATATTCCCACTGGGTAATGAAGTCCTTTACAAAATATATCTTCTACGGATGCCCTGAATTTCAGTAGGAAATAACAAAGGCGATCAGCCTAATATGCATGAAAAGGATACAAACATACTGGAGCAGACAGTCTCTTCCATGCTTTGTCATTTTAAAGGATCTCACTCAAGAAAGGATGAGCTATATTGTGCCATGTATATACAATTATATGGCACTGTCCTGCATCAGTAAACCCAGGAATCTGGTTTCCAGACTCGCTGGTTCCCAAGAGTGCTGGGTCCCTTGTTTTTTCCTACTGGTACCAAGTGCAGCTGCTATACTCTTATTAACAGAGTTTAGGATTAAGCCCAGTCCTTGGGGTTAGGATCTAGGGAACTCATGGGCAAAGACCTAGTCTTTTGGTGTTCAGCACTTTAAGAGCTCACTAAAAATTGGTTAACTAGTAGAAACACTGCAAGAGGGATCACTAAGGATACCCACCCTTAGGACTCCAAGGGTACACTTGTCCCACACCACATGAAGCAAATTCTATTAAAAATTTCCCATCCTAACCCTATCTGACTACAAAGAACCTTGGTTGAAATATATATTTCTTGGAAATAAACTACCAAACAAACCAGTGGAAATTATTCAAGAATCAATCCTCAACTATTCAAGGACTAATTCAACAGGACACCTATTTCTTCTCTCCAACAGTATTGTTTTTGAATTCTTAGAACATTGATTGGAGAGTCTACAAGAGAAGAAAGATGAACTACAACCAACAAAAACTTGTCAGCGTTTGTCAAGTTCACTATCAGCGAGTTTAGAATAATGACAGAGAGTAGTTGTGACTTTATTTTTTCCTATCTAGGTAATAGTTGGTTATAATTAGAATAAAGTGGCAAAGGGGGCTGGAAAACATAAGTGGGGTAAAGGGAAGCCCTGTGAGGACCTTTCCCTAAATCCACAGTCACGTGCAGGACCCATTTTCCCACCTCTAGCATGTAAATCCTCCCTACCCCAGTTACCTATTTTCTCATCTCCATTTCCCAGCAGATTCATGCAACTAAAATATTAATTACAGCACACGAATTCCCTTCACACCAACCCTTCTACTATCACCACCCTCCCATTTCCACAATTAGGCATCATTTTAAATTTGATTTATTTCACTTACTCCTACCTATTAAATGACTAGGTTGGGATAAATAAATTTCAGTTTATATTCAGCACCATATTAAAACACGGTCCCTTCTTGCAATGAGCCGACGCTATTAAAGATAAACTACCTTTTTCCTAAAGAAAAGAAATATCCCCTGGAAATACTGTGACAAGTCCATATAATATATACACCAGCAACTAACCTAATAATTTCAGCTAGGAATTAAATCACTCTGTTCTGCCCTTGACAACCTCCTTCCTGCCCTTCACAAAGCCTGACTAAGGTAAAATGGTAATACGACTACCAAACATTTGAATAACTCTGTGTAGTTCTCAAACCCTTATTTTATTTTATCCTTTCAACAAAGAAAGCAAGACAAGCACTCCTGCTCCCATGTTCCAGATGGGGAAATCTAGGCTGGAAGAGGTAAAGTGACTTACACAACGTGATACATTTAGAGGTTAACTTGCCTTCTGATTCCCACTCTACCGCTCTATCCACAGCCACAATGACTCCCCAAATGAAGAAAAACTGTCACTGTCTTCCACTCAGCATGCCTGAACTCACCATCCTAGGAATCACCTTTTACTCTGCCTGCTCTCTACTTCTGTCTACATGATCTTCTTGGGGTTGTTCCTGCCTCGCTGTCTCTACTGCATCATATACATGGACCCCAACTACTTGTTTTGCTAATTACGCCGTTCAAGACTATCCACAAGCAGAAAATGACAATAAATTCCTGTTAATGATCATTTTTACATCAGTAATTATTCCGTTTTGACATCTAGATCATGCCTATCCTGGTTATAAGGTAGTCCAATGAGGGTTATTAGTCCTACTCATAAAAAGTAAGGCTAACTGCTTCTGTGCTGTTTTTGCCAAACAAGAATCAGTGACTCCTTTATTACTTAAGATAGAGAAACAGAAGGAAAAGAAGCAAAAAAAAAAAAAAAAAAAGGAAAGGAAAAAATTAAAAGGAGGAAAGAAAACAAAAAGTAGAAACAGGGGCATCCGGGTAACTCAGTCGGTTGAGCATCTGACTCTCAGTTGCAGCTCAGGTCATGGTCCCACGGTCTTGAGATAGAGCCCCACGTCGGCTCGGCACTGAGCATGGATCCTACTTAAGATTCTCTCTCTCCCTCTTTCTCTCCCTCTGCCCCCCTCCCCCCGCTTGCACGTGCTCTCTCTACAATTAAAATTAAAAAAAAAAAAAGAGTATAAATAGAAGAAAGCAGTAGAGTAGCGCGGACATACTTTGATGCTTTATTTACGAGGACTGACCCTTTTGCCTGAGGACAACCTTTGTCCTGAAAGCAGGCCCTGCATGACTGGAGACAAACCAGCACCCTCCAAAATTACCAAAGAGATCTTATTAGACAACAGCTATATTCTTTGCAGGGGTATGTCCAAAAGTTGACACGTCTGTGCTAACATGCTGGAAAGTCACTACAAACCTTTGACGTGACATCTGGCACAAGTCGGCCCATGTTGGATTTGAGCCACCGAAGTTAAATTACTTAAATGCCCCAAAGCTCTCACTGTAAATTTCACCGACAAAATTTTAACAAGTTCCAGAATCTTCCGTGTCACTGTGTGATAACAGTTACATTAAATTACAAATGCTTGCTTCTAGTTTTCCCATTTTTTCAATTCCAAAGAATAAAACTATGTACTTGCCATAGAAAACAGGTACAATTGAGATGCAAATTAAGAGTCTAGTAAAAGGGCCTGTCCAAAAATTTTCCAGGACAATCTCAACTTTTCGTAATGTTTTATTTGAGCCTCATCACACTTAATGTCAAGACTTTCATGCATTCAAAGCAGCACCCACAAAATGGTATCTTCCTGCCAACCCTGTTCCACGTTCTCCTTCCTGACCCCCAACTGCAGCTTTTAACAGCTGCCAAGTATACCAAGTAATTTGTTTAACAAGCAAATCTTACCTAGTGGCAGTGAAGAAATAACTGTCTGGTGGTCTTTGGGATTGCTGTCCACCCCCAAGACTTCTCCTAAAGGTCCAGCATTAATTTAAAGAGACGAAAAGTAAAATCAATGCACTGTCGTAAAAAAAGAAGACTTCACATCCACAATTAATACGTTGCATTTTTGAATCGCTGACTTATTGCATAATTGCACACAATACCATTCAGTATACTAAAAACAAAATAGTTCTGGATGAGATGAAGTGGGTTTTATCATTCATATTTATACCCTTATCCTAAATTCCTAAACTAAAGTTTTCCCCCACTGTACCGCCCACAGGTAAAAGTTACAGGGATCATTTAATTCAACTTTAATTTCTCTCAGTGCCTTTATGTTTAAAATTGAAGTTACTTTGCACAACACACATTGACAAATGAATAGATATTATGTAAGCAGTTTTTTCCCATATATGTAAATATTTAAATCACAACTTATACAAAGTATTCTGAAATAAGATCTTAGTGAAACAAAATTACACTCCTAGAACTAAAAGATACTATTTATTTTGTGACTGTATGAAACTGCACGGTTAAAAAACTAAATACCAGCCTTTAATTCTATTTACTGGCAAATAAAATGATCAGTTTAATAAAAGACAAATTTCAACCAAAGGACTTTTTCATTTTTTTCAGAGTTGTAAACACTTTGCGTTTTTATTAATATTCAAAATGAAACGACCCGTTGTGACTCCTGATGAAAAGTTGATCAAAGGTAAAGGCAAGGATAAATATATAAAAACAAACAATTGTTTCCAACCCAGTTTATAGACCCATCTCAAATCACAGATAACAGCTAAGTGTTTTTCCCATATAAACAAATAGGGATCCGAGTCACCGGGTCTGGGTCGTCAGAACTTATCTGCTCTCCGATACTAAAACCTTGTATTTCTGATCGGCATCCATTCACACACATCTGGCTGCTCGCTCAGGTCGTCTAATTACTTCCACGTCTGAACGGACTACGTAGCTACAAGCAAAGGCCAAACTTTGCTCTCGGCCTTCCGAACTTAAAGAAGCGTTTAACCACTAGAGGTCTCCCCTTGGCCAGTTTTGCATGTTCGCTATTTTGCTGCACTTGAAACTTTCCGGAGAAATGCTCTACTCGAGTCAGTGTTTTTCTAAAAACTTGCGCAAAAATCCACGCGACCGACTTGCCAGTACAGAGACTCTCGGGCTCCCAAAACCAATAAAGATATCACAAACAACGCTCCAGGAAAATCAAAATTAAAATTCGACGCACTCGCCCCAGCCGTCACCCCCCACCCCCCCGCCCAAAATCTTATTTCTCATCTCAGTTTCCCTTAACTTAAACTTAGAACAATTAAAAAAAAAATCTATTTTTGTTTCCGTGGACTTTGCATGATTTATAATGCATTTTTCTGGCGGTGGACCCGAGGTGGGAAAGGAGCGGGCCAAGGGATGCAAGGGAGGGGGAAGGGCTGTGCTCACAGCGCCCGAGGAAGTTGCATAAGGAAAGAGACTCCGTTTTTTGGGTCCCCTCAAAAAATCGGCGGGGAGGGGGAGGAAAAGGAAGCGGGGGGGGGGGGGAAGGCGGGGAGGAGGGAAACTGAAGCGACGTTTACCTTCGTCTCCCCGTGGAAGGGTGGGGTAAGGGCCACGGTCTTCGCGACCCCGGAGAGCGGCTCGTCACCCCCACCTCTCTCCGAGCGCAGACGGACAAACAGACACCCCCACCCCTCCGCGGAGAAGGCGGGGAGGAAACCGCCTGCTTTTAAACTTTCTCTCACGGTCGCACTGTGGGCCATGCTTTGACCAGAAACGGGGGGGGGGTGGAGAGAGAAGGTAATCAAAAGGCCTTTTTCTTTAAAGGTAATTAAAGTTTTACCACCAGCACAAAAGTTGCGTCCTCCCCCCCGCCCGTACCACCGTGCCCCCCCCAACCGCCTCCAGGGCTCCCAAGTTTTCCTCCCTCTCCTCCCCCCCCACCCCCACCACACACCAGCTCGCGGGGCGCGCGGCGGATGCCTCGGCTCCTGCGCTTCCCGATCCCCACCCCCGCCGGCCTCTACTTCCCCCCCGCCCGGCCGCCGCGGCGCGAGGACGGCCCGCCGGGCCCAGGACGCGAGTGTGCAAAACCCATTATTCCGGAACGGCACACGCACGCGGCGCGAGGCGGGCGGCGGCCCGCCCCGGACCCCTCCGTGTCCCCCCAATATAAGGGCGGCGTAAACAAGTTGCAGGAAAAGCAGCCCCGCGCCTCCCCCCACCCCGCCCCGGCGCGGCCGCCGCCGCCCGCCGCTACCGCCGCCGCCTCCCGACACACGCCCGCGTCCGCACCCCGGCCGGCGCGGCTCGGCACGGAGCGGGGCGAACGCCGCGACGGCGCGGGCTCCCGGCCCGGCCCGCGGCCCGCGCCCTCCCCCGCGCGGACGGCCGCGGCGGGCCCGCGCCGCCTTGCTTCCCGAAGCACTTTCCTGCCTCGGGCAGAAATAAACCGGAGGGTTTATTTTTGTGCAACTTTCCCAAAATGGCGGAAATTGGAGCTGATCTATATGAAATTCTCACACAGTCGGTCGGGAAGGGGGAGGCGGCGAGGAAGAAAACGCAAACTCTCGGCCGCCGAGCCCCGCCGCGGGTCCGCGAGTGTGTGCGTGCGTGTGAGTGTGCGTGTGCGCGGTGGGAGTCGGGGAGGCCTTTCCGCCGCGCACACACACTGCACACGCCGGGGAGACGCGCCTGCACATTCAACCAGTCCATTCTCCGCAGCCCGAGCGGGGAGAAAGTGGCCCGGCCTCTTTTCCCACTGCCTCGGTCTCCCGTACTTGTACTTCTCGCGCTCGCTCGCTCACTCGCTCGCTCTCCGGTGCGCGCCCGGCACAAAGGCCACACGGGCGGAGGGGGCCGCAGGGGCGGCGCGCGGGGCTCGCGCCTCCCGCCGCACCGATCCGCCGCCCCGGCCGCCCCCGCGCCGCCGCCCCCCCCCCGGCCGGCAACCTCCCCCCCCTTCTCCCGCCCCAGCCTCGGCGGCCGCGCTCGCCGCCCGGGGCTGCAGCTCCGCGGCGCCCACTCGGGCACGCACCCCGGCGGAGCCCGGCGCCGCCGCGCTCCCCCACCCCGCGCCCGGTGTCATGAAAGCGACCAAAGTGACAAGCTCGGGGGGCGCGGGGGAGGGGGCCCACACGCATCCCGCCGCCTGCGCGCCGGCGAGAGCCCGACGCGGCCGCCTCGCCCCGGCTCCCTTCCGCACGGCCCCCCACACCCTTCCCCGTGTGCGCGCAAAGAAAAAAATACAAGTCTCTCCTCCCCCCATTTTTTCCTTTCTCTTTTCTCTCTCTTTTGTTCCTCTTTCACACTCGCACTCACTACTTGAGAGTGAGATGCCCAGAGACTCCCCCTCCAGCCGTTTCCGAGTCACTTGCCCACTTTTTTCCCCGGGATTAAGTTTTCTCCTGTTTCCCAGAGGCGCAGAGAAGTGGGGGAGAAACCCCTTCTGTCCTTTCCCCTCCCCTGATCTGTTTCACAAGACGAGGGTGCGCTTCCTTCTCTCTATAGGTCTCTTAACTTTCATCCGCACCCAGAAAAATAAATGAATGGCTTTGGCACGGACAAATCTTCTGATTAATTAGAGATTAGATCCGATCAACCGCTTCTTACCCCCAAATTTTCTCTTTTTTTTTTTCTCCGTCTCACGAGTAGTCCTGACAAATGGTCCAGGGCTGCGGGCGCAGTGCGCATGTGCGCGTAGAGTCAGGGCTGGGGAGAGGGGAAACTGCGCTGGTGCCGCCGCCGCCGCCGCCGCCGCCGCTGCCGGGGAGGCTCGCTCTGGCTTCCCTGTTACTGCTGCTGCGCCTTCGCCGCTGGAAAGCAGCAATAAAGCCGGTTGGCAAATGCAGCTGCCCGCAGATACTGTTTCAGGTGCATCTTTTCAATATCCTTGTCCCCGGCTCAGAGCTGGTTCAGGAGCAGTCAAAGCAAATATGAAAGACTGCTCAGGTTATAGATTTCTTTGTCTATTTTTCACTTTACTTTTTTTTTTTTTTTGAAGGCAATTCTCAAAGCAGCTAATCCAGCACGCACTGTACATGTATTCATTCGGCCATTAAAGAGTGGGCCTTAGTCTTATACAAACACTACCCAAAGGCTTACATGCATGCTACAGGTCATGAAAAATAAGAAATAAAGTTTGAAGCTTTTACACGGTGGAACCTCCCCCTATTTGGGGACTGGAAGCATGCATAGGAAAGTGTGTGTGTGCAAAACTTGCTTGATCTTTCGGTTCCTGAAGTGCTGGTCTTTATTGATAGCTTCAACATGTTAGGCCTCTGTTGTGAAAGATCTTGGAATTGGTTCATCAACTTAGAAGGCAGTGTTACCCTACCCTGGCAATAAACCCATGGAGGACTTACCCTCTTCGCGTACCCCGTCGTCGTCAAGATGGCTGAGTCGTCCTAAATAGCAAAACCTGTCTTTGTTAAGGCGTCAAAACTAGATCAAGGGAGAGTATTGTTTTTCAGTATTGATGGCCTTCCACTTATTGACTGCAGGCCTCCTTTCGGCCAGCTCACCATGCCCCTCTTCTACCAGACACAAGTATTGCAAAACAATTTGAGTAATTGAAGTTGTGATAGCCATTTTCATGTCAATAACAGTTTGCGGTTTGAGGGGGGGGGGAAAGAGTAGCACGTGTGATTTCAAGAATGGCAGAGGCAAGTCTTACATTTTGCACGGGTGGGAAAGTGAGGGAAAGGCTCCACCCCTCAGAGTGGACTATTTATTTTGCATCTCGTAAAAGGTGAAGGAGGCCTTTCCCCAAAATTGCTGCCTGAGGCCTAGAATTTAAATATATCACAGATGGAAATGCTGTATTAAAAATCCTTCCTCAAAATGTAAGTAATATTATTTCTTGATTGAATTTTCTTACTTCAGGAATGTTCCTTGAACCGGTTTCAGAAAATAAACTGTTAATTTCTTTCTTTAGGACCATGAAATTACCCTAGAGAAACTGACCACCCCACAGTTTCTTCCGTTGGTAGAGTGACTAAATTCTCCAAACTGAAAATCAGGACATGTGGCTTGCCATGTACTCAAGAACAAAGGAACAAACCCAGGAAGTGAAAATGAGCTTAGAAAATATGCTTCATCCGTTGGGCAGTCCTTGGTTTAGGGGTGTGAAGTGCAGCGGGCTGGGTTAGTGAGAGCTATAGATAATCTCAGACGGCCAGTTAACTATTGATTTCACCCACTACATCCAACCCTTTTCAGGGCTGCTCCCAAACAGCCTAATTAACTGATCTGAATTTCAGCTTCTCTCCGTTTCTCCCTAGCCCTTGAATAATAAGCAGTGAAATGGCCAAAGGCAGACTATAGGAGGAGCAGGAAAAAAAGGCCATGAACTATGTACAAAACGAAGACCACAAAAAAAAAAAAAAAAATAATAATAATAATAAAATAAATAGAAATCTTAAATTTGAGATTTTTCTTTGTAAAAACCCCATTTTCAATTTATTTTCTCTGGATAAGTTTTGGATGATATTTCTGTTTCACATATATTTTCAGAGATGATGGTTCATCAGTGTGTAAATTTATCTTAATGGCCTACCTGTGCTAAGCACTCTGCAAGGTGCTAGGGAATAACAGAAGACAAAAACTAGGCCACAAGGAATTCAGTCTGGCAAGAGAGACGTCTGGCAAGCTGGGCATTGCATTCTAGTACGGTGTGTGGTAGTAAGGTATGCGGAGCAAGTACGTTTGAGGAGCACCTGTGGCAATAAGGACTGGCTTTCCAGGAAAAGTCATAGCTAAGCTGATGCTTGAAGGACAACCATCCTTGCTGTGTGGTTCCACTTTTCCTCTGGGAAAATGATCCAAGAAGAGGAGTCTGAAGGCTTAGAGAGCTAGGCTTGGGAGTGCCTGCATGGCTCAGGTGGTGAAGCCTCTGACTTCAGCTCAGGTCATGGTCTCAGGGCTCGTGAGTTCGAGCCCCGCATCAGGTTGTCTGCTGTCAGCACAAAGCCTGCTTAGGAGATCCTCTGTCTCCCTCTGTGTGCCACCCCCCTCAAAAATAATAATAATAATAATAATAATAATAATAATAATAAACATAGAGAGCAAGGCTTGCCTGGGACCTGTGCACTTACTGAGGTTCACTAACAAAAATAAAGATGAGTTGAGGCTTTCTGCAATATATTGCCTCTCTCCTCCAGAGATCATCAGTAAAACCTCAAAAATTTCATCTCAGTTGTTCCCAAGATGTAGTGCAGGGTAGGAGATATTTTGAAGGTACTCACATGTAAAAATAAGACTGCTACCACATTTTTCTACAAAGAATCCTTTAGTGCCACCACCTGAGATAGAGGCAGAATGCAGTATTAGCATCTAGATAACTGTGGTATTCTTCGTATACACTGGTACTATTTAAAGGACCTCTCTCCATCTGCTCCCTACATGGCAATATACTAGTAGAAGCTTCTTTGCCGTTCCTTCACCCTTCCACCATTCAGCTACTGGCGAATAATTCACGATGAATCCTTTCTTTCCAGTTTCACTTAATGTCACCATCCTCCACCATTCCCCGCTTCCCATACCACCCTGCTCTATTCTCTCACACCTGCAAACCAAATCCATCCTTCCGATGAGATTTCAATTTCCTTCACACCTCAAACTAAAGTATCAGCTCATTCCTTTAGTATTCTTTGTATTGATTTATCTAAACACAGGCTTATTCCCCCAAAATGACTTCAGGGTGCTCCATTCCTAAATATTCTGAAGCTAAAGTTATTTGACATAGAAAATATTTAAACATTTATTATTATTATTATTATTTTTAATTTATTTTTGAGACAGGGAGAGACAGAGCATGAATGGGGGAGGGTCAGAGAGAGGGAGACACAGAATCTGAAACAGGCTCCAGGCTCTGAGCTGTCAGCACAGAGCCTGACGCGGGGCTCGAACTCACGGACCGCCAGATCATGACCTGAGCCGAAGTCAGCTGTTTAACCGACTGAGCCACCCAGGCGCCCCAACAGAGAAAATATTTTAAATAAATCACTGCATTCGTTCTTCAGAGAGTTTTTGAAGCTTCTCACTACCGCCCAGTGAGGTCATTTAAAACCTCTCTCACTGTACTCTATTCTGTTACCTCTACTCTGTGTAAAGTTTTATTTAAAAACCTAAACTCCCTTTTCCTAACACTAAGCTTGTCTGCATTGATAGGACTCACTCTTCCTGTCCTGGAACAGGTCAAGGATCACCTCCTCCATGGGCCAATCCCTCACAAATTGAAATTGGAGTCAAGTCCAGGAGATTTGTGTTCTAATCCAGTTCTACCACCGCCTACTGGGAACCATTAGGCAGGTCACCTCACGAATCAGGGCTTCAATTCTGTCACTAGTTAGACAAAGAAAACAGAGTAATTGAATTCTGAGGCCTCTTTGAAAGCCATGGTTTGAAAGCCATGTCCTTTCCGCATCGTTCCCACAGAACAGGAACATTGTCGTATTTTGGCACAAATAATATGGAACCAAAAAGGGAATTTTAAGGAGTGAAAATCCCATCCATCCTCTAGGTATCAGAATGTTATCAGTTTATAGCTCATTCCATTGGTTTAAGCCTGGTACTAATGAGACAAAGGTCATGAGTTCCATTCCCTAATGGCTAGTTTTGATCTGCTTCATGGCCACAAACTGCTTTTCTGACACCAGCCCTCCATGTTGTAACGTGTGCCGTTGGTCACAAGTCTTGAGGTAAAATTGAATCTTTCCATAGAAATGTTCTAAATGAATAATACTTGAAATCATCTTTTTAATGTATTATCTTAATTTTAAGTATGAGTCAAGTTATTGATTTTTTTTTAGCCTACATAACTGTGTGCTCCATGTTTTCCCAAGTATAAAAATGGCGTTAACATTGATTTGGCCAAGATTCTTATGACTGATATTTGTAAGAGCTGAGTTTGATGTTCTTGTTAGCGTTCTAGATAACACTGAAATGTTTATTACGGGCTCTCATTTGGATCCTGGTTATCTTTACTGTGATATATCTGCATACATCCTTAACACGGGGCTTGTGATGATAAAGTGTAATTGAAATGCTGAGGGTAAAAGCAAAAGGGTATATTACTCATCAGGTAAGGAAGGGATTATAATGTGTATCACATTCTCAATATCCTAAGGAAATTAATATAGAAAGAGCTTCTGGATAGATGTGAATATTTATTATCATTTTGTTTAGATACAAAAGTAAAGATAGAAATATGACAGACATATCGTAAAAAGTAGAATAATATGGAATGGTAGACTGCCTTGTAAATTCAAAGGAAAAAGATAATTTATGATTTTTCATAATACACTAACTCATTTAAAGCCTAAATCCAGAAGCCTTATAACTAATCATATTAGAAGGCACCTGCCAGACTTCAGAACATGTCTGTGATGATAGTTCCTGGTACCCTTAGAGCCTGGTTCTAGAATGTTCTTTCCATTTGACCTGGCCTCCTGGCCACAGCTGATTGGTCTAGGAAAGGGCATTTAATCCAAGGACTGAATTGAGTAGCAAGCGGTGGCCTATGAGTCAGCAGGGAGTGCTTTCCCATATGAATAAAAGTGATGAAATGGACCAGTCATGTTCTTAAACTTGGCCATATGAGCTGGGAATGCTGAAGATAAAGTTAGTTGATAGGTATTATAAAAACTAAACGATTCACAAAGGGAACCAGGTAGAGTGCAGGCTCATTAGCTATTAGGCATTAGAAACTATGCATAAATAGAAATCATAAGGTAGAGCAGAGCAGAAGTTAGCCAGCCAGATAAAGATAAAGTTCCCAGAGCTTTAGTGGGCTCTGAATGACCTCGTATTTCCAAAGGTCATTCTAGTCTTGGAGAGGCCAGGCTGCTCTGTGGTGACCATGAAGACCTACCTGCATGGCTATAATTTCTGTCTTCACTGCTACTGTCAAAATAACTCCCCATCCCTGGAGTGGCTCAGTCGCTTAAGTGTCTGACTCTTGGTTTTGGCTCAGGTCATGATCTCACGGGCTCGTGAGTTCAAGCCCCTCATGGGGCTCTGTGCTGACAGCTCAGAGCCTGGAGCCTGCTTTGGATTCTGTGTCTCCGTCTTTCTCTGCCCCTCCCCTGCTCGTGCTGTGTCTTTCTCTCAAAACTAAATAAACACTAAAAATTAAAAACAATAGTAATTCCCCATCCCTTATGGAAAATTGAGTCATTTTTTGAATTACATAGATAAACAGAGGAACCCAAGCAACAGCAAGATGTATGACTTGTTCCCATTCGACGTGCAAAATTAGAGGCGAATTTTACCTCACTTTCTAGATCTGTAAAATGGGGATATGAATGGCACCTAGCTAATAGAACTGTTATAATGATTTCATGGACTTACGTAAGACTAATCCTTGGCACATGGTTTAGTAATCAAAAATGTGAGCTTGAGAGTTGGGGTTTTACCCTGTTTTTGTTTCCTGCAGTATTGCTAGCATCCAGAATTGTGTCGACACACCATTAACTATGAGAAAAATATGTATTGAGTTACTTAAGGAAATACTAATACACAAATTAGTACACCTGTTCTTTTACTTGCCTCTTCCCCAGCTGGTAACTGGGCCATGGGTGTCATGTCTCAGACATGCTCATGGGTAACATCCTCCTAAAAGTTCCTAAAAGCATGTAAACAGAGAGTGCTAATGGAATTCATAGGCCCTATTTCAAAGGAGCCTGCTGCTCAGAATATATTATCTTTATTTAGCATTTATATTACACTTTTACATTTTCAAAGCCCTTCTCAGTTTTTTAACTAAATATTTGTTATAACATCCCTACATTATCTTTCATAAGGGAGGTAACTGAGGCACAGTTCCCATCGTTAATACCTCTATCTGGACTTGAATTCATCACATAAATACAATAAGTGTAACTGTATATAAAAAAAAAATCTGGAACATGACTTGGTTCATGGAGAATGTCGAACGGAATGGCAGTGTTTGAGAAGAAGACAATCTTAAATTACACTAGCTATGCCTTTGCCCTGGTTCTCTTTCAGAAACTACAATCAATAGGAAGGTTTTTAAACTGAGGTTTCTCAATGGGTTTGAAGTCTTTAAAGAACAAAATTTTGAAATTCAGTATTGAAGTATTTTACAATATCTGAGTAGTTACACAATCTTTTTCTATTTTTCTGTGAAAATCTCTGCAAGAAAGCGGTTCTTTCCCAGTGTCAATGTGTTGACGGTTTCTGTATGTATGCCCTTAGAATTTGTAGAAAGTGAGGACAGAAATGGATAAAAATCAGTATGCCATTGATGAAATCCGTCAAGAGTAATCTAAGTTAAGCGTCTACAAGAAGGCTAAGGAGATTTGGAAAACACCAAAATCCAATCAGGTGTCCCTGTGGAGTTTCAAGAAAGTCTGAAATGTATTGGCCCAAAAATAGATCCTGAGCTTTAGTCTCTATTTCAGTTGACTGACTACAGAATTACAGTCAAACGTTGTATTAACTTTGTAATACATTGTATGATCTTACTGAAATATTTCGTATTGTGATAACTTTGTATGGCAACTGATGGTAACTATACTTATCATGGTGAACATTTCACAGCGTGTATATAATTGCTAACTCAGTATGTTACACATCTGAAACTAACATAACATTGTATATCAACTAAACTTCAATAATAAAACAAAACAAAAAATCCTAACTCAGAGGGGTCCCCAGCTAAGCTGGATAATTTATTCATCTGTCTCTAGTTGACTCCGTCTTTCATGGCCAAATCAGCTGTTTACTCATCTCAAGGTCAGACTCCGCTCCAGCGTTCTCTCCCAACACAAGCTCCTTCAACTCTTTCCTTCGACTTCCAAATCTCTCTCCTTTCCTCTCCCATCTCCAGGGGAAAACTTCCCTACTCCTTCCCCAGGCTGTGCCTCTAACTGCGCTCTTGGTCACACTGTCTCTAGTACTTCACGAATTTTCATGAGTCTCCCAACATTTACAGTCCGTTATTCTGCCCTGGCTTTTTCACAGCCAAAAAACATACTCATGCTTATCTTCCCAATCCAGAAAAAGAAAACCTTCTGTCAACTCTATGCCCTTTCAAATACTGTGCCATAATTTCTCCTTTGCTTTGCTGCCAAACTTCTTAAACAAGTAGTTTACATTCACTTTCTTCATTTCTTCACCTCTCATTCATTCTTCAATCCATGGGCGTTGCTATATATTCCCTCTTCTCTGTAAAGTCTCCAATGACTTCCTAAATGTCAAATCTACTGACCACAGTCCACTTTCTATTTAAGATTCTAGATTTGGCAGTGTTGACTAATCCCTTCTCTGAAACTGTCTTTTCATTCGAACTCGTTGCCAGTTCACTGTTCTCAATGTTCTCTTGTCCCTCAGGCTTCGTCCTTTTTCCCCCTCCCACTTGATAAATATGAGTGCTTCTGGAATTAGCTTCTGGCCTTCCCTTCTGTCTCTACATTCTCTCTTGAGTGAACTCATGTACTCACCCAGCATCATTTGAAGAACTCACCACTGTGTAAAGAACTCCTGGACTTTATTTTTGTATGTGATCATTCTACTGAGCTACATTTATGATTTCTTGAGAGATGAATCCACACGTATATTCTATGTGTTTGAAGACAATGGAATGGTGTGGGGGTTATAAGAACAAAGCCTTCAACTTTGGAATTCCAACTGAGTGAGGGTCCCAATTCTATCACTTAACCAGAGCTTCATAACTTAATCTACCCAAACTGAGTTCCCCCCAAGTATAATAACCCCTACTTCAGGGACCATTATCAAGATTAAATGAGATAATGCATGGAAGGCACCTAACTCAGAAGAGCTTAATAAAGGGTAACTATTGTTTCGCCTGCTTCTTCCTTCCACATTCTTCATCCCAGTTTATAATGTCACTGTTCTCTCAGTCACTGATTGAAGTGCAACTTCCTCTTCCTGCCACCCAAGTCCAGTTGTCGACAGATCCTATTGATTGTTCCTGTGTAATAATCTCTCCTCTACACCCTCTCCCGCCTTTTACTACTTTGTCTCCTGCCAGGATTATTACCCTGTATCTCTACCCATATCCTTTCCACTACAATTACTTTCCTCAGGTATAAAGTAGGTAATGTTACTCCCCTGCTCCGAATCCCTAAATGGTTCCTCATAACTTTAGAAAATGTTCATCTTAGTGCCCTTCAAGCACTGGAATAGATGGATCTTTCCATCTTCAGGTACTACACCCCACAAAACCACGAGGAAGCCATGCAAAGCAAGCCCAATGCCTTGTTACTTGTCTTTGCTTTGGCTCATGCTATTTCCTAAGCTTAAAATGCCCTGTCTCTGCTCCCCCATGACGTATCAAAATTTCTAACTCACTTGAACAGATATTTCATATTGCATATTCACAATAGCCAAAAGGTGGGAACAGCACAAATGGCCATCAACAGAACGGATACATGAAATGTGATATATACATACAATGGAATATCAGTAAGCCTTATAACAGGACGGAGATTCTGACACATGCTGTAACATGGATGAACCTTGAAGACAGGCTCCATGACTTAAGCCAGCCACCAAAGGACAAGTACTGTAGGATTCCAGTTCTATGAGATACCCAGAGTAGTCAAATTCACAGAGACAGAGAGTAGAATGGTGATTGCCAGGAGCAGGGAGGAGGGGAAACGGGGAGTTATTGTTCAATGGGTACAGAGTTTCAGTTTTACAAGATGAAAAAAACTCTGAAGATGGATGGTGGTGATGGTTTTGCAACAGTACAAATTTACTTAATACCACTGTACTGTACAATTAAAGATGGTTAAAACGGTCAATTTGGGGGCACCTGGGTGGCTCAGTTGGTTAAGCGTCCAACTCCAGCTCAGGTCATGATCTCGTGGTTCATGAGTTTGAGCCCCGCGTCGGGCTCTGTGCTGACAGCTCAGAGCCTGGAGCCTGCTTCTGATTCTGTGTCTCCCTCTCTCTCTGTCCCTTCCCCACTCGTGCTCTGTATCTCTCTCTCTCTCTCTCTCTCTCTCTCTCTCTCTCTCTCAAAAATAAATTAACATTAAAAATAAAATGAAATGGTCAATTTTATGTTACGTGTATTTTACAATTTAAATTTTTTTCTAATTCATATTTTTAGTCACATATATTGAATGTCAAGGACTATTCTGGATACTGGGAATTCAAAAAGTAAGTAAGTAAGTAAATAAATAAATAAATAAATAAATAAAGTGCTAACTGTCCCAGAGGGACATATAAACTGAAAAAGGCTCAAATTCTACCTCTACCATGAAAAAGTCCAGGTAATTACACTGGAAATTTAAAGGTTTCTTCTGTCTCTGTATCTATTTTAGCACTTGCCACAGTCTGCTCCATATTGTGTCTGGTCCTTGTAAACTTTTGTCTCTCTTTTGAGATAATAAAATACCCTAAGGGCAGGAGCTCTGTCTCATCTATTCATTTTTTTAATCTAGCATAGCCCTTAATGCAGTTCATTGTGCATAACGGGGGCTCAATAAATACTTACGGAGGAGAACAGAATGGAACGGAAGTTAAATTCAGCCGTCAGTGCTGTTCCAGGCTGGAAATGACACCACCCGATTAGATGGGCCTCTCTCAGAAGGGGTTTACTGACCAATGGCATTCACCAACTGAAAGGTCAAAGGAAAGCCCACCTCAAAAACACTACCACATCCCTCAATACCAGGTACTCACAGCTGATACAGATTTTATTTATGGTCCTTAGTAAACATGGCTATCATCTCATATTGGAATTAATTTTCTAAAATTTCAAATTGAAAGCCGTAATTTAAACATGGATGGTTGGGCTTAGACACTGTCCGGCATATTTACAAGCAGAGCCGTGAGCCAACCATTAAGAGTTTTGTGAGAAGACATATAGCCACCATCAGTTGGCTTCCCTCCCTGACCCACAGAGTCTGAAGCAGTCTGTCTCATAGCTGGTTTGGTTTTGAGTACATGGCAATAATCAGCACAAATAGCACTTAGGAATCTAGAACTTTCTATCCTCTGATAACCCTTTAATTATAAATCATCAAGGTAGCAACAGGCACTTAAGCCTGTCTTCTTGAGTGCTAGGGAAATTTTTCCCTCATCAGGATGGGATTTCTCTTTTCATCTTCAGAGACAGTGTTCTTAATTTTACTGTCAACATGAAGTTCAGGCCCCCTCATGCTTAATAATTACGGTTAAAATTCACTGAGTGATTACGGGGCGCCAAGAACTGTGTTATGCACTTTATCTGTATTATCTCATGTCTTCTCAACAACGCTATAAGGACCAAGGGGCATTTATTTTGTTTGTGGCTTCCCCAGATTCCCTTCCTCTTCTTTCGTTAACATCACCACATGGTTCCCAGGGAACTCCCAGTCTTATTCCCTGTGGTCTTGGGGGGGGGGGGTCTGTCAGTTCTAACACGTCCTGACCTCAAGGAAGCGTGGGTAATGGAAGTGAGGCCAATTACACTGTCAGGTGAATCTGATTCATGGGCCAAGTGACAAAGGTATGGTGGTTGGAGGTAAGTTATTTCAAACTACACCCCCCCCCAAAATTCCTGAATACAAACCTCAGAGTAGCTCTGGTCCCTGTTACCCCAAGGCCCGATCATCTAATTTTTCCTTCAACCCTTTGACATACCAAATTGTGTTCCAATATATTCTGCTTTTTAAAAAAATCTAATGTTAGCCAGAATCAGTTGCTTATAACCTAAAAACTTTCCCCATAAGGTGGCCTATTTGTTTCCCTCGGTTGTATAACAAATGGCCATGAGTGTAGCTGCTGACAAATAACACATGTTTATTATCGCAGTTTCTTTGGGTTAGGGCTCTAGGCATACCTGAGATTGGGGGTCTCTCAATGCTACAGTCAATATGTCAGCCAGGGCTAAGCTCTCATCTGGGGTTTGGAGTCCTCTGAGGTTTGCACGGTTGTTGGCAGAATTCTGCACCTTGTGATTGTAGGACTGAAGTTCCCTTCTCTTGCTGGCTATCAGCTGGAGGCTGCAGTTTCTGTTACATGACCCTATCTCTAGGCCTCTCACAACAAGGCATTTTGCTTCTTCAAGCAGGGCAGCAAAATCTCTTTCCCTTCAGGAAAACCCTGGACTCTCCTTTTAAGGGCTCACCTAGTTAGGTCAGACCCACCCAGCATTATCTCCCTTTTCGATTAGCTCCAAGTTAAATGATTAGGAGCCTTAATTTCATCTGAAAAATGTCTTCACTTTCATCACACACCATGCTCTAATCACCAGAGTAAAATTCCATCACAGGTCCCTCCCATAGTCAAGGAGAAGCAATTATAATGGGAGTGTAGGTACCAGTTGGGGGACACCTTTGGGGCCATCTCAGAATTCTGCCTAACATAGGTAGTTGCTCTTATTATCCTCAGTTTGCAGATGAATACACTAAAGGTTAGAGAGGTTAAGTCCTCTAGCAAAGAATACAAACTGACAAATGTTCATGTCAAGATTTGAACCAGGTCTGTCCCCAGTGCTTAAGTTAAGCTGTGATGTCCTTGAAATGATTCTTACCCTCTTCATTTAAATCCTCTTGTACTTGCTGAAACCTTTCTGTATTTTTAAGAGTTTGGCTTCATATTTCCACCTGCTCTGAATGCCCTGGTTCTCTACATCAGATGTCCACATAGACAATAGGGCAAGTCACCGCAGAGATGTAAGGCATCCAACAAATACCTACGGACCATCAGCATATGTGAGTCACTGTGCTGGATCGCTCAAGAAAACTCAGGATGGACCCCCAAGAAGTGCATTTTCTGCCCAAAGACACAAGATCAAACACAGAACTAGGGACATAGGTGAAAAACCCAGGAAAGGGAATAATACGTTCTGGCTGGAATGGAAGCACGGGAGAAGTCTTCTCAGAATAAACGAATAGGATTTGGCCTTTCAGAAAAGTGGAGAGGTAGCAAGGAGCATCTTCCTGACACTTCGTCTTTTCAAGAGTTTCTCCTCACTTGATCCTTGATCACAGTAAGTTGACACATGGGAAGCTTTTTTGGAATTAAAAGATGATAATAAGTTACCCCATATCTTGAGATTCTATTTGCTTTGGTTGGCCTAAGGTAGTTTAGAAACCAAACCAAGGAAAATAAATCAATTTTGGTCAATATGGAAAAGTAATCTCATACTTAATAGCGCCATTTAAAGACTGCTTTCACCGGGCTGTTATGTGCATATTATACTAACTTATTGTTTGCTATTTTTCTTAAGTGATTTATCCTATTGCTTTGTGGAGAATTCATTTTCCTCTTCTTTGGCTCAAAGTTGCATTGATGGCAAGTAAGGCAAATAGCACTAATATCACTAGGAAAAGTAGAGACAACAGAGAAAAAATAGCTTTCTTATTTTTTTAATTATTAAAAAATGTGTACTTATTTTTGAGAGAGACAGAAAGAGAGAGAGCGGGGGAGGGGCAGAGACAGAGGGAGGCAAAGAATCCCAAGCAGGCTCCACGCTGTCAGCACAGAGCCTGATGGGGACTTGAACTCACGAGTTGTGAGATCATGACCTGAGCCAAAACCAAGAATCAGAAGCATAACCAACTGAGCCACCCAAGTGCCCCAAAAACAGCTTTCTATATTGTACCAAACCATATTATATCCACATTAGAGATATCATGTGCATTTATGTTGCTAGAATTTTACATGAAACAGTAAAACAAATGATGTGAAAATATTGCTATTTAAAGTAGCTGCTATGAGGGGCGCCTGGGTGGCTCAGTCGGCTGAGCATCTGACTCTTGATTTCAGCTCAGGTCATGATCCCAGGGTTGTGGGATTGAGCCCTTCCTCAGGCTCTGTGCTGAGCGTGGAGTCTGCTTAAGATTCTCTCTCTCCCTCTGCCCCTCTCCCCTGCTCACACACACACACTCTCTCTCTCTCTCCAAAATAAAATAAAATAATGAACTAATAAAATACAATAGTTGCTAGGAGATTTGGGGCCTTTAAATGAAAATTTCCAGATACGTCGAGCCCATGTTCTAGCTAAATTAATCCTTCTGTTTATTCATTAATTTGACAAATATTTATTGAGTGCCTACTATATGCCGCACTATCCTGGGTTCTAGGAAAAAAGCATTGAATAAGACACATGTCAGCACTCCCATTAGGATGTAAGATGTAGTGTAAATCTTGTAAATAAATAGGCAGTTATAATACATCATAATATATGCTATGGCAGAGAAAGTAAAAAGTCCTATGGGAGTATGAAGAAAAATAATTTTGTTGAGTTCAAGGGAAACTTGGGACGTTTGCTGGAGGAGATGGCATTTAAGTTGATATCTGAAGATGGAATGGAAGATATAGGGCACCCTGTAATGAGCAAAAGATCAATAAATGCCAAAAGAAAAATTGTGATGGTTAGTTTGGGGACAGAGGGGAGGGAACTAAGAACTTTCATTTCTGTAAACTATTTGAAAATGTTAAGATTTTTAAAAAAATCCACCCCCCGAGATATTTCATTATATCACTTACTAGCCCATATCTATGAGCTGTAAACACCTGTAGTATCCAAGCAAGAACCCAAGAACTCACCTTGTCTGTCTCCATCAGTCTTTGCCTGGAATACAGCTCCACCCCACTCTGAAATCTTGCCTCTGTAATGACAAGCACTATCTCCTCCCATGGCCACCATGAACTTGGAATTTAGAAATGGTGAGGCCTTGTGTTCACTGGTGCAGTTCACTGGTGTCAGCTGCCTCAAGGCCTCACGCAAAAGTTGTCAAATTATGTCAGCTAAATACTGAACAAATGCCCAAAACTTACGGCCTCTCCCAAATTACTTTCATGATATAGGAGATTAATGGACAATCAACAATATATTTTGTATATTGTAATAGACTTTACACCTTTCTTTTTTTTTAATTTTTTAATTTTTTATTTTTTTGAGAGGGGTATAGAGTGCAAGTCGGGGAGGGGCAGAGAGAGAGAGGGAGACACAAAATCCGAAGCAGGCTCCAGGCTCTGAGCTGTCAGCACAGAGCCCGATGCAGGGCTTGAACTCCCAAACCATGAGATCATGACCTGAGTTGAAGTTGAATGCTTAACTAACTGAGCCATCCAAGTGCCCCAACTTTACACCTTTCTTAATTTTTATTCTTTTAAATCAATTTTTGCTCCCAAACATGTAAGTTGCATATGTGTGTATGTACATGCCATTCTGTTATATTTACCTGATCACAATTTAATATAACATTGATGCAATCTATTTTTATAAAGCTGTCATAAATTACTTACTTTGTTCAAAAAAAGCATGAGTTTGTAAGTTTTGCAACATATATCAAAATTACAAATCCACTTAAATCTTTGACCAGCATTTCTAATTTGTCCTATGGATTTGCCCCTACGTGTGTGACATAACATAGGTACAGGGTCACTTACTGCAGCATTGTTTAGAAGAACAAAATAAGTTGCAAAAAATGTATCAGTATGGGAGTAGTTTTAAAAATTATAGGGGCTCCTGGGTGGCGCAGTCGGTTAAGCGTCCGACGTCAGCCAGGTCACGATCTTGCGGTCCGTGAGTTCGAGCCCCACGTCAGGCTCTGGGCTGATGGCTCAGAGCTTGGAGCCTGTTTCCGATTCTGTGTCTCCCTCTCTCTCTGCCCCTCCCCCGTTCATGCTCTGTCTCTCTCTGTCCCAAAAATAAATAAACGTTGAAAAAAAATAAAAAAAAATTATAGTTTATTCTTACAAAGAGATAATATATAGCCGTAAAAAGAATAAGGAAGATATATATGTACTGATATGGATTAAGATCTGGTTTCTCACAGATAAGAGGTTGGAAAGCAGACAAGTATTGTCAACTTTTCCAGATAATTGTAGGTATTCTTCTTTGATATTATACCAAAACTCAACAACTAGTAGTTTCTTAAAGGTTAATTGCAATCTAGTATCTGAAACTCTATCAAAGAGCTATTCATACCCGGTTATGTTGAAATCCATTGTCTGCCTTCCACTTTGGATGGTTCTTTTACCCATGCATGATTTTTTTAAGATTATGCATTGGTCATTTGGGAAATATTAGTCCTCTGAGTTATACAGATCTTTTAAATGTTAATACATCTCATTTTACAATATCAAAAAATTGCATTTGCCAGTTCACCAGCAATTCCACCAGAACAGTTTATAGATACTGAGAAGCTATGGAGCTCACAGTGGTGGATACAAGTTTTCCAAAATTCTAATTTCTATTTAAAAGCTCAAATTTAGTAATTTGCAGCTCACACCATCATTTGTTATTCTTGAAGTAACAGGCACATTTTGTTCATTTGCAAGGAAATGTTCGCCAAACACTTGTATGAATAACCATAGTTTGTCATTCTTTCAAGTAAAAAATGGCGTTCCATGAAAAATCAGCCAGTTGGGTTTGCAAATCCAACAACCAGCAAATGCATTTCCTTGAGCTAAACCAGTACTTTACTATGCAGCAAAAGCACTTTTTATGTACTTCGCTTTTGCATCAGACTGACTCAAGAGTCAAGATTTAATAAAATTATTAGCTTTTCTTGCTCAGCAAAGACATTAAGTGAAATTTGAATGTTTTCATCTGTGAGCATGTGGCTCACACTACAATGGTTCCTGGTACAGTGTAGTGCACCGTCTTGGTTCATGTCAAAATTCCAGTGATTTTGTCCACCGTTGCTTTTGCGCCACCAGGGCAAATGCCCACGGTGAAAATGGCAAATGATGTCTCATTACCATTACGAAGTGGTTTTGATCTCACAGACTCCCTCAGTGCAACGTGGAAACCCCCAGGGGTCCACAGATCACACTTCGAGAAATATTTGCATAAATAATTTTTGAAGTGATACATTAGAGGCTGGTGGTATTATTTCCCTTCAGTGAAGAGCACTGGATGATTGAGGGACAGGTGTGGGAGGAAGACGTTTCACTATATGCCCTTTTTACTTTTTGAATGTGAACCAAGGGAATGTATTAGTCATTCCAAGATAAATTTAAAAATAATTTTAAGAACTGTAAGGAAGTTGAAAGCTGGACCAAAGAAAGCGAGGTGACAACTCATACAAGGATAATATTTCACATAACTGCGTAGTTGCAAAGTGGCTGGCTGGTATGGAACTCAGATGATTTTGGAACCACGGCTTATAAGGATGCTTAGCCTGGAGTCACCGG
Source organism: Felis catus (assembly GCF_018350175.1). NCBI lineage: Eukaryota > Metazoa > Chordata > Mammalia > Carnivora > Felidae > Felis > Felis catus. The sequence continues at coordinate 116,989,477 of NC_058372.1, read as the reverse complement.
TGAAGCTCACACACAAACTGCTAATTGGCATAGTAGTTGAGGCATGGAGACTAAGCAGGGAACTTACAATAAATCACATCAGAGAGGCACCTGGGTAGCTCAGTTGGTTGGGCATCTGACTTCGGCTCAGGTCATAATCTCACCGTCCGTGGGTTCGAGCCCGCATCAGGCTCTGTGCTGACAGCCTGGAGCCTGCTTCAGATTCTGTGTCTCCCTCTCTCTCTGCCCCTCCCCTGCTTAAGCTCTGTCTGTCTCTCTCAAAAATAAATGTTAAATTTTTTTTAAAAAATTAAAAAAAAATCACATCATAATTTGATAAGAGTAGAATTCAGGGAGGAAAGTCAGCAAGCTATATGTGACTGCAAACAACTAAAGACATCCAATGGTCCCTTATTACCAAGGATTTTTCTCCCCCCAGGAGTCTCATTCCTACTCCTAAGCATCCTTACTCCTACATGACAAAGATAAGTACTGGTGACATGGGAGGAACTGTCCTTTTCTACATCTAACCATCATGTTTGTGTATATCCTGATCTTGACCTACCTGATCCACCTTGCCCTTCTAAAGCAACAGTCATAAACTCAGGTGCTCAGAGTTTCCCATCAGGTAATATCAATAAGTGAAGGAGGCTATGAAAAAGAAATCCATTATCCTCTCAGTTTATCTTGAGTGTCTTCACTTATGGTAGAGGTAAAGCCTAGGAGGTAGGTCATGTTCCTCTTGACTTTACTACAAGAGACATAAAAGTTCCAGTGTAACCGTAACTGGGAACTGACCACTGGCCTCTGTATCGCGACGATAAAAACTGGTGGGGACCCTGGTGAACTGGGGAGCACAGCCCCATGTCAAAAAGACACCTACTTCTCCGCTCTCCTTAGCACCTCTGGATCTGGTGATGCCGTTGGAAATGTACACTTGGCATGACTATCATATCTCATTTTACAAGAAAAGGTGGAAATCTTAACTTTTACAGGCCATTTGCTAATTTTTTTCCATAGGTAACTAACTTTTAAGAATTCTTGAATTAAATTAAAGGGGCTCAGTACCCTGAGATACATCCACGCCTCACTTACAAGCTGTGAGTAGCTCTTATACACTTGAGAACTGGTCTTGCTTCTGCAGAGGGGAGCTCTGTATTGCTAATGAGAGACAGGAGCCTCAACAACCACAAAGACACTGCTCTATAAGGCACAAGACCAGCCTATCACAAGAAATATTCTAATGCAAACCCTTTGTGATCTTTCAGCCTCTGTCAGAGCTGAGGAAGACAATCCAGGGAAGCCGACCAACGCTTATATGCACAGCACTTACTCAGGATCCAGAGCCTCCAGCAGTATGGTCCAGTGATAGGTGAGAGACTTTTTAACCAAACCAACTAGATACGTGTGTTGGCATAAGACACACACCCACAAATGCGATCCTTCCGCCATGTACAGGTGCTGTGGCCCACTAAAACTATTTGAAATGATCCTCTGGAATTTCTGATGACTCTAACTTTGCTAAATCCGTGTCCAGTGTACACGCTTTTATGTCACATGCATACAGGCAAAGTAGATGCAAGGATCTGGAATAATTATTTTAAGCCCCTTGACCCACAAGCACCTCTGGCACAATATCACCTGTTATTTTATTACTGGATCTTCCCCTTTTCTTTCCTAAGATACAAATCCTCTTGGTGGAAGTAGATTCCCTCAACAAAATGACAGAAATTATTTCTGCATGGGAGGCCTATGCAGAAGTATTTTGCCTTCATGGACTCCCAACCACCTCATCTACTCATTCTAGAAAGAAAATTCTGTTCAGATCCTTCTATCCATATCTATCTATCTATCTATCTATCTATCTATCTACCTATCGCAAATCACAGACCATTGGCCAGGCAGAAAGAATCTCACAAAACTCATTTCCAGATAATACATCTGGTCTACCACACTTGCTATGTGCAGAACTTGCTACAACCCTCCACCAAGAGCACTCTCCTCCCTAGTAACAATAATTTCTACTCCTGTTACTTCTTTACATCATCTTTTCAGCAATTGTTCAGTGCAGGGAATTACTTCAAGCTACCCAAGAAGAGCTACAGGACTTACTTGAACATGAAAAAGAACAAAATACAAAGAGAATGGAACTAGAAACAAAATCAGAATCAGAGACAGCATCTGGCATTCTTCTTGCCACACTCATAACCCTAACTTTTCAAAGTTGCTGGAAAACTCTTTCTCAGGACTGCCAAAGTCATGATAGCAATAATTGTACCTCAAATTGTAATAAGAATAAAAATAATTAGATAAGGAATTCTCCGTTCCAGGAAACTTCTGGCTTACTTGTTGAATCTGAAAGTATGGAAAGTATAAAAACGAATAGTCAGATGAATGGATAAAAGAAGACATGTGTATTTATATTATAGATTATAACTATATATTATAAGGATTCCATTGCAGCTGACCTGTTTCTTTTGTTGTTGTTGTTGTTAATTTTTTTAATGTTTATTTATTTTTCAGGGGGGTACAGAGAGTGAGTGGGGGAGGGGCAGAGATAGAGGGAGACACAGAATCTGAAATAGGCTCCAGGCTCTGAGCTGTCAGTACAGAGTCCGACGCAGGGCACAAAGTGACGAACCTCGAGATCATGACCTGAGCCAAAGTCGGACGCTTAACCAACTGAACACCCAGGTGCCCTGCAGCTGACCTGTTTCTTTTCATCAGGGAAGCTCATTCCCTGTTGGGAATTCCCCAGTCAGGGAAAAAGAACTACTGCAAATTAAAGGCATTATAATGCATTATAAAGGCATTATAAATGCATTATAATGCCTTTAATTTGCAGTAGTTCTTTTTCCCTGACTGAGGGTCAGGGAATATATAATATATATTATAATATATATAATATAATAGACAATTAAATGTTATATATATATATATATATATATATATATATATATAATGGAATATTACTCAGCCATCAAAAAGAATTAAATCTTGCCATTTACAAAAACATAGATTGAGCTAGAATGTATTAGGCTAACTGAAGTAAGTCAGTCAGAGAAAGATGAATACTGTATGATGTCACTCATATGTGGAATTAAAGAAACAAAACAGATGAACATATGGGAAGGAGGGAGTAGAAAGAGAAGAGAGGGTAACAAGTCATGAGAGATTCTTAATGATAGAGAACAAACTTAGGGTTGATGGAGGGAGATGGGTTGGAGATGGGCCAGATAGGTGATATGTATTAAAGAGGGCACTTGTGATACGCACTGGGTAATGTATGTAAGAGATGAATCACTGAATTCTACTCCAGAAACCAATATTGCACTGTATGTTAACTAACTAAAATTTACATAAAAATAATTAATTTAAAAAATAATCTAATATCTAGGCAAAAAACCCAAATAATCGACAAAAGAAAAACAACAACAACAACAACAAAAAAGGCTGGCATCTCACTTCTGTCCACAGCAATAATCAATACCAGAGACCATGGAGAAATGTAAAAAGTTCTGAAGTAAAGAAAGCAGGATCAGAGAACATTTTTCCAGGCATGGTGTCATGTAAGTAAAAAAAAAAAAAAAAAACATAGTTAAACAAGGAAAACTTCAGGGAATATACTTAGTTTTCCCTGTAAAGAAAAATATACTGATTTGATGACAAAAATTGAACTGTATAACAAAATGAGTCAAAATAAAAAACCAAGGAATGGATAAGTAGATGGCAAAAGGACATGTGCTGAGCAATTAGTCCATTTCCATTACAGAATACTGGAAAATGACAACCAAACATAACTACCAGAAGTCTTGACAGGATAGAAGGAAAACAATGCACAGATATGACAAAATTGAGAGGAGCAGGTTACAAGAAGTTTAAGAGTGCTCAAGTTCTCATGTCTCGTAGCACTGAGTCTACTGATAGTGTCTAAAACCAAACACTTAGTTGAAACAAAAAAGTAGCAATTTTTTGGGGGGACGCCTGGATGGCTCAGTTGGTTAAGCGTTCAACTTCAACTCAGGTCATGATCTCACTGTTCGTGGGTTCGAGCCCCACGTCAGGCTCTGTGCTGACACAGCTCAGAGCCTGGAACCTGCTTAGGATTCTGTGTCTCCCTCTCTCTCTGCCCCTTCCCTGCTAGCATGGGTGCACTCTCTCTCTCTCTCTTTCTCAAAAATAGATATTACAAAAATATTTTTAATAACAATTTTCATCTCTTGTTTTTTTAATGCTAGGTTTTTTTTTTACAGAGGAAATTACGTATTTTGTGATGAAGAGACATCTTTGAAGTCATTGATCTAACTTTTTCTGTATTGATTAAAATCAAAACTGTTACTTTTATTAACATGAGACCATTTAACAAAAGTCCATCCATCCATCAATCCATCCGTCCATCTAGTCGTCTACCTTTGTAATGTGCATTCTATATGAATGGTGACCTCTGGAGCAGTGTAATGTGGCAGTCCAGACGCTTCTATCTGTAAACACATGTACGGAGTTGGTTAAAATGATGTTCTGCTACTGTTAATGGCCATTTCATAGGGGCAGGATTTGAAGTGATTAATGTTTAACTTTCTTGTTTGCATTTTTCAATATTGCTTACGTTTTTAAAGTTCTATACCCTTTGACAAAGAAGACTTTCTTTAAGTGAAAACAAAGAAATAAAATTGCAAATGAACTAATTAACCTTGAATACTTCCCCCTGTATGAGGCAATCATCTTCAACTTATGCTTTTTTTCCACACTCTTTGGCTTCAGTTCCATCTGCCCCGTTACAAAACTCTTGACCCACACCCTTTAGCCCAGCCCTGTCCTCTCTCTTCCCAGTATGTGGAACCTAACTTTTTCCTCTGAATTCCTATTCCTTCTCCAGGAGTTCTGGAAGGAATCTATGCTGCAGTGATTGCTGCTTGAAGACTTGAGTCAGTTGTCACAGTATGTAGTGAATGTTGTTATTTTACTCAGGAATTAATTTAACAGAACCCTAGGATTTTAATTAATTTTACCATTTTATAATATTGTATAAAATTAGAAATGAATTTTTTAATTGTCTACCCAGCATCTGAACTCCTGCCTTTATTGGAAGAATTCTCCAAGGTTTGAACCTTTGTTGCACATGCACGAAGTCCAGAAGTATGCTTTCGCTGCACCCTGTGTCACACACCCCCCGACCTAAACCTGTCCAGTCACCAGAACCCTTCTGAGATTTGAATCTGGAGTGAGGGAGGCAAGGACTAGGAGAAGTGGAGAATTCATTTTAGCAGCAGCGGCCTCAGCAACAGTTTCTGGAAGCTGTGCCAAAGGCATAATCGTGCCCTGTGCTGGTAGAGACAGGTGTAAGAGCTGCAGCCTCCATTGTTCAGCAGTGGCTGTGATTCTAGCCGCTCAGCCTCCCTTTGTTCCTGCCTGTTTCCAAAAGCTGGCATCTTAGTCTTCCTGGAAATTCTGTCGGCTTCCCAATAACCTTTCAATACATTTCTTTTCCATTCTAATCAGCCTGTATCAGTGTCTACGACTTGCAATTAAAATTTTGACTGACACTGTACTTACGCTATGATTCTCTCTGTGTATATCTGCTTGTATTTTAAATTGTTGTTAGTATACGACCTCCAGCCTTAAATTCAAATTCGGATAGTTGTCTGTATTGCTAAATCTGCCCAGGCTTTTGACAACCCTGTTTACTTAATAATGGACTCCTCTGTTTACATTTTCTAGTAATGCATACAACAAACATTTATTATGCAAAACGTTGTGCTGGAATCTGGGGATAAAAAGAAAAAGAAAACCAAGATGTAGTATGTATCATCAAAGAATTCAAATTCTAGTGGGGAAGTTAGATAAGAAAATAACAAGGTGGCAAATGGTGGAATACGGATGGGTGCGAGGTGTTGCAGAAATACAGAAGAGCACAGAAGAGTGGCACCTGAAGAGTCAGGAGACTTCCACCCCATGAGAGGACCTTCGGGATAAGTAGAAGTAAGCCAGGTGGAAAGGCACAGACAAATGACACAGTAGACATGACACAGTGTAGTTTATTCTGGAAACCTCATGCAAATTGGCTTTCTAAAATGACAAGAGGAATGGGAGTGTCTGAGGGCTGGGTTTCTCCATCTTGTGAGACCAGCAGAATCAGCTAAGGCTTGTTAAATATTAGATAGCTGGGGCTCTTCCTGCAGGGAATCTGGTTCAGGTCTTGAGAGGGGTCCCAGGTGACTCACACGAAAGGGAAACTTTGTCCTGAGAAACTGAGGCTGAAGGCAAAACTCATGAAGCGCTTTGTATGCTAGATTTGAATCTAGCTGAGATTTGAAGAAAGCTGAGATTAGCAGTCAGGAAATCAGCGGGCAGAAAGATCAGCTAGGTTATTAAAAGGTCTCTGGTTGGGAGATAATATGGATCTAAAATAGATTATAATCTGCAAAATGGAGAGAACCAACAGGATAGAATTTAGTGCAGCAGACTTAGTTACTATTAGCTGTGGGCTTAAGAGAAGAGAATTCAAAGATGGTGGCTAGACTTGGGACTTGTACAGCAGTGTAGATGAGGGTGATACTCACCTGGATGAGGCAGAGAAGAGAAATACAACACAAAACAAAAAATTATCAATCCAATTATGGCCATAGTTGAAAATGAAGTGTACATGAGATGACAGCCAAATGTCTTCGGGATCTTATATACATGAGTTGAATGCAAAAACATGGATCAGAACAGAAGCTATAGACCATTCTCCGGATACAGGGGCCAGTTATGTTATGGTGCCATTCAGAAAACTGGAATGAAGACAGTAGTAATCCAGCCATAAAGGCCCACTCCAAGTTGCATGCATGGCAGGAAGTCAGTCTCAGTATCGGTTCACCAGAAGACTTCTACAAACTCAAGATTGCTGAGTACCACTGGCTGAGGCCTAAGGTAGGACTCAGAAATCCACATTTTTTTTTTTAAGAAACTTCCTAAGTGTTTCCATTGAGTAACTGGGTGTGAGAACCACCAAAGGAGGTAGTAGTTTCCAAATTTTGTTGCACATTAGGATCATATGGTAAGCTTTAAATTTTTTTTTTATTTTTTTATTTACTTTTGAGAGAGAGAGAGAGAGAGAGACAGACAGAGAGACAGAGCGTGAGCAGGGGAGGGGCAGAGAGAGAGGGAGACACAGAATCTGAAGTAGGCCCCAGGCTCTGAGCTGTCAGCACACAGCCCAACGTGGGTCAAAATCATGAACCATGGGATCAAGACCTTAGCCGAAGTCAGATGCTCAACTGACTGAGCCACCCTGGCACCCCCATATGGTAAGCTTTTTTAAAGTCCAATGTCTAAGTCCCACCACATGCCAATTAAATCAGCCTGTCTGGGGTGGAGACAGAGTGTCAGTATTTTTTTTTAAGAATCCTTAAGTGATTCCAATAGGCTGTAAAATCTGGGAACTACTGATATAGATTCCTAATAACTAGATTAGGCTACATAAAGTGTTTATGCATAGTAGCTGAAAGCAGTGCAAAAGCCTAGGCATGAATGTAGTCAAGGAGCCAATCATCAGACCCGCTGAGAAAAGGAAGTAGGTAAAGTTGACCCATGTGACCTTCTCAGAAATGAGTTCTAGCCAAAGCTATATGAGTATTACAAGCTTAATATGTTCTCCAGAAGGAACATAGTGAAATAAATAAGAAGTTTAGGTCCTCTTATTTCTGTAAATTGATGATGAAAAGATTCTAAGTGAATTTATTTGAGATTGTACCAGAAGCAGACAAGGGAGAATCGAAGGATGCTGAACAAACCGTGGGGCACATTGGTCCTTTAAGAGGCAGGCGGGTGAAGGAACAGACCATGTTTAAGTGGAATGGAAAGGCAAGTTAGAGAGGCAAGAGGATGTCACAAGCGCGCTATGAAGGCACACACACGAGTTGTGTCTTTCCACGGTGTCAGCTTTATTCAATCATAAAGCAAGGTTAATGTAAAGCAGGTTCAGGATTCCAAACTCAATGGCATTTCCCTACACATTTAACTTGGCTTCATACACGTCATACCAGGCAAAGCCCAATACAAAGTCATACGACAAACAAGAGACAACGAAGGGTAAGGAGTTAACAAACCAAACGCGAAGTCAGTCAGTGAGCATGCAGTTGGGATGAGGCCTGGGTCTGGTCCAGGCCAGCTCTCGATGTGTGCTGCTTATTATGTTGAGGCAGTGGAAGATCTCTGCTACGTTCAGAGATCAGTTGCGCAGAATCTTGGGTGGCAGTTGCTTTTTTAATGTCATCAGACATAAAAGGGTCAGCGTCTGGAGAGACTTGACAGTTTGCTGCAAAAATCCTCCCTTTTTAAAGGGGTTTAATCAGTCTTGGGCCTTTGCAGTCGTCCTCTCGTTCTGCTTGCTGGTTATCAGTTCTGGATGTCATCAGCCTGTGACGCTTTCAGCGATATCAGGTCTTAGCTGCAATGCCCTTGGCTGCTTACGTCACAGCTTGGCATAAGTCACTGCTTGACGTGAGTGACCCCATCTTGCTCTCCACAGAAGAAAATCAGTAAGACTAGTATGGTAGAAGTTAGTAGGGTTTCAAGGACGGAATAATCCGGCGTGTCAAATGCTGCAGAACAAGTGTTAGGATATCTGGAAAATATGTCACTAGGACCCACCCCTTCATTCTTGTTAGAAACTATTGGAGGGTAGGAGGCTATTTCTCTTGCAACCTGCTCGATACCCCCCACCCTGACCTCATATGACTGGTGTGTGATTGAGAGAGGGAGGAGAACTATTTGATCTGCAAAGTTCACCAGCACTGTCTTTTCTCAAGCCCACGCTGCACAAGAGTGATTGCAAAGCTAACAGAAGCATCCGGAAACAGGCCTCTAAAATAACCCAGAGGAGAGGAATGTAAGGCTACCTGTGAGCTGTGATTTTAGTTTAGGGAGGTGAAGGCTGAGCAGGCTGTGACTGAGGCACCTAATTAGTCCTTGGGTCTTCTCTATTCTACCCCTGCCATGTGTCTCATTCCTGCACACTCATTCGGCTCCCACCCACACTGGCCCTGTTAAATCCCTCGTGAACAACTCCCTTACTGGTCACTGTGCTTCCAGAGTCTGGCCCATCCGAGAGCCATCCTTTACACTGAGGCTCAAGCAGTGCTCTCCTCTTCCGGTGACTCCCCCCATCCTGTTCCCTCCCACAGGAATCGACAAAGGGGCTCTGAATCAGATTGCCCCCCTGTGCGTCCCTGCTCTGCCACTTGTCTGTCCTGTGACCTTGAACAAATAAGTTAAGTCCTCCATGTCTTATTTTTATCACCTGTAAAAGGGGTAATAGCAGTGCTTACGTCAGGGGAACATTATGAGATTTAAATGAGCTGGACATGGAAGGTATGGGGCAACAACTGTGTGACATTAAGCAATTAAGCTTGCTCAGGTTCCATTTTCTTATTTATAAAGGACTATGCAATTCTTATCTACCTCGTATGGTGATGGAGATTAAATTAGAAGATGCACTTAAAGTAAATCGGCATAGCGTGTGGTACATAGTAAGCATCAACAAACTGGAGCTGTTTGTTTTTAAAACCCCAAGTAAAATGGCACCTGTATTGTGCAGGCTTTCCTAAGCCCAGTGGAAACACATCATTTCTTCTTCCATGTTCTGCTCTTCATTTTAGTTTTAGCATGGAAATCATTTCTCCTTCTTTTTCTTTTTCTTCCCTCTTTGTTTTATTGTGTCTTGTTCTCATCTTCCTCCTCTCCTCTGGATTATTAGATTGAAGGCAGAGGCTGAGAATCGTATCTTACTGCTCTCTGTTATACAAAGTGTAGTATCATGTCGTGATTTTTCTTTTATTTAAAGTTTCTTTACTTATTTTGAGAGAGAGAAAAGTGTGAGAGAGGGAGGAGCAGAGAGAGAGAGAATCTCAGGCAGGCTCTGCACCATCAGTGCGGAGCCTTATGCAGGGGTAGAACTGATGAACTGTAAGATCATGACCCAAACCAAAGTCAGATGCTTAACCAACTGAGCCACCCAGCTGCCCCTACCATGTCATGATTTTTAAGTTCACCTAGTACTTGTTCATTAATTGGAAGTTGAATGACTTCATTTACATTTTTAAATTGGGCTTTTTTTCCCTTTTAAATATATAGTGTAAATTTTAATGACACTCAGTATGGATGCAATAAAAATGTGGGAAAACTCTATAAATTGGAGTGTAAATTGGAACAATTTTTGGAAGCAAATATAGCACCCAGAGTTCCCAAAATAGGGTACTTGTCAAATAATTTAGAATATATCAATATGATGGAACAATGTGGAATATTATCTATGTCATATTTTAAAATGTGTATATAGCATATACATATACATATATAGGCTGATTATTGAAAGAGCTCTATAACGTATCATAAGTACAAAAAGTTATAACACAATGTAAACTGTATAGTCCTTTGTGTAAAATTAAAATAAAGATAGATGTGAATTTATGCAGATTTATGCCTTTTAAAATTAGGAAGTAAAAAAGCAATTGTTCATATGGAGAGGGTAGTAGGGGAGAGGAAGGAGGGAAATAAGGCTTTCCCTTTCCATTTTGTAACTTTCTGCACTGCCTAAATTTTATAACCTTCTATATGCATTACTCTTTATTAAAATGTTGATGGGAAGGGAGATTAAAGGCTACCCCATTTTGGTTGTTTTATTCTTTGTACCTCAGTTTATTAAAAAATTGCATCGCAAGAATTTGCCCATATTAAATTCTTTCCAAAATCATATTTTAATAGTTGTTTAAAATTCCATTATATGATACGTAATTATGATTTATTAACCCTTTTTGTTGAGTATTTAAATTGTTTACAATGTTTGGGCGATTATGATACTGATTATTTAGTTCTGGGAATGAAATTGCTGAGGTAGTAGTAAAATTTGCCATTGATAATGATGCTTCCAGTAACAGTAGGTCTTAGAATACTCTCGGCGCCTGCGCCGAAGGGTTTAATATGCAACTATGGAACTGGAAAATATGGAAGAGCTGGAATGCTCTGCACAATAGAGAAGAATTTTAAACCCCCTGAGGTAATGGGTGGTGGGGAATAAGAGAGAGAAATAAGATGTAAGACTGTACTCCAAGGATGTGACCCCCCCCCTCCCTCTTAGTGGATTTTTTTGGGAGACTCTTGACGAAGCTGAATTGTTGGAAAGAGAAACAAAGACAGCATACAAACACAGGAGCCCGAGGCCAGTTACACCACAGAGCATAAACCTAGAAATTAATAGGAACCAGGGGGAGGACCCAGGAGTTTCACCAATCAGGGAACTGAGGATGGAGTCAAATGTAACTAACTAGCAGGACTTTCTACCCCCTTTACAGCACACACGCCTCCTCTGAGGACCTCTGTGTTACTGGCATCATAAAATCTTGTGATTCCTATGACCGAATTACCTCCTGGAGATGATGTATATGTTCTGCTTTCACCAGACATGGAGGTATAGGCCTGATTCACTCGCCATTGCCAATACTGGGTATTACAGTTTTTAAATCTGTAGCAAGTTAACAGGAAAAAAAAAATCGTCTCATTGTTTATTTGCATGACTTTGAGCCTAGAGAGGTTAACACTGTTTTTGTCTTTGTCCCATTTCATGGAGCAAATAGAAGTCAACAGGACCTTCTTTATCATCCCCACAATAACTACCACCTATGCCAGATATTTTTTAAGGGCTGTTATAAATGTTAACTCACTTATAAATTCACAAATCTATAACAGGGGTAATACTTTTCCTCTGTTTTAGAGATGAAGAAATTGGAAGTCCAGAAAAGCATAACTTGAGCAAGCTAGTAAATGGAAGCGGTTGGATTTGAGCCTGTCCCATAGTCTGGCCCCTAAACTTTCTATCATGCTGCCTCTCTCCTTTATCCATTCTTTACAAACCCACTGCATAGTTTCACTACTTTCAGCCTCTTTAAAGTGTCAAAGACAAATCCTTCCACTCTCCTTTGGGTTGCATTGCTCAATGTCTATGAGCTCTCATTCATCAATTCTCTCTTTCGTTCATCATCAACTTCCCTTTAGCCCTGATATCACAAAAGACAGTCACACTAAAGAGCAGATAAACAATAGCAACAAAACCTGTCAAACGTATATTTCCTTCCAACTACCACTTTTCTCTATGATATTGTCCACCTACGTTTTCAACTTGTTCACCCCCCATTACTTCTCAACACTTTTCTATCTTGCTTCAACCCGCCCACCAAACGTGCATTTGCCAAGTGCATCAATGACCTTAATTTTCCCCAAATTCAGTGGGTCCTTCTTTCACTTAATTTGTATCTGATACAGTTGATCATTCCCTCTACTTGGTATGCTACACTCTGGTTTTCATTCTGTCTTTCCCATCTCTTCTTAGTCTGATTTGTTGGCAACTCTTCCAATGCCCAATCTTTAAATCTTAAAACTTTCATAAAAATTTAGACCGTGATTTCTTTCCCTCCCACTGTATGTGCTCGTTCAGCTCAACCACATCCAGCCTCGTGCATTTAAAGAATATCTCTCTGGTGATATCTCCCTGGGTTATCTCACATGCCATTTCTACTGGGCTGTATCTCAGACATCACCTATAAAAATGGAATTCTTTATTTTCCTCCAAAATCGAAAGACTTTTTTCTTAACTCCTGTACCTAGTAAATTCTATGAGGTCAGGGAGTAAGATTGGTTTTTTGTTTGCTTGTTTTTTATTTTTAGGGACCAAGATTGTTTTGATTTTCACTTTATATCTAGAACTTAGCATAGTTATTTACACATAGACATGCTCAGTGAATATTTAATGAGTGAATGAATGAATAATTTTTTTGTTTGAGATGATAATTCATAATCCAAACTCTTCTAACCTGCAGACCTATAATTGATTAATAATGCACACCCAGAATTAGTGGAAAAGATACTCTATGTAATTAATGATTTTAAAAAACAGGAAAGGACTTTAGACATTTTCCCATCCGAAGGTCTCAGAGTTGAAAGGTGACATAGTTCAAATCTCTTTTGTTCTATAGATGAGAAAGCTAATATTAGTTCACATGTCCAATATGACATCAATTTTGGCAGAACTGAAAGTAGAACTCTAGGGTCTTGTTACCATGCAGAATACTCCAAGATGTTTCAAAATTGTGTGTCAGTTCACTATACTTGATTTGTGTGTAGATAGATAGATAGATAGATACATAGATAGATAGATGGATTCATACAATGATATACATACCACTAACTAAAAACATTTTAGTTATTCCCTATCTACTCCCCAACAGTATCCTTGGAGACTAGAAAAGTGCTTGTTACACACTGGGTGGTTAATAAATATTGTTGGCTGAGTGACAAATTTAGTGACAACTAAAATAAACCCTAAATTTCTCACTTCATAAACATAGTCACCTATTTTCTTAAACAAATAAATAAACAAAAATCCCAGGATGCATAGCATGAGAAGTCTGAATGAGATTATAGGCATACCTTATTTTCTTGCATTTCACAGATGTTGTGATTTTTACAAATGAATGTTTTGCTGCAGCCCCGCATTGAGCACGTCAGCACTGTTTTTCCAACAGTATTTGCTCACTTCGTGTCTTTGTGTCACATTTTGGTAATTTTCACAATATATTCAAACTTTTTCATTCTTATATTTGTCACAGTGATCTGCGATCAGTGATTTTTGATGTTACTACTGTAATTGTTTTGGGACACCATTGGATAACTGACCAGCTAGCCCCCCATCTCTCTGCCCCTCCTCAGGCTTCCCTATTCCCTGAGACACAAAAATATTGAAATTAGGCCCATTAACAACCCCACAATAGCCTCGAAGTATTCAAGTGAAAGGAAGAGTCACACGTCTCTCCTTTTAAATCAAAAGCTAGAAGTGACTGAACTGAGTGAAGAAGTCATGTTGAAAGTCGAGATGGGCCAAAAGCTAGGCCTCTTGTGCCAAACAGTTAGTCGAGTTGTGAACGCAAGGGAAAAGTTCTTGAAGGAAATTAAAAGTGTTACTCCAATAAACACACTAATGATAAGAAAGTGAAACAGCCTGATTGCTGATAGGGAGAACATTTGAGTGATCTGGATAGAAGATCAAACCAGCCACAACATTCCCTTCAGCCAAAGCCCAGTCCAGAGAAAGGTCCTAACTCTCTTCAATTCTATGAAGGCTGAGAGAGGTGGGGCGGCTGCAGAAGAAAAGTTTGAAGCTCACAGAGGTTAGTTCATGAGGTTTAAGGAAAGAAGCCATTTCCATAGCAGAAAAGTGCAAGGTGAAGCAGTAAGTGCTGATGTAGAAGCTGCAGCAAGTTCTCCGGAAGATCTAGCTATGATCATTCATGAGGGTGACTACACTAAACAACAGACTTTAAATACAGACAAAACAGCTTGAGATTGGAAGATGCTGCCATTTGGACTTTCATAGTAGAGAGAAGTCAATGCCTGGCCTCAAAGCTTCAAAGGACAGGCTGTCTCTCTTGTTGGGGGCTAATGTAGTTGGTGACTTTCAGTTGAAGCCAGTGCTCATTTACAATTCCAAAAATCCTAGGGCCTTTAAGAATTATGCTAACTCTACTCTGCCTGTGCATTGTAAGTGGAACAACAAAGGCTGGATGACAGCACATCTGCTTACAAGATAATTTACTGAATATTTTAAGCCCACGATTGAGACCTACTGCTCAGAAAAAAAGATTCCTTTCAAAATATTACTGCTCATTGACAATGCACCTGGTCACCCAAGAGCTCTGATGGAGATGGGCAATGAGATTAATGTTGTTTTCATACCTGTTAACACAGCATCTGTTCTGTGGCCAAGGATCAAGGAGTAATTTTGACTTTCAAGTCTTATTATTTAAGAAATATATTTAGTAAGGCTATACCTGCCATAGGCAGTGCCTTCTCTGATGGATCTGGGCAGAGTAAATCAAAGACTTGAAAGGATTTACCATGCTAAATGCCATTAAGAACATTCGTGATTCATGGGCAGAAGTCAAAATATCAACATTAACAAGAGTTTTAAAGAAGTTGATTCTTTTTTAAAAATATTTTTTAACGTTTATTTATTTTTGACAGAGACAGAGACAGAGTGCACGCCAGAGAGGGGCAGAGAGAGAGAGGGAGACATAGAATCCAAAGCAGGCTCCAGGCTCCAAGCTGTCAGCACAGAGCCCGATGCTGGGCTCGAACTCATGAACCATGAGATCATGACCTGAGCCGAAATCGGATGCTCAACCAACAGAGCCACCCAGGCGCCCCTGGAAGAAGTCGATTCTAACCTTCGTGGATGACTTTAAGGCATTCAAGACTTCAGCAGAGGAGGTAACTGCAGGTGAGGTCACATAGCAAGAGAACTAGAATTAGAAGTGGAGTTTGAAGATACAACTAAATTGCTGCACTCCCATGATCAAACTTAAATAGATGAGTTGCTTTTGATGGTTGAGCAAAGAAAGTAGTTTCTTGAGATGGCATCTACTGTTGGTGAAGATACTGTGAAAATTGTTGAAATGACAACAAAAGAATTTAGGGGGCACCTGGGTGGCTCAGTCAGTTAAATGTCTGACTCTTGACTTAGGCTCAGGTCATGATCTCATGGTTCATGGGTTCGAGCCTCACGTTGAGCTTCACATCGAGTCCCATGTCATTCTCTGTGCTGACAGTGTGGAGCGTGCTTGAGATTCTCTCTCTCTCTCCCTCCCTCCCTTCTCTTGCCCCTCCTCACTCGCTCTCAAAATAAATAAGTAAATTAAAAAAAAGAATTTAGAATATTACATAAATTAAGCTGATAAAGCAGTGGCAGTGGTCGAGAGGATTGACTCCAGTTTGAAAGATGTTCTACTGTGGGCAAAATGCTATCAAACAGAAAAATCATTCCTGAAAGGAAGAGTCAATTGATGCAGCAAATGTCATTGTTGTCTTATTTTAAGAAATTGCTACAGCTACATCAACCTTTGGTGATCAGTCAGCAGCCATCAGCATCAAGGTAAGACCATCCCCAAGCAAAGATGACTTGCTGAAAGCTCAGTTGATGGTGAGTGCTTTTCAGCAATAAAGTATCATTTAATTAAGGTGTGTGTGTTGTTTTCTTTTTTCAGGCATAATGCTATTATTATATAGTATACAGGATAGTTTATTTAATAGTATACAGGATAGTATCAACATAACTTTTCTATGCACCAGGAAACCAAAAAATTCACTTGACTCTCTTCATTGTGATATTTACTGTATTATGGTGGTCTGGAATTGAACCTGCAATATCTCCAAGGTAAACCTGTATAGGTTTCATGGGACGTGGGGAATCAAGCTTGGTTTTGAAAATCTGGTTCTTCTAAAACAGGAGGCAATCATTTCTTTCATTTCCTCTCTGTGCCACGTACTTTAAATATTTTTTTTAATGTTTATTTATTTTTTAAGAGACAGAGACAGAGTGTGAGTGGGGAAGGGGCAGAGAGAGAGGTGGGGGGAAAACAGAATCCAAAACAGGATCCAGGCTCTGAGCTGTCAGCACAGAGCCTGATGCGGGGCTTGAATCCACCAGCCACGAGATCATGAAATTATCACACTGTTTTCCAGGGCAGTTGTACAATTTTTCCTGAGAGCAGTATTTGTTTCATATCTTTCTAAATGTTTGCTGTGGTCAATCTTTATCACTTTAACTATTCCAGGGCATGTGTGTATAGTACTATTACACTATGATTTAGTTTGTATTTCCCTAATGCTTAATGATGGTGAGAATTTTCCTATGTTTGCCATCCGTACATCTTCTTTTTATTCTTACGTAGTATTACATCGCATGAACACACCATAGATTTTTGTACATTCATATATTTTGAGGTCCAGTTATTGGGTGTGTACACATATGTTTCTTCCTAACCAAATGTCCTTTTCATCATTATGAAATATTTCTCTTTATCTCTGGTAATAAACTTTGTTCCAAGGTCTACTTATGTTATTAACATAATCATTCCAGTCTTCTTATGCTTATTCTTTGCACAGTATGTCTTTTCTACTTACTTTCAACCTAATTTTATATTTATATAATATACTTTTATATTTTAAATGTGTCTTTTATAGGTAGGAGCTAGTTGGATTTTTTTTTTGGTCCAATCTGATAATATCTTTCTTTCAATTGGAAGTGTTTAGGCTTCAATTAATATCTCATATAATTACTGATATAGATGGATTTAGTCAGCCAATTTATTGATTTCTGGGCTTTTTTTATACTCTCTTTTTTTTATTCCTCTATTCCTCCTTTTCTGCCTAATTTTGGGTCATTTCAATACTTTTCAGTATCCCATTTTAATTTATCTATTGGTTTTTTTTAGATATACTTTGAATATTTTTTAGGGTTGATCTAGGGATATCTATCTATCTATCTATCATCATTGTTCACAGTCTGCTTAAAGTTAATATTGTACTAACAACATCATGTAAAATATAGAAAGCTTTCAACAATATAGATTGCTTACCCCCCCTCCATTTTGTATGTTATAGATATTATTTGTATTATATTTACATACATTGAAAACAACACATGACAATATTATATATTTTTTCTTTAAAAAGTCATGTACATTTTAAAACACTCAAGAGAAAAAATAGACTTTTATATTCATTCAGATATTTATCATTTCTAATATTTACTATTTGATCTGAAATTCAAATTTCCCTCTAGCATCACTCGTTCAGGCTGGAGGGCTTTTTAGCATGTTTTATAGTGCAGGGCTTGTTTGCAAATTTTTTGTTTTCCTTTATATGAAAATGTTTTCATCTTGCCTTAATCCTGAGGGATATTTTGGCTGGGTATAGAATTCTGGGTTGATTTTTTTTTTTTCCTTTCAGCTCTTTGCAGATGTTGTTCCATGTCATCTGTCCTCCATGGAAACCATGAGGATAATAAATCTGCAGTCTTTTAAATCACTGATACTCCTTATGAATATGTCTTTTTAAAAAATTTTTTTAAGTTTATTTATTTATTTTGAGACAGAGAGAGACAGTGAGAGCGAGCAGGGGAGGGACAAAGAGAGAGGGAGAGAGAGAATCCCAAGCAGGCTCCACACTGTCAGTGAGGAGTCCAATGAAGGGCTCAAACTCACAAACTGCGAGATCATGACCTGAGTCTAAACCAAGAGTCAGATGCTTAACTGACTGAGACCCCCCCCAAGGACCCCTGAATATATCATTTTTAAATCACTACTTTTTAGATTTAAGAAGCAAAGTCTTTGGTGTTTATGGAGTTTGATTATGATGTTCCTAAGCATGGTTTTCTTTGAATTCATCCTGTTTGAAGTTCCCTGAACACCTTGAATCTGTTTATGTACATGTTTTACACAATTTAGGAAGTTTTTGACCATAATTGCTTCAATTATTTTTTCTTTCCCAATCTCTTTTTCTTATCCTCCTTGGATTCCAATTATATGTACATTTAACCTTTTGATGTTTTTCCACACTTAGATCCCTGAGCATCTTTTTTTTAAATCTTTTCTTCTCTCTATTCTTCATATTGGAAAATTTCTATTGATCTAGAGTTCAAAAAATTTTTGTCATCTATATTCTGCTATTGAGCTTATCCAGTGAAATTTTTACTTCTATTATGTTTTACTTCTAAACTTTCCATTTGGTTATTTTTTGTAATATATTTCTCACTGAGATTTCCTTTATTTCATTAACTTCAGATGTGTTCATCTTGATTTCATTGAAAGTTACATGTACTACTGTAAAAGCCTTATCTGATGACTCTGATATCTTGATAATCTCAGAGTTGGTCTCTGTTGATTGTCTTTTCTCCTGAGAATGTATCATATTTTTCTGATTATTTTTATAGCAAGTAATTTTGGATTGTATCCTGGACATCATTACTCATATGATGTGTAGATTTTGGGTTCTGTTATAGTCCTCTGGAGAATATTGATAGTTTTATTTTAGCAGACAATTAACCAAGTTAGGTTCAGATGGTAACCTCTTCTTACCTTCTTTGAATGGTAGTCCAAATCTCAATTTATTTCTTTGAGCTTTTTTGATGCTGTCTTGGGTCTGTTTCATGCATATGGGGATTGTCAGAGTCTTCATGTATTCATAGGCAAAACTAGGTAATTCTCTTTTCCAACTCTTTCCTGCTCAAGATTCTTCTTCACTCGCTAGCCTGCTTAGGCTATTTTCCATCTTTTCTTTCAAGAACTATATCAGGGTTTCTCTGGGAAATTTAGCTGCTCACACTGTTTCATGACTGTGGCTCTATCTTGGGAAAGCTGCAACCAACATCAACAACAACAACAACCATCACAGTAAACTGGTCCCTGTGCCAGGTACTTATCGAAGTTTAATTCCTCTTCATTCTATGTTTGTTTTTCTCTTACTATTCAGAGCTCTCAGGTAGTTGTTTTAAATATTTTGTTTATAGTTTATCATTGCTATCAATGTGAGGGATGGGTTTTTGAGGATTTACATTGTCTTGGTAGAACTGGAACTGATTTGAATGATGTTTTTTGAAGATCAGAAGATTTTAATTTTTATGAATTCTAAATTATTATTATTTTTAAATTTTATGTTTGGCAGGTTCTATATCTTGTGTTATCTTTGCCTACCCAAAATATCGTGAAGGCTTGCATTTAGATTTCCTTCAGAAGATTTATGTTCTGGGGTTTTCTTGTGATCTGTTTCAAGTTGCTATCTATGTGTGGTTCAGGCTCAGGATCAAGGTTCATTTTTTTCCACCACATGGGTAATCAATTTTTCTTTTTTTTTTAATTTTAAAATATTTATTTATTTATTTATTTTGAGAGAGTGAGCGAGAGCGAGTGGGGTGGGGGGGCAGAGGGAGAGGGAAACAGACAGAGAATCCCAAGCAGGTTCCGTGCTGCTGAAATCAAGAATGGGACACTTAACCAACTGAGCCACCCAAGCACCCCAGATATTCCATTTTTCTAACATAATTTGTTAAAAAGACTTTTCATTCTTCATTAAACTATTTTTGGAGCTACTTTGGGAACCTAACTGATTGTATATGTATGGATCTCCTTCTGGACTCTATTCTGTTCCATTACTCTATATGTCTATCTTTACACAAATTCCTTCCATTTTGATTCATTTAACTATTATTAAATCTTGAAACTAGGAAGTGGAAGCCCTCCAATTTTCCTTTCCTTTTCAAAATTATTTTAGACTATTCTAGGTCTTTTGTATCTCCATAGAAATTTTAGAATGAGTTTATCAAATTCTTTTTTAAATCTTTCAAAGCATTTAGTGGGGCTGCATTAAATCCATAGATCAATTTGGGGACAATTAACATAATAATAATATTTGATTTCCCAGTCCATTAATATGGTTTATCTTTACCCAAATTTAGGTCTTTTAAATTTCTTTCAGTAATGTTACACAGATTTTAGTATGTAGGTTTGGCACGTATTTGATTAAATATACCACTAAGTATTTTACTTTTTAAATTATTTTTTTAATGTTTATTTATTTTTAAGACAGAGAGAGAAACAGAGGTCCAGCAGGGGAGGGGCAGAGAGAGAGAGAGAGAAAGAGAGAGAGACAGAATCTGAAGCAGGCTCCAGGCTCCGAGCTGTCAGCACAGAGCATGAAACAAGGCTTGAACTCATGAACCATGAGATCATGAACTGAGCTGAAGTTAAATGCTCAACCAAGTGAGCACCCAGGCACCCCAAATATTTCTCATTTTTTGACACTATTGTAGACTGCATTTAAAAACTTTTGTTTTCAAATGTTATTGCTAATAGACATTTTATTGAGTTTTGCATATTGACCTTGTATCCTGCAATATGGCTACATTAAACTATTATTACTAATAATTTTTTTGGTGGGTTATTTAAGAATTTTTGCATACATGAGCATATAATTGTGTCATCTGTGAATTAAGACAACTTTGCCTTTTTAATCTGTATACCTTTTTTTTCTTGTCTTATTGAACTTGCCAATAAATGTAATAATACATTATTAAATAGTAATGGTGAGAGTGCACAGTTTTGCCCTGTCCCTGATCCTAGAAGGGAGGCATATATCAGCAAGATATATGATATTAGTTGTAGAGTTTTATAGAAAACCTCTAATTTGCTAAGAGTTTTTATTTCCCTAATAAAATAAGTGTTGAATTTTGTCCAATGCTTTTTCTGCATATGTTGAGATGATCATATGATGTCTTCTTTTTTATCCTGTTAATATGGTAAATTCTCTTGACTGAGTTTTGAATATTATATCAACCTTACATTCCTGAGATAAACACTAATTTGCCATGATAGATCTTTATTCTATGTATTACCACTTTTGATTTGCTAATATTTTTGTAAAAGATTTTTAATTTGGGGGAAGTTATGTTTACAAGGAATATCAATGTGTAATTTTCTTATCTGGTAATGTCTGGTTCAATATCAGAAGAATACTTTCTTCATAATATGATTTAAGATGTGCTCTTTCCTCTTCTGTTTTTTGAATGAGTTTGTCTAGAATTGTACTATTTCTTTTTAAATGTTTGATGTAATTCATCAGTGAAATCATCTAGCCCAGAGTTTTTGTGGAAAAAGTTTAAATTACATGTTTAATATCTGTAACAAATATAGAGCTATTTAGAATTTCTATTTCTTCTTGAGTCACATTTGGTAATTTGCATCTTTCATGGAACTTGTTTACTATATATATATTTTAAAATAAATGCTTATTCAGTTTTTAAAAGTTTATTTATTTTCAGAGAGAGAGAGAGTGGGAGTGGGGGGAAGGCAGAGAGAGTGGGAGACAGAGAATCCCACACTGTCAGCATGGAGCCTGATTCAGGGCTTGAACCCATGAAACTGTGAGATCATGACCTGAGCTGAAAACAAGAGTCAGATACTTCACTGATGAGCCACCCAGGTGCCCCTGTGTTTATTCATTTTTGAGAGAGTGTGTGTGTGTGTGCATGCACACATGAGTGGGGGAGGGGCAAAGAGAGAGGGGGACAAAGGATCAGAAGCGGGCTCATACTGACAGCAGTGAGACCAATGTAGGGCTCTAACTCATGAACCATGAGATCATGGCTGGGTGGAAGTCAGATGCTCAACCCACTGAGCAACCCAGGCACCCCTGTTCATTTAATTATCAAATTTCTTCTCCTAAACTTGCTCATTAGATTTCCTTTTGTCTTTTTTTTTTAAATCTACAGTCATTTTCTTTTACTCCTGATATTTCTGATATTGGCAATTTTAATTTCTGTTGTGATTTCTTTTTTTCTTGCTCAGCCAAATAGTGGTTTGTATATTTTATTGATTTTTTTTCAAAGGACTAGCTTTTGTTTCACAATGTTTTAATTTTTTATTGTTTGGCCCTTTCCTATTTCATTGCTGCTGTCTTTTCTTATTGTTACTATTCCCTTCCTTCAAATTTAGTCTTGATTTAATTGTCTTGTCTTTTACTAGTTTCTTAGGGTAAAAGCAGAGATGATTGATTTTAGAGCTTTTTTTCTTTTCTAGCATAAGCGTTTAAAGTTATTTTTTTCTAAGCATTGATTTAGCTGCATCATATAAATCTTGTTTGTTGTATTTACATTTTTTATTCAGTTAAAATATATTGTAATTTCTCTCGTGGTTTCTTTTTGACTATGAGGTATTTCTGTGTTGTTTATTTCCAAATAACTTGAAGTTTTCCACATATTACTGTTACTGATTTCTAATTTAATCTCATTGTTGTTAAAGAATATACTACATATGTGTTTTGTTGTTTTTGTTCTACTTCATTGAGATATGATTGACATATAACACTGTGTAACTTTAAGGTATGTAACATGTTTATTTGATAAATGTATATTGAAGATGATTACCACTGCAGCATTAGCTAACATATTGTGTATATTTTCAATCTACTTACATCTCAGAGCCTTCTTTTATGGCTCAGCATATCATTTATTTTAATTAGTATTGTTTGTACACTGGAAAAGAATGTACATTCTGTATATGTTTAATATAGCATTCTCTAAATATCAATTAAGTCAGGTTGATCAATAGTGATGTTCAGCTTTTCTATATTCCTGCAGAGTGTTTCCTATTGAATTTATCAATTCCTGAGACAATAGTATTAAAGCCTTCAACTTTCGTATATTTCAGCTATTTCTTATTTTACATCTGTCGGTTTTGGCTTCATATATTTTAAGTTCATTAATATGTACATACATATTTAAGATTTGTATATATTTTGACAGTTTGCTTCTTTTATCATTTTGAAATGTCCTTCTATCTTTGTCAATATTCCTTATTCCATGAAGTATTTGTTCTGATATTAGTGTTGCTACTCCAGCTTTCTTATGATTAGTGTTTGCATGTTATACTTTTTTACTTTCAGCCTATCTGTATCTTTATATTTAAAGTGCTTTTATTCATAAACACCACATAACTGGGTCTTCTTTCTACCCAGTCCGACAGTGTCTGCCTTTTAATTGCAGTGCTTAGACCATTTACATTTAATGTGATCAATGCAACAATTGGATTTCATTCTACAATGATCCGATTCCTTTGACTCTTTGTTCCGTCTGTTCTTTGTCTTGTTTTTTTCTTTTCCTGTCTTCTTTTGCATTTTCACTATTTTGTTTTATCCCCATGTTTGGTTTTCTTTATCTACACCTCTTTATTTATTTTTAAGTGGTTGTTCTATGAATTACCATATACATCTTTATTTTTTCACAGTCTTCTTTCATATAATATTATAACACTCCACCTTTAATGTAAGAATGGTACACTTCCATTTCTCTCTCTGTCTTTTTATTATTTTCATAATTTCACTTTTGCCTAACTAGATATGTTATAATACGTTATTTTTTAACTAGTTGATTATCATTTGATAACATTAACACATGAGAAAAAAGTCTTTTATATTTACTGACATATTTATAATTTTTATCATTCTTCATTCCTTTGTATAGATATGTTTCCTTTACTGTTTAATATTTTTGCTGGATGTAGAATTCTAATTGTTAGTAAGTCATCTATCTCTTTTTTTGTTAGCTGTCTTTTTTTCAAACCCTTTGTTCATTTTAAGAATTGAGCTTACTATCCTTTTATTATTAGTTGTAGGAGTTATTTATAGATGATGATTACCAATGTCTTGTATGCTTTACAAACATTTCCCTCCAGTTTGTGGCTTTGCCTATCTATTTTAATAATGTCTTTTGATAAACAGTTGTTTTTAAAATTTGGTCAACATATTTTTTTATGCTTATTGCTTTCTCTGACCTCAGAAAGCTTTGCCTACCATCAAATTACAAAGATATTGTCATATTTTGGGGGCACCTGGGTGGCTCAGTCGGTTAAGCAGCCGACTTCGGCTGACGTCATCATCTCATGGTTCACGAGTTTGAGCCCTGCATCTGGCTCTGTGCTGACAGCTCAAAGCCTGGAGCCCGCTTCAGATTCTCTGTCTCCCTCTCCCTCTGCCCCTCCCCTGCTTGTACTCTGTCTCTCTTTCTCTCTCTCTCTCAAAAAAAAAAATAAATAAACATTTAAAAAACTAAAAAAAAAAAACACAACAAAGATATTGTCATATTTTTCTTCTACAAACACATGGATTTGATTTTTGTGTATAGTCTGTGATCCATCTTGAGCTAATTTTTGTATAGGGTGTGAGATAGGTATATATTTAGTTTTAATTTTGTTTTTTTCAAGTTGTGGACAGTCTATATCATCTTTTCAAATCTGCACTTTCACTTATAAATTTCTCTCTTTACAGGTATCTTCAAGTATTTTTTTTATTTCTTTAAACATAGCGAGTGTTGTTTTAGATTTTGTGTTTGATAATTCTAATATCTGGAGTCTTTGTGCATCTGTTTCTGTTGTTCGTTGTTTCTGTTGGTTCTCATTCATAGAGTTTCATTTCCTTATTTGCCCCTTTAGCATTTATCATGTATGGAATATTATATTTGCAAAATTTTTGTGGAAATAGCCTGAGACTTACGATGAAGCTACCTTCTTCCAGACAGGATTTATATTTGCTTCTGTCAAACACTTGGGGGCACTGCCAGACTATGGCTATATTAAACCACTTCAAGTAATTTGAACTTGGGCTTTAATTATACTTGGGAGTTTTAACTTCTGGTTCACCCTTACCCTGATGGTATAGCCCAACAGGAGTACCAGCTTCCCAATAGGAAAGCTCCTCTCTAGGATGAGTTATAGGTTTTGGTTTCCTTTCCCCTCACCCCACCAGTTGTCAAAACTAAGCTACATTTCAAGGATCAGAATGTGCTCTAAGAGCAAAGGCATTTTTGAGTTAATGAAATTATCTTGGTTCTTATTTTCTTTCAGTTTGGGCCTAGAAATTTTCACTGTCTCATCATATCTTCTATGCGTTGAGAAAGCTATTTTTTACATTTTATCTAGGCTTTTTAGTTATTTCCATCAAGAGTTGATCTATTCAGAGTTCGTCTGAATAGCACAGTCTGCAATTGCTGTCTGACCAGTTTTTCCCCCCAAATGTTTAACCACTTAGTCAACAACACTTGTTGAAAAAATGCATCTTTTTCACACAGGTTTCAAATAACATATTTATGTTTTACTCAGCAAACGCGTTGGTCTGTTTCTGACCCTTTTCTCTATTGCATTCATTTCTCATTATTCCCAGTAGACACCACCACAGGAAGCCTGCCTATCCCAATTCCTTTTCTTGGTTTTCTCTAACCAATAAACTAGATTTTTCAGGTGATAGGAAAGTACTCGTCTCAAATGTTGGACTAGGACAATCTCATAAATTGCTCATGGGAATGCAAAACAGTGTATGCTTTATAGAGGAGAGAGTTCAACTATATCTTTAAAAAACTATGTATGCACTTAGGCTTTTTTTTGCAGAAATACCACTTATAAGAATTTATCTCGAATTCACACCTCAAAAAATAAAAAAATACATGCAATATTATTTATTGCAGCATTGTGTGTAATTGGAAAATATTGAAATGACCTAAATGTCCATACATTAGAAATTGTTTAAATAAACTATCATATATTCATTCATGCAATGGTGAACTATTAATCTGTCAAGAGTGAGAGTATCCCTATGAACCTATATAGATTTCTATGGAACATAGTTAAATTGAAAATGCAAGGTACAAAAAAGTTTGTATAGTGTGCTACCTTTTGTATAAGAAGAAACATAAGACATATACACGTATGTGCTTATTTTTGTGAAGAGGAACACAGGACGAACAAACTTGTAAAATTGGTTTCCTTTAGAGATTGATGGGAACTGGATGAACCATATAATATTTTAAGTATTCAAAACAGTAAAGTTAAAAGACAAAAATGTAAATCATTAACCAGTACGAAACAGAAAAAAAAAAACTAAATGTATGTCAAAATAATAAAATAATCACTCAGAAAAAACATAATTCAAGGAACTTTGAACACAGTCCTTTATATATCTTCAATAGTCTATTAAATAAACATAAAGAATTTTTAAACTTTATTCAGTAACAACTTTGTTGCTCTTTGTGGCATCAGTGTGTTCATTGTAACCATTGCATGTATTTATACGATAGAGCAGATAAGTAAACATGTTGATTCTGTTGGGGGCAGGGTTTTCAATGTGGGAGAAGGGAGATAGAAAACATGATATTGGGGAAGGGGAGAAACAGGAAAAGTACACAGTCCCAGAGTATTTCCCCAGATACTTATTAATTACAAAGAAGAGAAATGTTAACTTTATATGGAGAAACTGACAAACACCAATTTAAGAGATTAAAATCAACATTACTGGGGTGCCTGGGTAGCTAAGTCAGTTAAGTGTCTGACTTCAGCTCAGGTCAGGAACTCGCAGTTTGTGAGTTCGAGCCCCACGTCAAGCTCTGTGCTGACAGCTCAGAGTCTGGAGCCTGCTTCAGATTCTGTCTCCCTCTCTGTTCCTCCACAGCTCGTACTCTGTCTCTCTGTCTCTCTCAAAAATAAAGATTAAAAAAATTTTAAAAATTCAACATTACCAATATTAGAACAAACTAATATCAGGGGCCTTATATAAGATACAAGGTGCTGAAAAGAACATACCATAATTTCTGTACTATTTCTATCAAAAATGAATACCCTGCATCTATAATAAGGAAACATCAGACATACACAAGTTGAGAAATAATGTATGAAACAACTGCCGTGTCTTCTTCAAAAATATCAATATTGTGAAATACAGAGAGAGGCTGACGGACTGTTCCAGATAAAAGCTCATTGAAGAGACATGACCACTGGGTGCAGTTCATGACCCTATATTGGATCATGGAAAGGGGAAACACAGGAGACTGTTTTAAACAAATTTTTTTTAATGTTTAGTTATTTTTGAGACAGAGAGAGACAGAGCATGAATGGGGGAGGGTCAGAGAGAAGGAGACACAGAATCTGAAACAGGCTTCAGGCTCCGAGCTGTCAGCACAGAGCCTGATGCAGGGCTCAAACTCGTGGACTGCGAGATCATGCCCTGAGCCAAAGTCAGCTGCTTAACTGACTGAGCCACCCAGGCGCCCCACTGGAGGCTGTTTAAATATTGACTATATATTGTGTAACAAAATTTACTCTTGTTAAATTTCCTCAATTTTATAAATGAGCTGTACTATAATCACAGAAGTTATTGTCCTTGTGTTTAAGTTATACACACTGAAATATTTAGTGCTAAGAGGCATGATGACTGGAGCTCATTCTCAAATGATTCTAAGGTAATAAAATATGTATAATATGTACGTCTATATTTATATAATACATATGTAAGCGTACCTACAGACATATATGGAGTGTGTGTGCTAAAGCAAGTGTGCAAAAATGTTAACAGTGGTAAATTTGAGGTTTTTAAAATGTAAGTCATAACAATCTGAGTCTGGCATGGAAATCAGATTTGGGCCTAGAATCTTTAGTTTATGAAGAACATGCCTTAGTGCTTTGATGTACTTTGTGTACTATATTGTCTAGAAGATGATTAACTAAAGCCCAGAGGAGACAGACCTCTGGCTGGTATACCAAAAACACGGTGCAGATACTACTTTAGGAAATTGGTCCAAAGGGACTTCTGGTTAGAAATAAAGATATTAAAGATTCAAGGAAATACAATTTAAACTCATCAAATGGGCAATTATTAAAAATCTTCCAATTCAAAGAGTTGAAGAAATGGAAATTCTCATACACTGCTGGTGTGAAGTGGTAAATTCGTGCAATCATTTTGGAGATTCAATTAGTTATGAATCAGTCTGAGTTTAAGCAGGCTAGAGAAACCTCACAGTTATTTGAACGAGGCAAGTGTAATATAAAGAGTTGTTACTCCCACCCTCAGAATCAATAAGGGATTGGTAGTAAGAAGTGAACTCTAAAGGAAGGGCAGATAAGGAGCAGCCACTACCCTTAGGGCTGAGATAGATGCCCAAGGAAGAGCTCACACCCTTCAGACCAGAGATCCAGACCATGTTGGAGAGGACACAGTGTGGCTAACTGGATGGCAGAGAATTCATTCTGATGCCACACCAGTGGAACTTGCCAGAAATTTGCCCTCTGGAACCTGCCAGGAATCCACCCTTGAGAGTGCTGAGGAAAGCTGTTCACAGGGAGAGATGTCTTGCCAGAGTCAAAACCACCTGAGGGGTTTTGCAGGGGAAGCTTCTGGCTACTAAGTGCTGCAGGCTGCAATGCACCACAGGAGTCTGGTGCTGGAGAAGCTGCCCGTGCTGCAGAAGCCAGACGCTGGAGAGGTTGCCCGTGCATTAGGAGCTTGGTGTTGGGGAAGCTGTCTACACTGCAGCAGTTGCCAAACAGGCACACCAGAACCAGGAAGCAAAATCCTTCCCCCCTGCTATGCCTCTCTCTTGCTGTCTACCGATGGAACTTAATTAACATGAAGTACCAATACTTCTGCCAGTACCATCTGGCAAAGAAAAATATTTAAAGATCCATTTTCATAGTGCAGGCAAAAATTATGAATTTGGACTTCTGTGATAATAAACAAGCTGGCACAGAAAAGCTTACGATGTGTGTCTCATACTATTGGGAGGTAATTCTCCAGAAACGAATGATCTTACCTGCTTCCTGGGTCTAAGTAGCAGGAACTACTGGGTGATCTCTTTTGGGACCACCACAGAGGCATAGGTATTCTAAGTCCTTAGGTCACTTCACTCAAGAGCCAAATCTCTGGGAGAAGATGACCCAGCTTGGTTCATCCTTTGTCAGGGTATCACGGTGTTCATGGCCCCACTAAGACTGCAATAAATGGAGACCAGAGCAATTTCCCTCCTCTGCCTCCCCCCACATGGAGGGGCAGTTATGGGTAAGTGTCATAGATGCCGGGTAGAAAAGCTAACAGATGCCTTTAGAACAGGGGACCTGCAAACTACAAGCCTATGGGCCAAATCTGGCTTGCCACATATTTTTGTATGGCCTGTGCAGTAAGAACACTTTCTACATTTTTAATGGTTGGAAGCAAACAAAAGAAAAATAATATTTGATGACATATGAAAATGATATAAAATTTAAATTTTAATGCCCACAAATAAAGTTTTATTGGAACAGAGGTACACTTCTTTAGATATTGTCTATGGCTTTGTGTTCTCGTGCTACGATGGCAGAATTGTGTAGTTATGACACAGGCCGTATGGTTCCCATGGGCTAAAATATTTGCAATTTGACCCTTCATGGAAAATTTTCCGTATTCTTTCCTCCTACTCTAGAGTATTTCTACTCAAAGTATGGTGTGTATACCAGCACACAGGCCCCACTCCTTATCTACTGACTCAGAGTCTACAGTATTACAGGATTCCCAAGTGATTCACATGCACATGAAAAGTCAGAGACGCACAGCTTTAGACAAGATAAATTTAGCGGGGCTTATTTTATTCCTGTGTTTATTACCATTTACCCGCTGCCAATATGAGTGAGACAATACGCTTCACAGTCATTGTTCATTAGGCTCTTTCTATTTTCCAAAGTCGCAGGTATGTTAAACCTAACCTGGATAATAGAACTTTATTGTAAGGATATTGAGGAGGGAAGGAAGATCGAGATACTGTCTCAGCTGGCCTCATGAAGGTCTGTGGGAGGCATTTATCCTAGTTTGGAGATCTGAAAGTAGCCCTACTGGTCCCTAGAAGCTGTTGTAGATGGATGTGATGTTTAAGCCTCCGCTACTCCCTCTCCTACTCCACCCTTTGGTTTCTGCTTGCTCAGAATTCCTACTTTCTCAACTCCTGACCATCTTTAGGGGTCCCCGAGGAGTGCAGGTATTTTCAGTACCAGATAGAATTAGATAGCAAAGACCAGCATGCATTATATATAGAAAGAATAAGGTAAGCAGAGAAATAGAGAAAATTTTCTCAACACTCCCACCTCTCATTTTCTCTTGAATCTACTCTGGTCAAGACATTTAAAGCAGAGATAATACCTATCCTTCTCAAGCTATTCCAAAAAATAGAAAGGGAAGGAAAACTTCCAGACTCATTCTATGAAGCCAGTATTACTTTGATTCCTAAACCAGATAGAGACCCATTAAAAAAAGAGAACTACAGGCCAATATCCCTGATGAATATGGATGCAAAAATTCTCAATAAGATACTAGCGAATCGAATTCAACAGCATATAAAAAGAATTATTCACCATGATCAAGTGGGATTCATTCCTGGGATTCAGGGCTGGTTTAACATTCGCAAATCAATCAATGTGATACATCACATTAATAAAAGAAAAGATAAGAACCATATGATCCTGTCAATCGATGCAGAAAAAGCATTTGACAAAATTCAGCATCCTTTCTTAATAAAAACCCTCGAGAAAGTCAGGGTAGAAGGAACATACTTAAACATCATAAAAGCCATTTATGAAAAGCCCACAGCTAATATCATCCTCGATGGGGAAAAACTGAGAGCTTTCCCCCTGAGATCAGGAACACGACAGGGATGTCCACTCTCACCGCTGTTGTTTAACATAGTGTTGGAAGTGCTAGCATCAGTAATGAGACAACAAAAGGAAATCAAAGGCATCAAAATTGGCAAAGATGAAGTCAAGCTTTCACTTTTTGCAGAGGACATGATATTATATATGGAAAATCCGATAGACTCCACCAAAACCTGCTAGAACTGATACATGAATTCAGCAAAGTTGTAGGATACAAAATCAATGTACAGAAATCAGTTGCATTCTTATACACTAACAATGAAGCAACAGAAAGACAAATAAAGAAACTGATCCCATTCATAATTGCCCCAAGAAGCATAAAATACCTAGGAATGAATCTAACCAAAGATGTACAAGATCTGTATGCTGAAAACTATAGAAAGTTTATGAAGGTAATTGAAGAAGATATAAAGAAATGGAAAGACATTCCCTGCTCATGGATTGGAAAAATAAATATTGTTAAAATGTCAATACTACCCAAAGCTATCTACACATTCAACGCAATCCCAATCAAAATTGAACCCGCACTCTTCTCGAGGTTAGAACAAGCAATCCTAAAATTCATATGGAAACACAAAAGTCCCCGTATAGCCAAAGTAATTTTGAAGAAGAAGACCAAAGCAGGAGGCATCACAATCCCAGACTTTAGCCTCTACTACAAAGCTGTCATCATCAAGACAGCATGGTATTGGCACAAAAACAGACACATAGACCAATGGAATAGAATAGAAACCCCAGAACTAGACCCACAAACGTATGGCCAACTCATCTTTGACAAAGCAGGAAAGAATATCCAATGGTAAAAAGACAGTGTCTTTAACAAATGGTGCTGGGAGAACTGGACAGCAACATGCAGAAGAATGAAACTAGACCACTTTCTTCCACCATTCACAAAAATAAACTCAAAATGGATAAAGGACTTGAATGTGAGACAGGAAACCATCAAAACACTGGAGGAGAAAGCAGGAAAAAGACCTCTCTGACCTCAGCCGCAGCAATTTCTTACTTGACACATCCCCAAAGGCAAGGGAATTAAAAGCAAAAATGAACTATTGGGACCTCATGAAGATAAAAAGCTTCTGCACAGCAAAGGAAACAATCAACAAAACTAAAAGGCAACCAACGGAATGGGAAAAGATATTTGTAAATGACATATCAGACAAAGGGCTAGTATCCAAAATCTATAAAGAGCTCACCAAACTCCACACCCGAAAAATAAATAATCCAGTGAAGAAATGGGTAGAAAACTTGAATAGACACTACTCTAGAGAAGACATCCAGATGGCCAACAGGCACATGAAAAGATGCTCAACATCGCTCCTCATCAGGGAAATACAAATCAAAACCACACTCAGATATCACCTCACGCCAGTTAGAGTGGCCAAAATGAACAAATCAGGAGACTATAGATGCTGACGAGGATGTGGAGAAACGGGAACCCTCTTGCACTGTTGGTGGGAATGCAAATTGGTACAGCCGCTCTGGAACACAGTGTGGAGGTTCCTCAGAAAATTAAAAATAGACCTACCCTATGACCCAGCAATAGCACTGCTAGGAATTTACCCAGGGGATATAGGAGTACTGAAGCATAGGGGCACTTGTACCCCAATGTTTATAGCAGCACTCTCAACAATAGCCAAATTGTGGAAAAAGCCTAAATGTCCATCAATTGATGAATGGATAAAGAAATTGTGGTTTATATACACAGTGGAGTACTACGTGGCAATGAGAAAGAATGAAATATGGCCCTTTGTAGCAACGTGGATGGAACTGGAGAGTGTTATGCTAAGTGAAATAAGCCATACAGAGAACGACAGCTACCATATGTTTTCACTCTTATGTGGATCCTGAGAAACTTAACAGAAACCCATGGGGGAGGGGAAGGAAAAAAAGAAAAAAAGAGGTTAGAGTGGGAGAGAAAGCCAAAGCATAAGAGACTCTTAAAAACTGAGAACAAACTGAGGGTTGATGGGGGGTGGGAGGAGGGGAGGGTAGGTGATGGGCATTGAAGGGGGCATTTTTTGGGATGAGCACTGGGTGTTGTATGGAAACTAATTTGACAATAAATTTCATATAATAAAAAAAAAAGAATCTACTCTGGTCAGATTGTACTCTCACCTCTCCACTGCAACTGTTCTCATCAATGCCATTGAGGACCTTCACATTGGTGAATTCAACAGTCAATTCTCAAGTCCTCATCTTGACTGACCTTTCAGCAAATTTGACACAGTTAATTAGTCTCCTCAAAACAGTCTTCATTTGGCTTCCAGATCCTCCTTATTTTCCCCCCGAGTCACTGGCTGCCTGCCTTTCTGCAGTCTCCTTTACTCACTCCCATGGTGACCTCATTCTATCTAATGGCTTTAAATACTATCTATATTCTGATGATTCCTAAATGTATCAGTTCCTCCCCGACCAAGGATTCCTATATATGATTGTGTACTTACCTTCTCCTCTCAGATGTTTAAATGTAATAAGTCCAAAATCAAAGTCTCAACCTACTAATTCTCTCTCCGACACACTCCAAAGATTTTGTTTCTCCTACAGTCTTGCCTAGTTCAATAAGGTCACCACCATTAACAAGGTGTTCAAGACAAAAACCTTGGAGCCATCTCTGATTCCTTCTTTCTCTCACATCCCCATATTTAACCCACCAGCAAATCCTATGAATTTCTCTTCCTAAATGTACTCAAACTCCAATCACTACCTCCACCACAAATATTCTATCACAAGCTGCCATCACGTTTTCCTTGGATCATTGTAATAGTCTCCTAACTTGCCCTCTATTCTCCAGGCCGTATTCAGAGTGTTAAAAATCCTCAATGACTTTTGTCACACTTAAAATAAAAATCCAAGGCCCTTGCCACGTTCTACAAGGTCTTCCATAATGTGTACCTCCCACTACCTCTCTGACTTCGCTCTCCCCTTTCCTCACTATGCTCCAGCCACAGGAAACTTTCTTTGAGGCCTCAAACACTTTGCACCTGCTCTCTCCACAGAACCTTTGCTTTTGCAGTTTCATGTGGAAAAGCCCTTCCCTAGATAACTGCATGGCTCACTTTCTCACTTCTTTCAGATTTCTGCTCAAATGTCTCTTCAGTAGAAAGGCCTTCCTTGAACACCACATCCAAAAATAGCATAATCTGGCCATTACTCTCTATCCCCTTATCTGCTTTATTTTTCTTTATGGCACTTAGCACTGACATTATATAGCTACTGAGTTTCAGCAACTCTGAGATTTTATCCGTTGAAAGATGGGCCATTATTTTATACGCCCATCAAGAAAGAGAAACTCTGACAAATAAAATTCACATCATCTTTCTTATCACTTAGAATTTTTATTTTAGACTCATTGAAAAAACCCTTTTAGACTTATTTAGGCTTATTTTTTTTTAAAAAAATCATATATCCTTCACACACAAAAAGAAAACTATAAGCAAAATAAATCAGTTAAATTATATCTAAGACATCTTTATATTCAGAATTTAATATTCTGATATAGTCTTCAACTCATACTCAATGTCAGTGGCTTTCCACACAGTATCTCACTAATAAAATGTAACATAGCTTCATCTACTTGTGGGTGCCTTCCTTTTTTCAAACCCGTAGAGCAAGAAATATGGAATCGTGGTCATTCTTTAAACGATCTTACTTGCTCCCCCAATATCAAATTTACATCTCATTTCTCTATTTCTGAGCCTGGCTGTCTACACAATAACTTCTTTTTCAGCCATATAAGAATACCATCTTTTGAAGACATTTTAAGCAGTGTCTAAACTCCTTTTAGACAGTTTCATCAGTGCACACAATTCAATCATGCTTATAGTAATAAACAGATATAACTAAGATCATGGAGGGAAACAACTCTGTGATGGCAGTCTATCTAACTGTATGTATAAGGTGTCAGTGACTGTAAGATGTATTCCATTTTCAGAAATCTAAAACTGTGGGGAAAAATGCAAATCTTCAAATCAATTAAATACAATAATGTATTTGTCCCTCCCACCAGAATGTGAATGTTAGCAGGGAATTGGATCGTTTTGTTCACTGGCTATATCTCATCATCTAGAAAAATATTTGGAAAATAATAGAAGCTCAAGAAGTGTTTGTTGAATAAATGAATGTATAAATTTCTGCCTCAGTTACTAACAGTGGACTCCAATACTTCATAATTAAACCCTAAGACAGAGAATTCAATTGGTTTAGTCACCATCCAGTAAAAGGCACCCCTGCTCCGGGGGAAAGATCTATTTCCAGGCACCTGATAGACTCCTAATTAGCCATCTAGTCATTCACACCTGTAGACGACCACCTTTGACATCAGCACCCACCTCACAGCTTTGCCTGCAGTAATCATGACTTCCGGGGAAAACCTAGAGAAAGACAGGCAAACACAGCTCTCAGAAATTTGTGAGACTTTCATTACAATTACCTGTGAAACCCTCAAAGAAGGCCATGGACAAGGCAAGCACTTCAAAGCCTCAAAAAAAAAAAAAAGTATAGAGAAACTGGAAGGAACTCCCCTGGTCAGCCTAATAGCCATTCGTTTTTGGTTTTGTTTTTATTTAATCCCCATGACAACCTTTTGAGGTAGAAATTCTTTTCAAAACTTTAGAGATAAGAAAATTAAATCAAGAAATTAATACATCTCTTAGTCAACGCCACATAATGGCAGATTTTAATGGAGATTTTGTGTATTTCTACTTTACTATGTATTTTCCAGGTGCCAAGCACAGGGCTAGGTGATTCAGTGGTGAACAAAAGCAACCATTAATCCTGAGCTCACTGAATTTTGAGACAGTGATCAAAGGAATCTTAGTCCACATACTCAACATGCATCCAAATATGGTTCTCTAAATATACTTACTTCTGACTGTAAGCATTTATCTTATGAGGCTTAGTCACTTCAGTGTCTCTCTTCCTGACTACACACATTCAGACCCTAAGCTGGCCACAGGTGTTAGAGTCTAAGGTGACACCAAAGCATTTGGAAGCCCTTCCAGTCCTCAGATTATATTGGTTTTTGTTCAAGATATTCATTACCTTTGCACATATAGTTCCATTCTGTCAGAAAGTTCTACTTTTATCACGAGGGAAGTAGCAGCATCTTGCCTAAGCTACAAACCCATGACTGGTATCCTTCTTCCCTAGACACGTCATGTAGCCACACCTTCTTCAGACTTTCACCTCTCCTGAGAAACTGCCACAAACTCACGGGCCCCTTTCTCCTTCACAGTCTGTAGAATTTGCTGCCCTTCTTGTCAGTCCCTCGAAATCCCTCTCCTTCTCCCCTGCAGTCACACTGCAAAAGCTCTTCAGTGAGTATTACCAAAATATGGTTGACTTCAGCCATCTTCTGCCGAAACCTCTGATTGAGGGATTAAAACGCCTGGCTACTTACATGAAGTAGGGTAAAAAGAAGACTATAGGGGAACCAGAAATTATCATTCTTCTCATAGTTTCTTCATCCAGGTGTCCCCCAAAAGAGTGGAACCCAGTCTCTGTTCCAAATTGGGTTTTCCACATTTTCACATACGAAGCAGCACCTGGTTTGAGACTAAGTGTTTGACTTTATTCCTAGCTGCTCAAGTAAGATGCCTCCCTTGTCCTGCTGCTTTATGCTTCTATGCAGTGTAGGTATCCCCAGGCCCAAAGGTATGTAATAAAGTCAGAGGAGGAGGTCAGAGGTCTAAGGATTATCTGATATTTTGTATAGTTATCTAATATCATGTTTCCTATAACCCACATTAAGGTGGAAGAATGACATATAGTTTAATTTGATTTCATTCATACGCTGATTCCAAAAGGAATGTGAAGCAGCTAAGGAATGTAAGGAAGATATTTAATGACAAACACTGAAAGGGAAAGGGCTTGCTGCCTAACCTGAAAATTCAATTTAGCAGAGTGGTTCATTCAGAATGTTCCAGTTAAGTGAGATTTAATTATGCTTTATGTTTGTATTTACTAATGCAGCATTTGTTCTTACTTATATAGTAGAGAGAGCTCTTGAATGATTTGTCAAGCTGGACAGAAAGAGGTTTTGTTTTTGTTTTTGTTCTGTTGCAATGAGATAATTGGCATTCTCCTGTTACTTTTCTAAAGTTTCAGACATTTACTAGCCATAAAAACGACGGGGAGAGAAGGGAGGCAGGAAATGTCAATAGCATGATTTCAAATATATTACCTGGCCAAACATTTTTAAAACAATATAAACTAAAATATTCTACTTCATATGGAGAGAATTGGTGTTAACAGCTTTATTTTTAACAGTCTTAGTGTTGGCTGAAGTAACAAAGACCAACAATAAAACAGTGATTTCCAAAATCCCTGTGTTCTGAGGGGAGGTGCTAGACCACCCCTATAAAACCCAATTGTTTAAACCCTTATGCCATTACCCACCTGAGGGCATAAACTTATTGAAGTTATTTTTGAGGAATCTCCCTACTGTTTCCATAGCTACTGCACTATTTTTTCTTAAATTTTTATTTCATTTACTTGGAGAAAGAGAGAGAAAGATCGGGGGAGGGGGCGGGAGGAGAAAGAGAATCCTAAGCCCCTATGTGGGGCTTAAACTCATGAACTGTGAGATCATGACAAGAGCCGAAATCTAGAGTCGGACGCTTAATCAACTGAGCTGCCCAGGCGTCCCATAGCTGCTGCACTATTTTACATTCCCAACAGTGTAAGAGGGTCGCAATTTCTCCACATCCTCGCCGATACTTGTCTGTTTTTTTTTTTTTTTTTTTAATAACAGCCATCCTAACATCATGCTAAGTAAAATAAGCCAAGGATAGAAGGATAAATATTGCATGATTCCACTTATGTGAGAAATCTAAAACAGTCGAACTTACAGAAGCAGAGTAATATGGTGAGGACCTGAGGGAGAAGGGAAGTAGGAGTTGCTGTTCAACGGTTCTAAAGTTTCAGATATGCAAGATGAATAGGTTCTAGAGATCTGCAGTGCAACATAATGTCTTTAGTTAACAATACTGTATTGTGCACGTAAACATTTGCTAAGTATTCTTAACACACCCACACATGAGGGTGGAGAGGTGGAGGGAATTTTGCAGGTGATGGATATGTTTATTGACCCTACTTGTGGTGTAAGTGGACATCTAAATGTATCAAGTTGAATACCTTAAATATGCGCAGTTGTTTTGGATGTCAATTGCCTCAATAAAGCTAATTTTGAAGAATGAGACATACTTAGAGTGAACTCTGCAGATGAATAGGAAAACATGTTCTAATCCTACTCTAATTCCCATTCATACCAGGGATAGGACAGGAGCTCCTTGAAACAATGTCAAATAGCCTTGAATGACTATATAAGTGTCTAATTACTTCTCTTTGCTCTTTTCTCCAGTTAATTGTTTTAGAATGCCCAGGCTCTTTTCTACACATAGTTCTCTGTCTTTGTGGTCCTCATCTGCATACTGTTTGCCGCTGCAACCTAAAATGTAGATAAATTTTGTTTTTTAAAAAAATGGACTTTATTTTTTAGAGCAGTTTTACGTTCCAAGCAAAATTGAGCAGAAGATACAGAGACTTCCCATATACTCCCTGGAAATTATATAATATATAATATATAAGTATGTATGTATTGTATATACATATATAATATACACATATATATGTATGATGGTGGTAAAATATACACAATAAAATTTATCATTTTAACATTTTTAGGTGTGCAGTCAGGGGTTTTAAGTGCATTCATACCGTGGTGCAACTATCCCCATCATCAATCTTTTCATCATCCTTAAACTGCAATTGTACCCATGAAACAATAATTCTCCATTCTTCCTCCCCCTAGCCCTGGCAACCACCATTCTACTTTTTGTCTCGATTAAGTTGACTACTCGAGGTACCTCAGGTAAGTGGAATCAGACAATACTTGTCCTTTGGATCTGGCCTTTTCACTTAGCATAATGTTTTCAAGGTTGTTGGTTGTCGCATGCGTCAAGAGTTCCTTTGTTTTAAAGGCTGAATAACATTCCATTGGCGTATATACCACATTTTGTGTATCTATTCATCTAATGATGGACATTTGGGTTGTTTCCACCGTTTGGCTATTGTGAATAAATACTGTCACTCAAATTGGGAGTCTTCCCCTGATGACTTTCTCTGAAATAAAACCTTCCCTAACCCTCTCATCCCTTGCTGTCCTTATTACCGGGTTGGCTGTGGGCTCACTACGGAATATGGAATCACCACACCACACTTACTTGTTCTTAACTCAGAATCTTATAATGTTTTCTGTCCTCATCCAGAGTACAAAATCGAAAGTCTTTCTTTTCCCACAAGACTGTACACCATGGGATTTCAGAAGGAAGTTAGTGCCTCTAAAATGACAGCCATCCAAAGTTTCTCTTTATTCTTCCTTGTCTGGAAAGGAGTTGTTTGCTACTTTCCTATAACAGAAAGATTCTGTTCTGCCTCACACCATTTGATGGTTTTTCACTGCTCCTTAGATCCTACAGCCTGACCTGCATAGGTGCTGAGGAAACCCAACACCGCAATCAGGCAAACAACTCACCGTAGGATACATTTACTGTCGAGAAGTAAATTAGTAGTGCGGGAAATCTACTGGGAAAATGTGTCAGAACACAGAGCAAAATACAAAGAGGAGGAATTAATGAGGGAAAAGAAAAGAGGAGACAGAGCCAGGAAAACCAACAAGGGATGAGTTCAACATGTGGGACTCCTCCTGGAAGTCAGAAGAAGGCAAATTGAGAGTAACAATTTAAATAATAAGATGAAATTTCCCCAAGTAGCAAGAAACATGAGTATATGAATGAACAGGGTTTACCAAACTTTAGGGAAGATTACTTTAAAAAACAAAAAAAGACACAACTTTCACTTCTAGCCATGCTGGAATTAGAGGAATTGGATTTACCCTCCCATATTGAGTAACTACAACACCTGACGACATATACATCATAATAGGAATCACTGAGAAAAAGGAAATAAATGAGGTGAGCTCTGTGAATGTCCCCACTTACTGCCTAGAAGAGTTTGAATATCATATTGAAATTCCTAAAATTTAAGAATAAAAAAATTACAAAACAGGACAGGGCATGTGGGAGATCGAGGAAGTAAAAACATTCTTGTTCTCAGATGTGGGGAGGAGAGAAATGAACACAGAAAGTAGGTAGGATTCGATACAGTTGTTCATATATTCTGATATTATAATAGATAAGTATGGACTTAACTATAGCTTTAATTACCAGCATAATTTAAAAGAGAGACAAAATTCTAAATTCCCAAGTTTGAAAAAGCAATGAAGAAAAATTCTGCATAGGCAGAATAGGTAATAAAGAGAAAATAGTAATAAGATAGTAAAATATAAAGAAAGCATATGACATGATGGCGGAATAAAGTGAAGAATATCAATTCTCACTAAATTTCTTATCATGGCCATACTAAAAAACAATTTTATTTATTTATTTATTTTTTAATATGTTTTTTTTTTTAACATTTATTTACTTTTGAGACAGAGAGAGACAGAGCATGAACAGGGGAAGGTCAGAGAGAGAGAGAGGGAGACACAGAATCTGAAACAGGCTCCAGGCTCTGAGCTGTCAGCACAGAGCCCGACACGGGGCTCGAACTCACGAACCGCGAGATCATGACCTGAGCTGAAGTCAGACGCTTAGCCGACTGAGCCACCCAGGCGCCCCTAAAAATTTTAAAATGAAACTCACTTGCAACAAGTTTGCAAAGATATGTCAAAAATGAGATATTGACAAATACATGCCAGGTAAATACAAACAGAATGCAGGTGTGAAAATACCAATAAGAAACTTGGTCAAGAATATTAAACAGAACTGAGACATTATTTAATGGTGACACATACCATTCACCTAGACTTAGGAAAGTGTGCTCCCATAATTTATGCACTACATTTTATGCACAGAACAACAGAGCCATCAAATACATAAAAAGGCTCTATAAGTACAGCTAGATCTTAAAAGAAATATAGTGAAAGAATTTAATATACCTTTTCCAGAACTTGATAGCTCAAGTAGACAAATAATAAGTAAGGACATAGATTATTTTAATAATACAATCAACAAGCTATAAAAAACTATGTCTTACATCAGAGAACATATATTTTCTGCTTAGCTCCATGAATAAAAATTAATCATGTTCTTGGCTACAAAGAAAACCATAAATTTTAAAAAGTAGAGATTTTACAGACTTCATTTTCTGATAATAATTCAACAAAGTTAGAGATAAAAAAATAAATAATCCTTGAAAAAATTAACTCCTTGGAAATGAAAATATGCTATTTTTTTAAAATCCTAAATCAAAGAGGAAATCAAAACCAAAGGAAAAAAACGATCTAAAAAGAAACAAAACTGAGGACTCATAATATCAAAACCTGTGTAAACACATGAACACATGTGTTGGGTGTGGAGCCTGCTTAAGAATCTCTTTCTCTCCCTCTGCCCTTTTCTCCCGCCCCCTGCTTGCTCGTACGTGCTCTCTCTCTCTCTCTAAAATAAAAACAAACAAAAAAGCACACAAATAAGTAAATAAATGAAAACCTCTACAAGCATTTGGAAAGATGATCAAACTTAACCATTTGAGAATGCACTGAGTCCACAGTGATTTTCAACTGATTGTAACATTTAAAAAATAGATAAGATGAATCTTATTTTATGCTAATACTTATCTTAATATTAATATTATTTCACACACTTAGTACTTATTCTAGTATTAGTATTCATAAATACTAATTTTAACTATGCCAACTCATAGGGAAAAAAACCAAGCTCCTCCGTTTCTTTATGAAACTGATTTGAACTTAAACCAGCACCCATTACAGAGCATAAAGCAGCTAGAACGAAAATCGTACATGCCGAATTTACTAACAGATATATCAGTGGTCCTTGACTTAGTATGGTTGGACTTACAATTTTTTTACTTTAGGATGGTGCCAAAGCAATATGCATTCAGCAGAAACCATACCTGGGGTTTTGAATTCTAATCTTTTCCCAGGCTAGTGATGTGAAAGCCATGCTCTCTTGGCCGTGGCAAGGAGCTGTCGCTGCCATTCAGCCGTGCAATCATGAGATAAACAACCGATATGATTAGAACCATTCTTTTTTTCACTTTTAGTACTGAACTCAATAAATTACATAAGATACTCAACACTTTTTTATAAAGTAGGCTTTGTGTTAGATGATCTTGCCCAACTGGGGGCTCCTGGAAGCGCTCTGAGCACGTTTCAGGTGGGCTGGGCTAAGCCATGATGTTCAGTAGGTCAAGGGCATTAAACGCATTTCGACTAAGTACGTTTTCAACTTGCGATGGGTTTATTGGAATGTAACTCCATCATAAGTTGAGGAATATCTACAGATGCAGATTTTCTAAATAACTTATTAATAAATGGAATAGCGGTGCGTCAGAAGAATGCTACATAACCAAGTAGTTTGTTCTAGGAATGTGTGAATGATTCAAATCCAGGGAATCTTTCAATATAATCACTACATCAATAAATTAAGGGGGAAAGCCATGAATGTATCATAGATGCTAAAAATATTTTGATAAAGAGCCTCCTAATGCTAAATGTAAAATAGGAATTTAAAATATTACTGAAATATGATACAGGCTATTTACCAAAACAAGCACAATTATCGTATTAATCAATATTAAGAATACTTCCAGAATAAGCTTAATGAAATGAAAAGGCCAAGGCCCTCTGTAATCAATAGCTATTCTAAAACTTAAAAACCTCACTTCGTGAAGATTCTTCATGTGGTACTCCTCAGGACCAAGACTGTGAGTACTTTATATAGCCTGAATGTATTCCTTTGACGGCTTTCAAATATGTGGCATTAGTATCCCTTTCAAATTGCCTTTTTTAAATTTCCTAACTTATGATAAGGTCAATCTTCTCCTTCCCGTGGGACCTTTATACATTTATTAGATGTCGTCACATGAAGCTGCTCGTTGAGTCAGACTTGGTTACTGATCTATGCAAAAGCGTTAGTTTCATATTATAGCTTAATTGACAAACAGAAAACAGTTTAATGCGTTAACAGCTAAAGACAGAACCTCTATCATATATACAAAGGATCGAAAAGACCAGCACAAACAAAAACACAATTTAAGTGAATTCTTTTAGCTATAGACATTTGTAGCTGCTGGATCTCTTGCTGAATTTAAGCCAATGGTCTCTACGACTGTTTTTGTGAATTCCACCAGGACATAAATGAAATTTTGTGAGCAAAGTACAACATTACAATAGAAGTAAAATAGTTCATATGATACATTCATACTCCTAGATGAGTCAGATATTTAATCATGCACCTAC
Source organism: Felis catus (assembly GCF_018350175.1). Lineage (NCBI taxonomy): Eukaryota > Metazoa > Chordata > Mammalia > Carnivora > Felidae > Felis > Felis catus. The sequence continues at coordinate 116,946,319 of NC_058372.1, read as the reverse complement.
AAGTCTTTTTTTTTCTATTTTTAATGTTTTTTATTTATTTTTGAGACAGAGAGAGAGAGAGACAGAGTATAAGCCAGGGAGGGGCAGAGAGAGAGGGAGACACAGAATCCGAAGCAGGCTCCGGGCTCTGAGCTGTCACCACAGAGCCCGACAGGGGACTTGAACCCATGAACCATGAGATCATGACCTGAGCCCAAGTCAGATGCTTAGCTGACTGAGCCACCCAGGCATCCCACATGCATCTACAAGTCTTTTCACCACATAATAAAATCGTATAGAGTATTTGACCTAAAAGGAATGGACATATCATATTCAATATTTTCCTCATAACTTTAGGAGAGAAAAATGAAATATGCTATCTCTCTGAAGTAAAGTTTCTTAGAGGAATTCTGATGCTTTCACTGAGCTAGAACCCTATCTAAATCTTAGTGACAGAAATATTTAACCTTATACCAACACTACCACAACCCAAACACAAAAAAGGAAAATTGAAAGCACTTCTCATAACAGACATTTTATTTTCTTTGGTCATTTTTTCTGTGTATGTATGATTCCTCAAGCCACCCCAGTGTGAAGTTAAACATAGGACTGCTTCAACAAAGTCACCTCTGTTTTGCTGCCTTGGGAAAGCACCAGACCACAAAACCCCTGGAAAATCTTGCCCTGCTCCCAATGTGTTGGTATGGTTTCCAGAGGGTGTCCCTACAGGTGCCCAGATGCCAGCCCAGGTGGTTGCCCCCAGACCCCATGGCTGTTTCTGCAGGGTCCGTTGCTTTTTACTGCTGAGAACTGCCCTCACGTGCTGAAGCCTTCAAAGCTCCAAGCCAGGGGCAGGACCCCAGACAAGCAGGAAAGAAAGCCTCCCTTCACATCATGTCTTTTTTTTTTTTTTAATATATGAAATTTATTGTCAAATTGGTTTCCATACAACACCCAGTGCTCATCCCAAAAGATGCCCTCTTCAATGCCCATCACCTCCCCTCCCCTCCCCTTCCCTCCCCTCCCTCCCTCCCACCCACCCCCGTCAACCCTCAGTTTGTTCTCAGTTTTTAAGAGTCTCATGCTTTGGTTCTCTCCCACTCTAACCTTTTTTTTTTTTTTTTTTTCCTTCACATCGTGTCTTACATCCTGCCATGTACATGCTAAAACAGGGCTGCTGGCTGATATAGGCAAGAGCATTTTGCAAGGCTTTCCTTTAAGCAGCTCTTCCCTTTTTGCATAAAGTCCTCTGCTTTCCCACACCAGTTCCAAGTCCCTGGAGACCGAACCAGGGCGGGTGCGGGGGCACACACTCATCCTGGGCGTCTTCGCCTAGCCAACTTTGTTTTCCCTTTACACCTAGAATGAGTTATTTTCTAGGAGGTTCCTTCGTTCCCACAAGCGAATTGAAAGCAGCCCAGAAGGCCAGCCGCCAGTTCCTTAGGCCTGCTCAGACTTGCTTACCTCTCAGAAGGAAGGTGACACACAAGGCAAACTGAGAAGCCCTCCTACACAGATCGCTTTGCTATTCATGGAAGAGGGGTGGTGCTGTCCGCAGTCTTCATCCTGCTTCCTTACGTTTAATGCCGTGTCACACGTGCTTTCCTTACCGCTTAAAACATGATTTTTTCCTTCCTACAAAAAAATTCTGTCTTACGAAGAAGTCATCATGTATTTAACTAGATTCCTATTGTTAGGCACGGAAATTTCCAATTTTCCTGTAAAACATAATTGCAATGAACATCCTTTAATTAAAAAAAAAAAAAACCACAACTTTGGGTTTCTCTGTGGTTATTTCTACAGAATAAATAGCTGGAAATTGAATTACTTTGCCTTGGTCTGTGCATCGAGTTGCTCTCCAGAAAGTCAAATAATTTTTATTTCTAGCACTGTACGAATGTCTAATTTTTCTACTTTAGCCAGGGATTACTGTAATGTTTTAATGTTTTCCAATTTGCTATAAAAATTATGTTATCTAAATGTATATTTCTTTTAACAAAAACAAATTTTAATATTTTTCCCTATAAATATTGGTCAGCTTTATTTTTTCTTTTGTTAAAAAACACGTGCTTGCATGTTTAAAAAAAACATTGGAGACAGAACAGTTTAAGAAAATTTCTTAATTTTGTTAAGAAAAATGCTTAATTTTGTTAAGAAAAGTGCTTAATTTTCTTAAGAAATTTAAGAAAAGTGCTTCTTAATTTTCTTAAGAAAATTTCTTAATTTTCTTAAGAAAATTTCTTAATTTTCTTAAGAAAATTTCTTAATTTTCTTAAGAAAATTTCTTAATTTTCTTAAATTTTCTTAAGAAAATTTCTTAATTTTCTTAAATTTTCTTAAGAAAATTAAGGGGTACCTGGGTGGCTCAGTCTGTTAAGCCTCTGACTCAGTTTCAGCTCAAGTCATGATCTCACAATTTGTGGGATCGAGCCCCACAGCAGGCTCTGTGCTGACAGTGCAGAGCCTGCTTGGGATCCTCTCTCTCTGCCCCTCCCCTGCTTGTGCCCTCTCTCTCTCTCTCTCTTGCTCTCAAAATAAATAAATAAACTTAAAAAAATTTTAACACATATAAGGGAAAACAAAGATGTAGAAAATTAAATCAACAATGTCTCAATCACCACTTTACACTGTATACAGTCTAAGAAATAAAAATTAACAGTAGAGTTGATGTCCCCATGAATTCTTTCCCACTCTTCTCCTTCTCTCTTCTCCAGAGAGAAGCTTTATTTGCATATGCCCATGAGCGCACACACACACGTGCACACATCCACAAAGTTAATACATTCATATATCCATGTGAATATGTTTAAATACTTATCATCTTTATTAGTTTTTTATTTGAGTATACTGGACACACAATGTTACATTAGTTTCAGCCATACAACTTAGTGACTTGAAAAGTTTATACCTTATATTATGTTCACCATAATATAGCTATTATATCACCGTAATATAGCTACATCTGTTCCATTATATCAGTAATATAATATCACTGACTCTATACTTGATGCCGTGCCTTTTATTCCCATGGTTTATTCATTCCATAATGGAAAATCTGTATCTCACTCTCCCCTTCGCCCATTTTTCCCAACCCCCCATCATCTGGTTACCAGCAGTTTGTTCTCTGTATTTATAGGTCTCGTTCTGCTTTTTGTTTGCTTATTCATTTTTTTTAATCCACTTATGAATAAAACTTATGTTTTTTATGTTTTTTTTATTCCACTTATGCATAGAACCACAGAATATTTGTCTCGGTCTGACCTATTTCACTTAGCCTGGTACCCTCTAGGTGTACCTATGTTGTCTCAAATGGCACATGGCATTTCACCATTGAGTATGATGTTAGCTGTGGGTTTTTCATATATGGCCTTTGTTATGTTGAAGTATGTTCTCCTAAACCCCACTTTGTAGAGTTTTTATTATAAATGCATGTTGAATCTTGTCATAATGCCACTTCTTTAAAGAAGACATCCAGATGGCCAACAGGCACATGAAAAGATGCTCAATGTCACTCCTCATCAGGGAAATACAAATCAAAACCACACTCAGATATCACCTCACACCAGTCAGAGTGGCCAAAATGAACAAATCAGGAGACTATAGATGCTGGCGAGGATGTGGAGAAATGGGAACCCTCTTGCACTGTTGGTGCGAATGCAAACTGGTACAGCCGCTCTGGAAAACAGTGTGGAGGTTCCTCAAAAAATTAAAAATAGACCTACCCTATGACCCAGCAATAGCACTGCTAGGAATTTATCCAAGGGATACAGGAGTACTGATGCATAGGGGCACTTGTACCCCAATGTTTATAGCAGCACTCTCAACAATAGCCAAATTATGGAAAGAGCCTGGATGTCCATCAACTGATGAATGGATAAAAAAATTGTGGTTTATATACACAATGGAGTACTACGTGGCAATGAGAAAGAATGAAATCTGGACATTTGTAGCAATGTGGATGGAACTGGAGAGTGTTATGCTAAGTGAAATAAGCCATACAGAGAACGACAGATACCATATGTTTTCACTCTTATGTGGATCCTGAGAAACTTAACAGAAACCCATGGGGGAGGGGAAGGAAAAAAAAAAAGAGGTTAGAGTGGAAGAGAGCCAAAGCATAAGAGACTCTTAAAAACTGAGAACAAACTGAGGGTTGATGGGGGGTGGGTGATGGGTATTGAGGAGGGCACCTTTTGGGATGAGCACTGGGTGTTGTATGGAAACCAATTTGACAATAAACTTCATATATTGAAAAAAAAAGAATCTTGTCATAATGCTTTTTCTGCCTCTATTGAAATAACCATATAATTTTTATCCTTCATTTTATTTTTTTATTTTATTTTTTTAGCATTTATTTATTTTTGAGACAGAAAGAGACAGAGCACGAGTCGGGGAGGGGCAGAGAGAGAGGGAGACACAGAATCTGAAACAGGCTCCAGGCTTTGGGTTGCCAGCACAAAGCCCGACGTGGGGCTCGAACTCAGACCATGAGATCATGACCTGAGCCGAAGTCAGGTGCTCAACCAACCAAGCCACTCAGGTGCCCCTATCTTTCATTTTATTGACGTGGTGTATGATGTTGATTGATATGCAAGTATTGAACGATCCTTGCATCCCTAGAACAAATCCCACCTGATCGTGGTAGATGTTCTTTTTGATGTATTGTTGTATGTACTTTGCTAATATTTTGTTAAGGACTTTTGCATCTATGTTCCTATTATACTGTTAAGATACTATTGTGCTATTTGTCTTTACATTTTCTTAAGTTTTTCATTTACAGAAGTTATTTTCAAAACTTTAAAAGTCAACTCAACTTCTTTCTTGAGATATTTTAGGAAGCTCCTTTTCACCCCAATATCAGATATCCATCTATGCTTTGTGCCGATATTCTAATAGTTGTTTTTATACTTAATTCTTCCTATGTCTAGAACTCAAAATTATGTATGTTATGAATTAATGTTCCAACAGAATTAATCCCAAAATAGCTTCTTTGCAGGGACACCTTCAATTTTCAGATGAGGAAACAAATCTCAGAGGGTTTTTTGTTTTTTGGTTTTTTTGCTCAAATAAAGTTTAGAATTTAAACATCATCCTTATTAGCCCAAGTTCATTGCTCTTACCTCCTCTCATTTTTCTTTCCAAACCATAAACAAATGGGTGAGGATCTCAATGATCTGAATAATTTCCTAGCTGTGATCTCAAACATCATTTGCCCAAGTACACCAGCCTAGAATAAAAGATTATTTTCCAGAATAGGTATAGAGTTTTTATCCAGAAAACAGATCAAATATCACTGTGTTGTAGACCAGTGGCTACAATAGAGCCAAATATAAAACACATAACTTGTTTTCTTATAAACACTGTTCTAGTCTTCAGTGAAACAGAACAAAAGTCTCTCTAAAACCTGGTCAACAAATCGGATCCTAATTCAGCGCTTACAATGTGCCAAGTACTATTCTGAGGGCTTTGCATGCACTAATTCACCAAAGCCTTGCAATAGCACTGTGATACAGGTTCTTTCTTTTAAATCTCTAAGTTGCAGGTGAGGAAACTGAGGCAGAGAGAAAATAAGCAATTTACACAAGTTTTGTTACACATTGCAAGCAGTAGGGCTGGGATTTGAACTTTGGCATCCTGATTATAGAGTCTGCACAAGCTGCTTCTTATAGTAATTGTAATATGTGGCTCCAAGGCAGTGGTCACAGGTGCTAATCTGGCAGAAATAGGTTTTGGAGCAATCTTGAGTTCTCCACATCTGTCAGATGTATTTTATGGTAACAGGCCAGGGGGAGATATTCTGATTTTAAACAATTCTAGGTCCTCCAGCTGCCTGCCTACACACACACGGTTCTCTCTTAAAATTATATATATACATATATACATACATATTTATTTATTTCAATGACACAGTATAATAACCTTCATAGAAAGCAGATCTCTAAAGAAAACAATTAGAATATAGAAACCATTATCTATAAAAGTAGGTAAATAATGAGAGCAAGAGAGAAAGAGAGAGAGGATGGAGAGCTAGTGACACATGAAGCTGACAGTTTTATTATGACCCTAAGGGACAAGGCTTATTATAGGCAATGAACTATATTGGTTTACAGTTCAAATTTTATTTTGATCAAAAGCAGATATTTTCTCAAACAATCCCCGGCCACAGCCTTCTTGGCTGAAAGACCAAATGGCTGGCTACTTCTGTACTGTTGAATGTCTGAGTATGTTTGGACAACTGAGTGCAATAGAAAAAAGTCACAAGTCAGCCTTTTTTGCTCCTATATCAGCAGAAGAAATAAGCTTACATAATGAGCCCATGAGATCGATAGGGAAGACTCCAAGTTACAATGCTGCAGCCTGAAGTCCCATTTTGCCTTGCCCCTCCACTGAGCTGATAAACCTAAAAAAGAAATTACAGAAAGATTACTCATCAAGAGGGGAGAAAAAAGGAGTTACACTTTGTAGGACTTTCTAACCACTAATGCCAGATTATGCCCACTGGATTTCAAGCTTGGACTATGTTACACATTTCAGAAGGAACCCTCTTCTCTCCAAAGCCTGTGGCTGAGTTATCTGCAGGAAGCTGTGGCCACCAGTAGCCACAGAGACCACGATCCATTTAAGCATCAGATTCCAACCTGCCATTTCATACTGAAAGGAACAAAGCTATTTCAGTACAGGTACCTTCATGAATTTGTGCAAAAATATGCAGCAGCTTACAGCCAGATACAAGGTGACAGTGAGAGGGGGAGAAATATGGCATCAGATAGCATCTTATTCTTTTTATGAGTGTTCTGGGAAATTTGAGGAAGCCACTTAACTCCTCTGGGTCTTGGCTTCTAACACACAAAGCAAGATAGTTTAATGAGACATTAGTTCATGTCTATTCTCACTGATGTAGAATCATCAAAGGAATTAAAAGGTAGTTTCCTAGTACTTAATACCAAACTTTTGTGTTCTGAGTTTCTTGTCCAAGGACAAATAAATAGCTTTTCTGGGTTTTAGAAGCCTTCTCAAATATATCGCCATTCAGATCTCAGGTGGGAAGTAGTTGGATTTGCCAAACATGTGAGAACTGGGGTGGGTGGCAAAGGACAGGTTCTAATACTTGGACATGAAGGCAGTAGTTTGGAGGATGACTTAACTCTGGGGCAGAGCTGGATTCCCAGATACTTATAAAGTAGAGGAGTGTAGTGAGACCCCAATGGGGCACAGACCAGTATTCTACCACCATATGGCCCAGGTTGTAGCACGACCTCTAACTTGCCAGCGTGTGGCTTCCTGGGACTGAACACTAAGGGCTGTGCTTTGAGGACCAAAGCAAGCATGACAGTGGTTGAGAACAGTGCAGAGGGAGAGGATGCCAAGAGAAGCAGAATGGTATCACTTCAAATGCAACACATGGGTAGCTACATTTCAAGGATTTATGAATCAGTATTAATCAGGGCCTCCAGAGAAACAGAATACATATATGTGCACATGTGCTCATATTATAGAGGCTGGTAGGTTTGAAATTTGTAGAGCAGACTAGCAGCCTGGGATTTCAGGGAAGAGTTGATACTCTAGTCTTGAGTCAGAAATTGTCAAATTGGAAACTCAGGTAGGATTTCTATGCTGCAGTCTTCAGGCAGATTGCTGCTTCTGTGGGAAACCTTGTTTTTTCGCTTTTATGGTCTTCAACTAATTTGATGAGGCCCACTCACATTGTGGACAGTAATCTGCTTAATCAAATCTATTAGTTTATGTATTAATCACATCTAAAAATTACTTTCACAGCAACATCTATCTGGTGCTTGACCAAACAACTGGGAACCACAGCTTAGCAAAGCTGACATACTAACCATCACAGAAACCTTGATGGAAGACCAGATAGAAGTCCAGAAGACCTCTCCCAATGGTCTCCAGTTTGTGTGTGACCCTGAATCAAGGAAGGGGCCATACTCCAAAACAATAAAGAATAGATTTTCAGCAACCTTACAGGTTGAGGGACTAGCAAGATTTGACTTGGAAAAATTAAGAAGTACCATTTTTTCTTATGTCCAAGGGTCATAGGGTAAATCCACAACAGACATAGATATAAAATGGGACTAAAAGACTTTAAGGTTATTTCCAGTTGTAGACATCCTATGATTTCATAATATTCTAAGGCTCTGATGAGCCTGTCCTGAGGTATTGCAGTAGGTTATCCTGTTTTCTGCAGAAGTATTTCCTGGTTAAACTAGAATTACATACCCTATTTAAAAAAAAAGTTTGATTCTTCACATACAACTCTCTAAATAGCGACTGGTGAAAGCCAATTTTTAAAATAATTTAAAAATTTTATTGGCATCTATTTACTTAAGATGAGGTAGATACACTCAACTTGATCAGAACCTGCAACCTAAAAACATTGCAGATTTCTTAGAACAGTAAGAGGAAATTACTGTATATCTCAGTTAAAATTTTATTCATAAGATAATATGCCTTTTCATGAAACTCTCAGGAGGGCCTTATCTATATCATGTGATACGGTAAGAATCCATTAATTTTCATTCTGTGATAATAATCACCTTTATATTAATCTGTAGAAAAACATGTAAGCATGAACTTCTAACTCACAAATTTAAGTCTATGGTTTACATTATAAGAAAGTAAGAAGACATAAATTACGACAAAAGCAAACAGAAATATTTTTGTTAAGTCTAGCCTATTATCCACATTAGGCATGTAAGCAGCATAATCACTGGCAAGAAAAATAACATGTATTTACCTATGGTGAGATGTTGGTGAGCAAATGGATTAATATCAAAGTGTATTTTAGAAAGGTCTTCTGTGATCACCACAATTTAGTTATTAGGTTCAAAGACCCATGGTTATTATGTATCTGGAACAAAATAGAAAAGGACCACTTTACCCTTCTCTGGAAAGAAACAATCTTATTCTCAGAAACCAATGGCTTGCTAATTCATAGTTCCCCCTAACTCTGATGCTAAATTATGAAACAAATAAATAAGCCCTATACACACAACCTACTCAACCAATCCACACACCCACACATAGAGTCTGCCCAACACTGCTTCCTTTGCAAAGGCACTAAAGGCCAGAAATGCTAATAAAGTTTGCAACATAATCAGAGAGGTGATGTGAGTTTGGTGTATTACTCTAATAAAGGACACAACAGTAAAGGAAGAAGGGGTGAAGCTATTCAGGCTGATGTCCTGAAGTGTTAATGTAAGAAGTGTTGTTTATGTCACTTGTTACGCAGGATGACAACTTCTGCCATTGCCAACTGAAGTCAGACTGCTTTTCACTTGTCTTTGTCTAAATGATGATTGGAAGAAAGGTGTTAAGAAAGCAAACAGCCTGAGAAAGTCAGTGGAAAGAGCAGTCCAGGAGAAATCAATCCGGTCCTAGTGTTAGTCTTGCCTATGTAAATCTGCACCAAATCCTCCAGAGATCCTGTTACTGAATTTCCACATTTTTAGTTTGTATGCAAAATAATGTATTTCTGTACCCATTTAACCAATATTTATGGAATGTTTATGTGATTCAGGCAATGCGTGTGCGCTAAGAATACAAATAGCACATAAGAGGGACACCACGCTTGCTTTTACAAATAGTGACTCAAATGAATGTAATGCAGATTTAACTACTGAAACAATAGAGAAAATACAGAGTGGTGTGAGAGCATAAAGAAGGTGACTAGTTCAGTCTCTATTTTGTTCATCACGTTATTTACTTCTTTGCACTATCTTCCTTAGTTCAGTGTAAACAGATTTAAAAGAGAGACGGGCTAAAAATGGTGGAAGAGTGCACATGGATGCATTCTTTCTCACTTCCAATCTCTTAAGGGAAAAGACAGGAAGATTTTATTTGTTTGCTTCTCTAGAATAAAAGTATATCAGTGCTGGAAAATGAGAAAAGATGCCCAGAAAATTAAAGTTTCAGGGAAGATAAATAGAAACAAAATGGAATCAGGTTGATGAAGAAACAAGGTTAGAGAAAACCTCAGGCTAAAACACGGGGAAGAGAAAATTTTACAGTGTTGAAAGAATTTCAGTGATTTTTTTCCAAGCTCACAGTCAACGCATTCTTGAAATAGCTAGGCCAGTTGGGCACCTTCTTCCTCTCTCTCTCTTCCCACTTATTCTGAGTGTCGGGGATTAGCAGTGTTTGGCCCTGGATAAAGTCAGAAAAACCCCCTCTGAAGGGTGAAAGACCTGTTATAGGAAGATGAAGGCTTCTCTGAGAATTACTCTGCCTTAGAGAAGCTGGGCAGAGCTGGGGGGACTCCTCTGGAACTCCACTGCAGATACAGAAAGAAGAAAAAAGAACATGTATCTAAAGACACTAATGGGATCCACTCCAAATGTTGGCAACAACTTGGGAGAGGTTGCCAGCCTTCCTGATTTCTTCCTGTCTAGAATGAAATGTGGCAGTCAGAATACCCTGCCAATTTCACATAGAACACAAATAAGTCTCCCTTTTGAGAAGGAGCTAGTTGGGGAAGCAAAACAACACAATTCAGAGGACACCTTAGCCAGCTGCCTAGATACTGGTCAACTAATGTTTGTCATCTATGATTAAGAAAAAAAGTGAAAAGACAAAATTACCAATATTAAAAATAAGTTTACTGTTTTATATTTTAAAAAATGGAAAATCTAGAATGAAAGGGAAGGATTTCTAGAAAATACAATTTGTTGTGTTTGACTGAAGAGGAAATCAAAAACCTGGATAGACCAATAACCTTAGAAGAGACTGGAAGGAGTCAAAGATCAAGTTTAAAAAGGCACCAGTCCTAGATGGTTTTACAGGTGAGTTTTTCCAACCCTTCTATAGAAATTTTTCCATATTTGTCTCTATATTCAATATAATTCCATTAAAAATTTCTACAGAACGTTGTAAGAAAATTGGAAAGGCATCCAAAAAGATGCCTGGAAGGAAATTGATGGGAAAATACTTAATTCATCTAAAAAAGGAGATGTATAAAAACATCAGGAAACGTTGAAAAAGAAGAACAAGTGAATATCACAACATAAAGTTATATAACTGAAATAGTGTAACATTGTGAACAGAATATAAAAGAATAAGTAGGAAATAAGATTTGGAAACAGACCAATTACATAGGAGAATTTAATTTATAGGAAGGGTAGGTTTTCAAATCAGTGGGTAATTCTTAATCAGTTCCATAATTGATAAAGCAACTGGTTATGAACTTAGAAAAAAATAAATATTACTCTCAACTTACAGCATAGACATACACAAATAATTCTAGATTGTTTTAAAAGTTAAATCTTTAAAAATATATCAATATATATTTATAAATTAGAGAACTTTTATGGTCTCGTGGTAAAGACTTCCTAAACAACATACAATGTCTAGAAACCATAAGGGAAAAATTAATAGGGTTGATTGCTTAAAAAAATTAAAATTTCATATGACTAAACACCATGAACAAAGTTAAATCTGGGGAATATTTGCAAAATATATAAGGACAAATGAATAAATTGTTCCTGCAAATGATTTTTAAAAATTGGGCAAAAATTCCAAGAGAAAAAAAAGAACATATATGAATAGAAAATTTAAAGAAGAAATACAAATAACCAATGAAATCTAAAGAGATGCCCATTCTCATCAATGATACAGGAAACAACAATTATATATAACAAGAAAAAGGTTATTTTTTTATTATTCTTCAAACTGGCAAAAATTAAAATGGATTATTGATATCCAGGGTTGGCAAGGTTGTATGGAAATGGACATTCTCATACACTATTGGTGGGAATGAAGTTATTACAGCTTTTTCTTGAGGACCCTTTTGTAATATTTATGTTTTCTTTTTTGATACAGAAGAAATATCCTCATATAAGCATGAAGAAATATGTACAAATATATTCGTCCCAATATTTTCATAGGGAAAAATTGAAACAATAAATATCCACTAACAGGAATATTTTAATTATGATACCTCTGTAATATGAAATGCTATGTAGAACTTAATAAGACATCTCTATGTAGTGATGTAGAACCATGTACAATACATATCAGTAAATTTAAAATAGCAAAGTTTTCTTTCATCATTATGCTTTGATCAGAATTATGTTAAAAGAAATAAAACCAAATTATATATTTTTATATAAATGTGTATGTGTAAATACATAGAAAAGTATCCAGAAGTATATGTAACACATTGTTGATGGTAATTTTGAGAAAGCAGGTTGGATTGTTGTAGGAGGAGGCTGTTAAAGAGGGTTTCTTTTTTTTTTTTTTAATGGTGCATATGTATTTTTTAAGTTTATTTATTTGTTTTTGAGGGAAAGACAGATGCACGCATGAGTGGGGTAAGGACAGAGAGAGAGAGAGAGAGAGAGAGAGAGAGAGAGAATCCCAGGCAGGCTTCACTCTATCTGCAAAGCTCCATGTGGGGCTTGAACCCACGAACCATGAGATCATGACCAGAGCCAAAACCAAGAGTTGGACATCCAACCAACTGATCCACCTAGGTGCCCCTGTGCATATGTATTTTTAAATAAAGTTTAAAAAATAATGAATATATAATTACACATTAAATAAAGTTGTAGAGTGATATATATAAACCATGATCCTAGTAAGTAAAAAAATTCATTTGTGTGGAAACGGAACTAAGTTTTTCATCCATATGAACAGTATCACTAGATTTTTTACAATAAAAATGCAGTAATGTATTACTTATATAACTTAAAAATTAATTCGTTGAAAGTATATAGCTTTAACATACAAGACATTGTTAAGTGACAAAACAAAAACCAGTTGTAGAACAATACTTATAGTAAGATCTCCTAAAGAATAAGGTGTGGAAGTTTTACACACCTGATACAAGGAAAATGTATTCATGTACTTTTAATATAATTCACAGAAAAAAATGAGCAAAAAGAAAATCATATTTTGTATGAATTCAGAGCCTACCTTTCAGCTACCTGGTTGCAGTGGGCAAAATTATAAGCATCGACTGATCCCTGCCCTAGTAATCAGGGGTATTAAGAGTGCCCAGGTATTTCCAAGGTGACTGCACCCTGGTCACAGCTGAAGGGCACAGAGTTGGGTACCCGGGCCAAGGTGAGATAGTTCTCCGGTGTCTTAGTTTGGCCTGCTATGATACAATATCGTAGGCTAGGTGGCTTAAACAACAAATAATTTATTTCTCTCAGTTGTGGAGCCCAGGAAGTCCAAGATCAAGGTGCCAGAAGGTTCAATGCCTGGTAAGAGCCCACTTCCTTTTTTTTTTATTTGTTTGTGAGAATCCAGTTGTCTTCTACTAAGATGCATAGCAAAGAGATCTACAGAATGCAAAACAATGCCACTGCACCCACTAATTCCTTTGGAAATAGAGTTATGTCTCAAAAAACCACACATTTTTTACGTTTAATCTATATTCATGTGTAGAGGGTTTGCTATTGTGATTTTATTTCTTTATTTCTTTATTATTTTAAAAAAATTTTTATTTAAATCCAAATTAGTTAACCTATAGTGTAATAATGGTTTCAGGAATAGAAGTTAGGAATCCATCACTTATATATAGCACCCAGTATTCATCCCAAGATGTGCCCTCCTTAGTACCCATCACCCATTTAGCCCATCCCCCCAACCTAACCCCCCTCCAGCAACCCTCAGTTTGTTCTTTGTATTTGAGAGTCTCATAGGGTTTGCCTCCCTCTCTGTTTTTACCTTATCTTTCCTTCCCTTCCCCTATGTTCGTCTGTTTTGCTTCTGAAATTCCACATATGGTGAAATCATATAATATCTGTCTTTCTCTGACTGACTTATTTTGCTTAGCATAATACATTCTAGCTCCATCCATGTTGTTACAAATTGCAAGACTTTATTCTTTTTGATCACCAAGTAATATTCCATTATATATATACATATATATAAATAAATAAATAATACAAATATATATATATATATATATATATATATATATATATATATATAAATGTATACACCACGTCTTTTTTAGCCATTCATCAGTTGGACATTTGGGCTTTTTTCATAATTCGGCCATTGTTGATAGATAGTGCTGATGAGCCCACTTCCTGGTTTGTAGATGGTTGTCTTCTTCCTGTATTCTTACGAGATGAAAAGCAGAGAGGAGGCTAGCCCTCCAGCATCTCTTCTTAGAAGGGCACTAATCTCCACAGGTGAGCTTCACTCTCTTGATCTAATCACCTCCTGAAGTTCCCACCTCCAAGTTCTATCACATTAGGAATTGGGGTATCAACATTTGAATTTCAAGGGAACACAAATATTCCATGGTACCTTAGTACTGTGTCCATAGTACCTTATGAATGGGAGTGAGAGAGAATCCATTTCTGTATGTGGTCGGACGTGAATATACCTTCTGTAAGTCTTGGTGCTGTGGACATCATCCATCTTTCCTCACCCTGGGGGCTGAGGAGCAAAGAAGGTAACTCCACAGAGAAGGAAGCACGAATTAGGTGGCAGAGACACGCTGAAATGAGACTTCTGAGAGAGAAATAAACTTTCTAGATTTTCCCAAATCTTTGGTAACCTTGGTTTCCAAAGTTACTGGTATTAACTGCATTCTCCTCTTGGGCTGGGACCTTCTCTAACCTATTGTAAGTTTCTCTTCCTTGCTGCTTCTTGCAACCAAAGGCTATGTCAGCATTTCCCTGGGTGACCATGAAGATATATTCCTGTAAATTGGGTTTGTCAGATTTTATGGTCCCTGTACTATATCTATCCTATGTAGATAGCATCTGCTACTTGATACTATTTCAAAGTTAAAATAATGGAATTATGGATGTATTTAAAATGAATAATGTCTATGTTCAGGCACTTTCTGGCTATCAGTTTTCCCTCATGTGCCAAAGTAGTAAACAATATTTAAAATGTCACACTATGATCCCCACTTCCCAAAGTATAAGCCACCACCGCCGCCCCCCACCCCAACCAACCGATTCTCTTTTAGAAGTTAGTTGTTTTATAATTGAGCTCCTACAAGAACTCAATTACTCTATTTTAGACACACACACACACACACACACACACACACACACACACAAATGTGTTTGGTGAGGGCTAATTAGTCTGAAACATCCTCAATCAATTTTGAGTGCTTTTAGAAAGCACCTGGTAAAATCAGTAAAAAACGACATAAAGAAATTTAACACCATTTTAGTCATTATTTTTTGATAGGGTGGAGTAGGACTTCACAACTCCAAGTGTTAAATTAGTGTGGCAAGACTAAAATCACTTACACAGGAAGTGGGTAGTTACATTGTGGAGACCATCACAGATTTACTGCATACAAACGAGATTTTAAAAAGCACTTAATGACATGGGAAGAAGTAAAAAATAAAGGGCACAAAACTAAATTTATAATCTGAACTAAATTTTTAAAACTTACAAATAAAACAACATAAAATTTGGTAAACAAATATTAATGTTTCTCTTCTTGGAGTTTACTTAATTTTTCCTTTGATCTATTTTTCATTTTTTTAAAGAAAACATGTATTAATATTGTAATCAGAAATTAATTCCAAAATGTTAATATAAAAATTTTGAAAATATGAGTCCAAGGGCAATTTATGAATCCCTGATAGGTGGCATTAATGTTTAACTTTCACAGAACTACAAATACGTTTTTATTTATGAATTGTGAATTAAATATTGAACATTATCTTTTTATATTTTGTTAGATGTCTCTTGTTGCCATGGGAACATTCAGGTTAATAGTAATGTTACAGAAAAATAATCTGTACTTAATCCACATGTAAGATTCATTTTTTAAGATGATTAACATACAGTGTTTAAAATGTTTCAGCATACTTTTCTATTCTATAGAGCACAAACTATTATTATTAAAATTGAGTAATTAGCTGGTACTTTCAGAAGTTATGGCATACCAAATGAATGCTTAACAACTTAATTGGTCAGCAATTTTTGGTATTTGTATTTTTAATGCAAATGTGTTTTTCAAAATAAAATAGGTACTTTATTGTATTTAATTCATATTAAGGCGATTTAAGAAATGAACAGAACAAATAAATTTTTTTCTGGATTATTCAATTCAGATAATGGTAGTTTAAAAATTAAGCAGAACCTGGGGTGCCTGGGTGGCTCAGTTGGTTAAGCATCTGACTTTGGCTCAGGTCATGATCTTATGGTTCGCAAGTTTGAGCCCCGCATCGGGTTCTGTGCTGGGAGCTGGGGTTTGCTACGGATTCTGTGTCTGCCCCTCCCCTGCTCCCTCTCTCTGCTCCTCCCTTGCTTGTGCTCTCTCTCTCCAAAATAAATAAACATTAAAAATATTTTTTTTAATTTTTTTTCCACGTTTTTATTTATTTTTGGGACAGAGAGAGACAGAGCATGAATGGGGGAGGGGCAGAGAGAGAGGGAGACACAGAATCGGAAACAGGCTCCAGGCTCCGAGCCATCAGCCCAGAGCCTGACGCGGGGCTCGAACTCCCGGACCGCGAGATCGTGACCTGGCTGAAGTCGGACGCTTAACCGACTGCGCCACCCAGGCGCCCCAACATTAAAAATATTTTTAAAAAACTAAGCAGAACAAATTTGAGGGAAACCATGAAGCACAAAAATCAAACTAGATTTTTGAAATTGGTTTAGGAAGCATATGTATTTTGTTGTTGAGAAAAAGGAAAAAAAAATTGAATCATGTACTAGATCAAGTACGTCCTCTTCAAAATGACGAGGGCAACATAGTGAAGCACACAGTAGGTGCTCAATAAAGGCTGGATGGAGAGCACCCTACAATTCCTGTAGGTTGGGGCCATCATTCGTGCAGTTTCTTGTCCCTGTATCTATGTTCAAGCTGTCCCTTCTACCTGGAATATCTTCTCCCTCCTTCTTGCCCTTCCTCCAGGGCACTCCCTCACTCCCTTCTCTCCAGTCCCCTAGACCACTTCTTTCCCCTTCAGGAAGCCTTCTCCTTCTGGAGATTCTCTCTTTATTTTTTTTTTTTAATTTTTTTTTCAACGTTTATTTATTTTTGGGACAGAGAGAGACAGAGCATGAACGGGGGAGGGGCAGAGAGAGAGAGGGAGACACAGAATCGGAAACAGGCTCCAGGCTCCGAGCCATCAGCCCAGAGCTTGACGCGGGGCTCGAACTCACGGACCGCGAGATCGTGACCTGGCTGAAGTCGGACGCTTAACCGACTGAGCCACCCAGGCGCCCCTGGAGATTCTCTCTTTAAAACCCTATGCTTACTTTCCCCCCTGACAACTAGATTGTGTGAGACTTTTAATACAGACATTTCAAAGCCTCAGGGGACTGTGGGCACGCAGGGGAACACACCATGAGGTCTTGGTCCCATCATGCCTGGGAGGATAGAGAGCATCTCTCATGACATTTTGATGGGGTTGTTCCCACAGTCATTCTGATGCAGCCATTTTTGAGGCAGCCACAGCACAATGATGCAGCGGTTGTGATTTCAGAGTCTTTGAAACAGTCACTTTGGCACAACACTTCCCAAGGCAGGGGCATTTTGATGAGGTATTCGGACCAGGTTTTCACTCAGTTTTTTCTTTTCAGCAACTTATATTACCAGGTAGTGGTAAAAGCAAACCATTTTACCCCATCCGTGGGAAAACTCATCCCATTTTTTCCCCTCTACGAACAGGGGGCACTCTAAGATGGAGACATTCTGGCAGAAACATGATCACAAAACTTTCTGTTTCCGTCCTTGCCCATCTCAGGAAAGGCCATCAATCATTCGTTCTAGGCAATGCATTTGCTCATCTCTGAGAATTCACTTGCATTTTGAATGAGCTGCATATGATTTCCTCATCTCTCCCCTAAAGTTAAAGACACCGGGGAGCAGAATGTTTGGTCCACATATATGATCTCTTGTTCTTAAGACCACACTACACAATAATAATCAATTCAATTTCTGACATTTCTCTCAGTAAAATTAAGAAAGCATGATTACCATTGCAGAACTTCATTATTAGTAATGCATTGGAGGACGGCATGATTATTTCTTAGAAGTTCACCCAATTCTATCAAATTAGAGGAAGAAATCTTTTTTTCCCATTTCAAAAAGTAATACAAACCCCAAAACATTCAAACCACACTTGATGAGGTAGGAAACATAAATCTCTTATAATCTTGGTGTGCCTGGCAAGCAGACCAAGGTCCAGGGATGTTCTATGCACTGCTGGGGAAAACAAACTACAAGAAACAAAACAGATTTGACAGTTTTCACGGGGCCACAAAGTGTCCCCTGCATTGAAACGACATTTCAGCCGTATCCTGTTCAGCTGCATGAACAGTCCCCATCAGGCACAGAGGTTCCACTTTTCCTCTTGCTCCACTCTACCCATCCCTCTCCTCCCCCGACACCTTTCCCCTTCATCCTCAGCTTCTGAGGATGTCTCAGGGCAGCTGGTGTCCTACCTGAGAACAATGGTGTGCATGTTGGGATGACCACCTTTCACGGCTCTTGACTCCATTAGTCTCAAGGAGCAGTGCTGTGTTCCCCCTCCCAGAGTCTAGGTCAACTTTTGCCTTTAGAAGTGCCTAGGTAGCTCTGTTTGCTCCCCTACTCCTTCCCTCTTCACTGTTTCTACTTGTCTCATAGAGCCCTTTAGAAAAACAGTTTCTTCAGCTTCTGTCTGAGGCTCCTTTCTCTGTAAGACTCACAATTAGTGCAGGAAATCATCACAGTGGAAGGGGTCTCTGGAGCATACCGCCTGGACCTACATCCTGGCTATGACACTTAGGGCTGTGTGATCTTCGTTAAATTCATTAAACTGTGCTTCTGTTTCCTCATCTGCAAAATGGAATGGGAATTACAGTGCCCACTCCGGTGCTCCTTGTTGGGATGGGCTCTTATGAAAAGTGAATGAAAGACAAAGTCCCTAGAACAGTGTCCGGACTCAGGCCAACACTTGACCAACGTTAATTATTGTTTAAAAAGAAAAAGAGAAAAAAGGCTCGTGGCCGGGGACAAGACACCAGGTTGTCCCAGCTCTCACTTACCCCATTCGTTGTGAACCTGTGCACAACACGTTGTCCTGACAGGTCCCCTTATATAAACGCTTACATAACCAGACATCGAGCCAAATCCAGGTCTTACGCTCTCCGTTGCTCAGTCAGGACCATCCTGCTACATTATTCAGTTTCTTTTTATTCCTCCCCTGCTCTTCCCTGAAAGCATGAATTCGTCTTTCCTTTCCATGTGTTGCCAGCACTGTGATGGCAGTGAACACATAGCAGTTTTGATAAGTGGATGAATGAATGAATGGATGGACGTAGTGCTATTTATCTCAAATACTTCCATTCAAGACTGCTTGGTTCCTGAATTATATTTGAATGAATTTCACTTCACAAAAATTGTACTGAGTCTAGAGTAGAATTAAAATAAAACATACAAGAGAACCATCTTTTAAATAGGAAATTGGAAGTAAGAATGTAGGAAAGATAAAGAATAAAAATGCACATGTTTTCCACAGAAAGGCTGAACACCAAATGAATGCTTTTTCTTCTATAGGTTTTTGTTTTGGCATCGTTATCCCACCATTTAGAGGATATGATGACTTATGGTCTGAAAATGAAACTGTATATCATTAAAGCCGTATTTTCATGAAGATATTTTCTTCTAATTAAATTCAATACCATCCAGTGGAAGAATAGCTTATTCAACACGATGCATAGCAATGCTTTGCCGTGTAATAGAGAGCTCAAATAAAGAGTTCATGTTTTACTGTGAATCAAGGAAAAACACACTCCGGTTTTATAGGCTTTCTATGGGCAAGCATTTTCTCTTAACTGAACAGTTTGGGCTTTATGTCGTAAGTGGAAAAGAAGCCTAAACCTGATTAATTTACCATGGCTCACGATGAAACATTAAAAGTGGGGATAAAATTGTTTCCACCAAATAACTGTAAGAGTGACCACTATTCTTTTAATTCGTGGCACTGAAGCCCTCACAAACAAACAAACAAACAAAAGCAAGCACATAAAGAACAACAAAAGCAAATACAAAGTAAAAAAAAAAAAAGTAAACACATTTAAATTATTGATGGTAAGCTTCACCATGTTCTAGGAGTCTCTGCAATTTATTCAGCAAATGTTTAGGAAAACCCTGGATTGTGTCAAGCAAGGCTAAACCCTGAAAATGTAAAGATGATGGAGAGAACACACAGGTGGTGCTTTCAAGTGAATCACAGTCTAGTAATTTTGGCACATTTCTTCTAGAAATGTGATCCAATAAGAAGCCTAAAGGGAAACACCTGTATGCATATATACACGTAGCTCTGTTTATTCCCTACGGAAACGTATTTGTTGGCTGCTGATTTAGTGAAAAGTAAGGTAGTGAAAAAAAGTGCATACATAATTTATGATTTCCCTCCAAAAAGCTTTTATCCTGAATCCATACATGAGAGTGACAAACTTTACAAATAGTGATGGAGTAGTGTTAACAGTAGCAATAATAAAAAACAATAGTTAATAAGAGTGAATCAAATCTTGCTAACCAAACCATTCCTTAAATTTTCAAAGCTATTTAAAAACCATCTCAGCTTTGAGATGATGAAAACATGGAGAGGAAAACATTTTTCAAAAACCTACAGAGGAAAGATTCAAAGTAACCAAAAATCACACCTAGTGCCCAAATCTTGGTTTCTAACACCATTCTCCAATGAAAGGAACCAGAGCTCCTTGCAGAAATGGTGGAATCTAAGGCTTCGGCAGGAAATATACAAGATGAGCTTGGAGCACATAGTAGCTTCAGAAAGTAAGAGTGTTCCCAAAACAAAATGGCGGAGCGCGTCAAAGGGATGCAGAAGCCAACGTGAAGGAGATCCTAAGGGCCCAAACTAGGAGAATTTGAACATCAGAATAAATAACATAGTATGCGATTATGAGCAAAAGTATAAAATAAATATCCATGAGTCCATATGATATAAATAAATGACTTATAAATAAACAAATGAGGGAGAAGAGACAAATTTCTCATACAGAAGAATTCCAAATAATTTATGTGAATAATTCCCACTTGAGGAGGTAAGTATAACTTCTGACCCCTTAAGTGTGGACTTTGCATAGTCTCTTCCTTCCGAAGAGTACAATGTAGACAGAAAAGAAAAACTGGAGAAACCTGGCAAACGCCACCTTGGCCAGATGATCAAGGTTAACATCAACGGTGATAAATCACATAGATAGTATTACCCTTGATAATACTGATAAGTACCCTTGATAATACTGATAAGTGAGAAGAATGGCACTTACCACTTGTGGTCTCCTTCTCAAAAACAAACGAACAAACAAACAAACAAACAAAAAACTATAACCTCAGTCTAATCATGAGGAAAACATCGGACAAACACAAATTGAGAAAACAGTTTACAAAATACCTACCTGGCCACTACTCCTCAAAATTGTCAAAGTCTTCAAAACAAGGGAGATCGGAGAAACTGTCACAGCCAAGAGGGTCATAAGGAGACATAATGACTAAATGCAATATGGTATCCTGAATGGGATCCTGGAACAACAACAACAAAAGGATATCAAGTGATAACTAAGGCAATTTGAGCAAAATATGGACTTAAGTTAATAATAATGCACCAATATTTGTTTTTCAGTTCTGACAAATGTCCCATAGCAATGTGAGATACTAATGGAGGAAACTGAGTACAGAGCGCATGGGAAATCTCGTGTCTTCAACCTTTGCAATTTTTCTGCGAATCTAAAACTTTTATAAAATTTAAAACTAATTAAAAATAAGCAGAAATATGGCAATCAAAGAGAATAAAATCTTGCCATATGCAACTACGTGGATGGAACTGGAGGGTATTATGCTAAGTGAAATTAGCCAGTCAGAGAATGGCAAATATCATATGACTTCATTCATATGAGGACTTTAAGATACAAAAAAATGAACATAAGTGAAGGGAAGCAAGAATAATATAAAAACAGGGAGGGGGACAAAACATAAGAGACTCTTAAATACAGAGAACAAACAGAGGGTTACTGGAGGGGTTGTGGGAGGGGGGATGGGCTAAATGGGTAAGGGGCATTAAAGAATCTACCCCTGAAATCATTGTTACAGTATATGCTAACTAACTTGGATGTAAATTTTTAAAACATGGTTAAAATTAAAAAAAAAGCAGAAATAAAATACCTAAAACCAATAAAGACCTGACACAATTATTTTCATAAATAATAGATTTACAAATGCTGGAATAAATAATAAACATTGAGATTATACTTTAATGCTATCTGCCATCTCATTATGGGATTGTGTAGTGTGCTTCAGTTTAGTGTATGTCCAAAATTTTGAAGACTAAAAAGTAACACAGAATTCTAATACACTGCCTTGTACCTTTGTACCTAACTCTGCTCCCAGTTTCTTTGGTTCCCCTCATCTCATGATTCTACGGACTCTAGACATTTTGAAAAATTTTCTAGCCATTTGACTGATAAAGCTGCTGTATGTTTTTATTTAAAATACACTTTCAAAGTTTAAGTAATTTTCTCTGATTATTGTCTGTTTTCCCATTTTTTCATGTGATTAACTACCATATGGTATAGAAACAATGTGAGAGGTCAAAATCATTCTGATTGTAGAATGTGGTCATATTTTATGCAAACCTGGAATAGTGCAAAATAAGTATGTTAGCAAAGTCCAAGTTTAGCATAAAATTTGAAATATTGTTAATTCTTCAAATTAAAAACTGATGAAGAATCATAATCTGAAAGCTGACGGTACAATGCATTTTAAAACTGTTTACTACCACATGGTGGCAGCACATCAGCTGGTGAATGTCAAGCCTTGGCAAACCTTGGATGAGTCTTGAATTGACTGACTTGTGGATTACGCGACTTTATCCGGAGCTCCGCCTATGTTCGAATTCTATCCTTCATTTTACAAATGGAATAACTGGAGTCCAGAGAGCTAAATGATTCTCCCAAGTCTACTCAAGGGTCTACTACCGAGCCAGGAATAGAATAGAATATGCTTCCTTTTACTTGGTTCTGTGCCATAATACGTATACATTTCTACAACAACATCATTTTATGGGGGGGGGGGGAATAGACTTCTTACTGTCATTTTAAAATTCATGCACATAAGTAAATGTCCAAAATATATTAAAATATCAATTAAGTCTATTTTCTTTCCTTAGGTCCCTGAAAGTTTCAATACTTTGGTTTTTGCTTTGCAAAATTTTTCCTGATGCAAGACAATTTAGGAACCATTGAATTAGAACCATATAAAATGACTTAAATTTTTCACAAAGTATTGTTAAATGAAAATATAATAAGTGAAAAAGGATTATATTATCTTAATCCCATGTTTATAAACCAAATAATAATAAAAATTACAACACTCTGGATAGTATGCATACAAATGTAAATGTCTGTATATCTATATCTATATAGAATAATTAAAAAAAAATTTTAATGTTTATTTTTGAGAGAGACAGAGCATGAGCGCGGAAAGGGCCGGGAGAGAGATGGAGACACAGAATCTGAAGCAGGCTCCAGGCTCTGAGCTGTCAGCACAGAGCCCGACGCAAGGCTCGAACGCACAGACCATGAGATCATGACCTGAGCCAAAGCCAGATGCTTAACCAACTGAGCCACCCAGGTGCCTCTATAATTATTTAAATACAGTAAGAAATATGGATGATACATAAATTCTTTAATATATGTTACTTTTGCAGGGAAAGGGAAGAGATTCACATAAGAAGAAAAGTAGAAGAGAATGAGGAGAAAGCCAAACAAAACAGGAAAAGAATTGCACACACACAAAATTCCTATCTATGGTCACATTTAGGCATTTATGTAAAATTTTATTTATATGAATCTATGTATAGATACATTTAAATACTTTGTTTTACAAAATAAAATTTACTATAAGGACAAATAAAATTTACCACAAATCAAGAGAAAAGGAAAATAAAAATCTACAAAAATTATTTGTGATAAAAATGACAGCAGAGATAGCTCATTTCCTTAAAAAAATAAGGAAAGGGGCGCCTGGGTGGCTCATTTGGTTAAGTGTCCAACTTCGGCTCAGGTCATGATCTCGTGGTTTGTGAGTTCAAGTCTAGAGTCGGGCTCTGTGCTGACAACTCAGAGCCTGGAGACTGCTTTAGATTCTGTGTCTCCTTCTCTCTCTGCCCCTCCCCTGCCTGCTCTCTGTCTATCTTTCTCAAAAATAAATAAACATTAAAAAAAAACTTAAAAAAAAACAAAATAATCCTCCTACAAAGCAATTAAAAATGAAACATGAATAATAGCCTAATAGAAAAGGTAACAGCCTAAAAGCTAAGACCACCAATGGGCCATTTACATAAAAGAAAAATATAAATACTTCTACATAAAGACACTTGTTCCCATTTGTAATCAGGAAAATGCAAATTAAAATCACAATGAAATTCTATTTAAAATTCATAATATTGGCAAAAAATTAATATATCCTAAAACCAAGTTTTGGCACAATCACTTTCAAAAGCAACTTAGCAATATGAAGTAAAGTTGAAGATGTCCAATCCCTATGGTAGATCTCCTCTAAGGTTTATGCCCACCTGTATATTGATGAAGAGACATTTACAAGAATGATCACAACAGCATTGTCTAAAAGAGCAACAATTGGAAAAAAACTAAATGGACAAAAATAGTATAAACTGTGATATATTTATTCAGTGGGGTATAAACAGTAAGGTAAATATATACATATATATGTATCATATATATTTGAACTAATATAGATCATGAATAAATTTTCACAAAATGATGTTGAGAATAAAGAGCACACTGCAGAGGAATACAGGCAAATGACACTATTTACATGAAGTTTTAAAACATATAAATTAATTATACGCACATACATATCACTTGGGAATACATATGTCTCTTATAAATTGGTGCAGCCCCAATGGAAAACAATGGGGAGGCTCTTCAAAAAATGAACGATAGAAGTACCATGTGATCTGATAATTCTACTTCTGGGTATTTACCTGAATAAAATGAAAACACTGACTCCAAAAGATTCACGCACCCCTATGTTTATTGCAGAATTATTTACAACAGCCAAGATATGGAAGCAGCCCAAGTGTCCAACCACAAATGATTGGATAAAGAAGAAGTGTTTCAAGTACGATGGAACGTTGCTTAACCCTAAAAAAAAGAATGAAATCTTACCATTCACAACAACATGGATGCACCTAGAGGGTATTATGCTGAGTGAAATAAGTCAGACAGAGAAAGGGCAATACCATACGATTTCACTTGTATTTGGCATCTGAAAAACAAAGAAAATGAACAAACAACACTAACAAGAAAATAGTAACAAACTCCTAAATACAGAGTTGCTGGAGGACAAGGGGATGGGAAAACAGGCAAAATATGTGAAGGGCATTAAGAGGTACAAATTTCCAGTTATGAATAAGTCACAAGGATGAAAAGTACAGCAAAAAACATATGACATTATATAGTCAATAATATCGTAATGACTTTGTAGGGTGTCTAATGATAACTACAGTACTGTGGGTGAGCATTTCATAATATATATAATTGTCAAATCACTATGTTGTACGCCTGAAACCAGTATAATATTATACGTCAACTATACTACATTTTAAAATGAAAACAAAGATGCCTGAAAGTGATAAATATTAAATTTAAGGGAGCAAATACTTCTGAAAGAAGAAATGGGAAAATTAAACCATAAATCAGTATGCAGTGGTCTTCATCTGATTGATTATGTGCTTTGTAAGCCAAGGGGTGTGTGCTAATGTTATTTTTTATTATCATTACATTTTAAAATGTATTTTTGTTTATAATTATTATAATACTATACTTATTATACATTCACTTTATTTACTAATATTATTTTATAGTATTCTCTACAAAGAAACTCAACTCCCTCATAAGAGGAGTACTTATTAAGGGGCACCTAGGTGGCTCAGTCGGTTAAGCCTCCAACTCTTGATTTCAGATCAGGTCAGGATCTCGGAGTTCATGTGATTAAGCCCCACCTCGGGCTCTGTGCCTGCCATGTAGAGCCTGCTTGGGATTCTCTCTCTCCTTCTTTCTCTGCCCCTCCCCTGCTCATGCTCTCTCCCTCTCTCAAAATAAAAAATAAATAAACTTTTTTAAAAAAGAGTACTTAATTGAGATGACAGTGAGAAACTATTTCTCACCCATCACAACAGTAAAAATAAACATTTTGATAGTGTATGTTCTGGATGTAGGGGCAAATGTACTTTCAGGAATTGCTGGGAGAGTACATTTGTAGAAGTCTGTGGAAACATTTGCAAGGGTTAGCAAAATTCAATGCATGTATACACTTATACATACACATTAACTTACATTTAATGCATATACATATCACTTTTAGGGATGTAGTCTTTAGATATTCTCCAGCAAGTACACAAGGACACATATACACAGTTATTCATTGTCACATTATCTATGATAGCAAATGATGAGGAACAACCCAGCACCACCTTCAGAAGGGGCTGGTTAGAAAGAAACGATTCTTCTATACAATGGATATTATGCAGGAGATGAAAAAGAATGAGCTACCACTGTATAAACTGATATGGAATCGTGCTTAGGATAGTAAGGAGGGGGGAAAAGCGAGGAAAGGACACTTATCTGGTAATCACATCTGGCCCAGCAAGTGATCTGTACTTGGTGATCACTGTATTTGGTGATCACTTGTATTTGGTTTACCGATATTTTGTTTAAGAATGTTGTGTCTATGTACATGAGGAATATTCATCTGTAATCTCTTTCTTTTTCTTTATAGTTCTCCCTCCCTCCCTTCGTTCCATATTTCCTTATTTCATTTTCTTTCAAACTCTGTCAGATTTTAATATCAAGATTTTGGTAGCCTGAGTACCTCTGGCTGGCTCATTCGGAAGAGCATGTGACTCTTGACCTTGGTGTCATGAGTTCAAGCCCCACATTAGGCATCAAGATTACTTAAAAATAAATAAATAAATAAACTTTTAAAATATTAAAAAATATTTTGGTAGCCTCATAAAACAAGTTGGAAAGTATTCCCTCTTCCTTTATTTTCTTAAATAGTTTGGGTAAGTGTTGTTATTTCTTCCTGAAATGTTTGATATAATTCACCAATAAAATTTTCCAGGCTTTGTGATTAGATGCACTGATAATCAAATAATTTTTCTTTGTACTATTTGAAGTCTTAGCCATATTGATAAAGCTCTGTGCTTTAATTGGTATGTTCATCGTATTAAATTACAGATTTTAATCCCTAGAGGTGTAGACATATCAAATTTGTTTCTGATATTAGAAATTTTAACAGACACAGGACTATTCAGATTTTGTGTTTACAATTATTGTAACATTCATATTTATCATTATATATATGTTGTTTATTAATGTTAGTTTGTAGTGTTTTGTAAAGATTCTATTTCATCTTGTGGCAGTTTTGGTAAGCTTTTTATTTTCTTTAAGGTATTTATCCATTCCATCTAAATTGTTGAACTTATTGGCATAAGGTTGTTCATACCATTACTTTGTCATCCTTGACATTTGTGGAACTAAAATATCACTTCTTTAATTACCAATACTGGTGATATCTCTTCTCTCTCTCTCTCTCTCTTTTTTTTAATGTTTTATTTAGTTTTGAGAGAGAGCGTGAGCAGGGAGGGGCAAAGAGAGAGGGAGACAGAGGATCCTAAGTGAGCTCTGAGCTAAGAGCAGCTATCCAGATGCAAGGCTAGAAGAACTCATGAACCGTGAGATCATGCCTTGAGCTGAAGTCAGATGTCCAACCGACTGAGTCACCCAGGTGCCCCTCTCTTTCTTTATTCTTTTAGTACTATGGCTACAGCTTTCTCAATTTTACTTGTCTTTTTAAAGCACTAAATTTTACCTTTCTTGATTTTCTCTGTTTGTTTTCGGTTCTGTTGATTTTGGCTTGTTGTTATTTCCTTGCACTATTTACTTAAGGTTCACTGTACCATTTTTAAATTTTAAATGTACCTATATCTTTATGCTTAAAGGGATGGTGGAGCCATAGCTATACGGAACCTGGGTCTCTAAAAGGCTACATGGAACATTTTCTACCCTGCCCCTCCTTCAACCCATACCCTGCATTAAACTGTGATATGAAGAAATAAACCTTTATTGTGTTACACTTCTGAGATTTGGAAGTTGCTTTACAACAAGTTATCCTGCTGAAGGCAGGATGGGTGATAGGAGACTACTACAGGAATCTGGACATGAGATGGTGAAGTCCTAACTCAGAAGGAGGCCCTGGGAAATAACAAGATGAGAAAGATGTGAGAAGCATTTTGAATTCAGAATGAGCAGGCTTGTGTCTAGTTGGATGTAGGAGAAGTCTAATATAGAATTGTTATAAGGATCAAATAAAGAAAAGTACATAACAAAGTTTTTAATGCAAGACGGTGGTCACACATCGGGAGGATGTAATGCAGTGCAGTGATAAGCAGGACTCGACTGTTACCTTAGGCAGCCTTGGGCTCTCATGGGTGGTCACCTCTGGGTGAATAAAATGGCCTGACTGAGAGTTTCAGCAGATAGGTATGGGCCTCTCCATGAAGCGATTTGCTTGGTTTTGCTTTCTTTATACTATTAAGGAGCAAAAAGTATCATGACTTACGTTTCATAATTTATGTAACTAATTTGATTCTATGTTGTTTATGTAAGCACTTTCCTAATAAGTAAGTACTAATTTATTTTTCCCCCCGGGACATCAAGCCATTATGTGATGATGTTAGAAGGACATATTCTGATGTATGTGTATGGGACACACTTTGTGACATGGAAGGCATATATCTTCCCATATTCCCTGAAACTATGCATACTTGTTGTCACACTCCTTCTTTAGGACTCAAGTAACTGCTTGATTGAAACTCTCCCTTCCCTTTTCCTAGCTTCAGAAAAAAAAAAGTGTGAAACTCACTTATTCTAGGAAATAATTATTTACAATTTAAATAGGACTCCAAAAATATTTTTTAAAGTAAGCTCTCTGCCCAACATAGGGCTTGAGCTCATAACCCCAAGATCAGGAGTCTTATGTTTTACTGACTAAGACAGCCAGGTACCACCCCCCCCAACTATTATTCACATTAGTGAGAATTATAGTTTTAAGATAAAAAAGATAAAGATTTAGAAATACGTGCATTAGGAAATGGTAAGAAATAATAGATACACTAAGCAAACCTAAAAGTTGATTATTTGAAAACAATAAAATAGAGAAGAAATTAGCTGAAACAACCAAGGTAAGAGGAGAGAAATATTCCAATTAGGAAAGAAAATGGGAATGTAACTCAGTACAGAGTGATTTAAGTAGTTGTAAGGGGTTATTTTGCTCAACCGTATAAAAAATAATTTGAAAACCTCTTTGAGATAGAACAAATTATAGGAAAATATAAATTGTCAAAACCAACCACCAATGAGGTAGAAAATACAAATAAAAACAGGGAAATGTACAAGAAGCCATCTTGTTCTTTCTCCTGTCCAAGGCCCAGGAATTTCACCAGGGTATTTTCTGAAACGTTAAAGAGCAGAGAAGTCCAATGTAATTAAACTGTTCCAGAACATAGAGAAGTAAATAAAATTTCAAAATTCTTTTTAAGGAGCTAGAATAAATATCATGACCAAATCTGACAGAGATATTATTTTAAAAATTTTCTTTAAAATGTTTATTCATTTCTGAGAGACAGAGAGTAAGCAGCAGACAGGCAGAGAGAGAGAAAGAGAGAGAGGATCCAAAGCAGGCTCCAGGCTCCAGGCTCCAGGCTCTGAGGTATCAGCATAGAGCCCAGTGAGGGACTCAAACTCACAAACCATGAGATCATGACCTGAGCCAGAGTTGGTTGCCTAACCGACTGAGCCCCCAGGCACCCCCTGACAGAGATATTATAAAAGCAGAAAACAGATTTATTTCACTTATAAGAATTGATTTTTTTTTAATTTTTTTTTTAACATTTATTTATTTTTGAGACAGGGAGAGACAGCATGAACGGGGGGAGGGTCAGAGAGAGAGGGAGACATAGAATCTGAAACAGGCTCCAGGCTCTGAGCTGTCAGCACAGAGCCCGACGCAGGGCTCGAACTCACAGACCGTGAGATCATGACCTGAGCCGAAGTCGGACACTCAACCGACTGAGCCACCCAGGCGCCCCAAGAATTGATTTTTTTAATTAAAAAAAATAGTAAGTAAAATTGATCATATTTTAAAATAATGATAGATCTTGACTACATAAGGATCATATCAGAAATTCAAGAGTATTTCTATATTAGCAAACCTAATAATATAGTTCACTATATTAATATATCAGATAAGAAAGTAATATAATCATCTTCACAAATGCTGAAAAAATATTTGATAAAATACTAACATTTACTTGTGATAAAAGTTCTTAATAAA
The DNA here is from genome assembly GCF_018350175.1 of Felis catus. Classification (NCBI taxonomy): domain Eukaryota; kingdom Metazoa; phylum Chordata; class Mammalia; order Carnivora; family Felidae; genus Felis; species Felis catus. Next base: position 116,915,961 of record NC_058372.1, on the reverse strand, counting down.
ATAAGACTAGGACCATTAAAAAATTTTTACTTAGTAATAAGATAACTCAGTAGTCATTAGGATATATCCTTTGTATTAACAAAGAGTAACCAGATGTAAAATTTTAAATGAAAAAGAAAAAGGTAATAGCAACAAAAAGAATATCTGAGGACAAACTTAGTAAAAAATGTGCAAAACTCTAGGAGGCCAACTTTAAATTCCTACTAAAGGACAAAAGAGACATAAATATGCACAAGGTATACCCTAGTCTTAGGGAAATGTACAGTTTAAATATCTCTATTGTGCCTAAAGTAATCTATCATTTTTTTATGGTCCAAATAATATACGAATAGATCTTTTTCACTAAATAAGATTGTAAATTTCATATGTGAAGCTAAGCATACAAGAATAGTTAGAGGGCACTTAGGTCATTCAGTGGATTAAGTCTCCGACTCTTGATCTCATCTCAGGTCATGATCCCACAGTTCATGAAATCAAGTCCCACATGAGGCTCTATGATGACAGCATGGAGCCTGCTTGGGATTCTCTCTCTCCTCTCTCTGTTTCTCCCCAGCTCACAGGCACATGCTCTCTCTCTCTCAATATAAATAAGTAATCATTAAAAAAAAATAATTAGGAAAATTTTGTGGGAAAAAATTCAGCCATGGGGAAAGATTAGCCTTATTGTGAAATAAGGAAACTTAACTCAAAATTGGAGTCAGAAAGCCAGGAAGGGAGAGGTCTCACAAATGTACCACTCATTGCAGCTTCTTCAAGCAAGAAGAAGGAAGATTTCTTCTTCATACAGCAACAACCAGCCCTAGGCACCTGACCAGGACAAGTTGCCCCTGCCTGCTGCCAGTGAGACAGTACCGCCATTTTGAATTCTCATTTTTGTCCAGTGAACTTTTGTTCAAAACAACCCTTCCCAACACCTTCTTTCCTGTATAAAAGGATACTCTCCTCCTTTGTTCTCTGGACTTGCCTGTGGTTCATCATATGGTTCTACTATTCTGGAATAAACTCGAATTTGCTGGCTGAATCACTTATCTTTTTCTTTTAAATGGTTTAATTAAGGTAATTGAAATAGCGTTGTACTAGCACATGTACATACAAACAGACCAATGAAATAGCAGAATGGGTTTAGTTATTTATTAAAAAATTTTTTTTTAACATTTATTCATTTTTGAGACAGAGAGACACAGAGCATGAATGGGGGAAGATCAGAGAGGGAGGGAGACACAGAATCTGAAACAGGCTCCAGGCTCTGAGCTGTCAGCACAGAGCCTGACGCAGGGCTCGAACTCACGGACTGCGAGATCATGACCTGAGCTGAAGTCGAACGCCCAACCGACTGAGCCACCCAGGCGCCCCTAGTTATTTATTTTAAAAAAAATTCTTTTATTTTAGAGAAAGAGAACAGAGAGAGAAGGACAGAGGATCCAAAGTGGGCTCAGTGCTGACAGCAGTGAGCCCTTAGGGGGCTCAAACTCACAAACCAGCAGATCATGACCTGAGTTCAAGTTGGATGTTTAACCAACTGAGCCACCCAGGTGCCCCCAGATTGGGTTTATAAATAGAATCCCCAAATAAAATTTAGCAATGCTGAAGTTGGAATTTCACATCATTGGAGGAAAATAGAATGTTCAATAATTCTGGGATAATTGAATATTTGAAAAAAAAATTGAATTTTCACCCAACCCTTACATCAACATAATTTCCAGATGGATCAAATATTCATAAATTAAAATAAAACTGTAACATTATCATAAGAAAATGTGAGGCCTTTTATGTAAACTCAAGGAGGAGAAAACTTTTCTAACTTTAAATATATTTTTAAAATATGCATGTCAAAAAATTTTTAGCTAAAATTCAAGGGTATATCCAAACTGAGAGAAAAAAATCTGTGTCATGTTACAGACTGAATGTTAAAGTTGCTACAAAAGAGTCTTTAAAAATTAAGACCAGGGGTGCCTAAGTGGCTCAGTTGGTTAAGCGAAGACTCTTGATTTCAGCTTAGGTCCTGATCTCCTGTGAGATGGAGTCCCACATCGGACTCTGCACTGACAGTGTGGAGCCTGCTTGGGATTCTCTCTGTCCTTCTCTCTCTGCCCCTCCCCTGCTCATGTGCTCTCTCTGTCTCCAAATAAATGGACAAACTTCAAAAAAAAAAAAAGTAAAAAGTAAGACCATAAAGCACAAAAGGAAACAGACACAAATAGTCCAGTAATGAAAAGGAAAACACAACTATCAAACATTTGAAAATATGTTCAACATTACTCTAAGAAAATTGCCAGTTAAAGTGCCTCTCACCATATCTCACCCTTATTCTGTCTAAGATCAACAGATTTGGTATATGGGTTTTGGCAAGGGTGTGGAGTACGGATCCTCTGGAGTTTCTGGAATCCAGTAAAATAAAACATGTGCAAACTCTGGCACATAATTTTCATTTCTAGTAATTAATTTTGCAGGTATACTTGCACCGGTGGACAAAAATATATGTATGAAGATGTTTATTGCAGCATTGTTTTTACTAGCAAAAGGCTGGAAACATCCAATATGTCTAAGAGTGAACTGTTAAATGAATTGTGGTGTCAGAGTGCAATGGATATTTTAACAGAACCAGGCAATTCTATTCTGTCACAAATGGTCTCCAAAATATATTGTTAAAATTTGTGTACCGAAAAAAGTTTCACATATGCAAATAAACTTGTATATGCAATCGCATATTCATAGAATATCTCTGGAAGTCTACAAAAGAAACTGGTATCAGTCAAAGCCTTTCAGGAGATCCTGGGAGGTTGGGGGTTGAGGCCAGAGGGAGAATTACTGTCTATTATATATTATTTGGTATCTTCTGAATTTTGCACTATGTGTATGGATTACATATTCAAAACTTAACTAACAGTATATTTTTTTAATATTCAAGAGCACATCAGATTAGTATTGTTACATAGAAGGTTATTTTCTGTTCTCCTTATATCAAAGCACACACGGTTACTGTCTACTTTTCTTTGGATCCTGAGTTCATATCTGGAGTAAAACTAGTATTGCTAATACAAATAGGGATTGGAAAGAAATATCAAACAAGACAGAGCTTTGGAAATTCTGGAGACCTACAACACATATGTTAATTGTCATTATCACCATTATAATTCTTTGATAAAATATCTTATGGTTTTTATTATATAACTTTTAAAAAGAAGACCTGTGGGGCGCCTGGGTGGCGCAGTCGGTTAAGCGTCCGACTTCAGCCAGGTCACCATCTCGCGGTCTGTGAGTTCGAGCCCCGCGTCGGGCTCTGGGCTGATGGCTCGGAGCCTGGAGCCTGCTTCTGATTCTGTGTCTCCCTCTCTCTCTGACCCTCCCCTGTTCATGCTCTTTCTCTCTCTGTCCCAAAAATAAATAAACGTTGAAAAAAAATTAAAAAAAAAATAAAAAAAATAAAAAGAAGACCTGTTTCTAAGTTTTCTTAACTCTTGAGTTGTCTAATTCTAGGCCATCGTGTTTTGTAAATGCTATTTGAATCTTCTTCTTCAGATCACACTAAGAAATCAGCAAAACCAGTAACCCGTATATTCAGAAGGGCAAGAAGATGGTGGGGCCTCTAAACATCATGTCAGATGAGAAATGATTGAAAAACTTACTTTTATTCTGTGTAGCTTTAGAGAACAAAGATCGGTGAATCTCGTTATAGGAAGCAGAAAGACTTACTGTAAGAGAGACACTTCCAGTGATGATAACAACTTGAAAACTTACTGGGCTCTTTTATTATTTGAGTGTTCCCTCTCTAGAAATGCTCAATCAAACCACATTATAGCAAGAAATAGTCATGCACTATGAAAAGAATCATCAGTCCACAACATGAGTGTGCCTTTGGCAAACCCTTAAAAATAAAGTCCACTCCTGCCCAAAGTTTCTTATTCTATTATCTCATCTTCCAGGTCAAGGTATCCAGAATTATGACAGCTCAGCAATGAAGCAAATGTTTCTCTCTTGTAAATTTAATTTACTCCTTTGACCTAAAAGATGCCTGGATAATGTTATTATTGACACACCAGAAGTTCAGAGATATGGCCGACGCTATTTGTCATTTTTGTGCTATGACCAAACATTCTGAGGTTAATGGGCTTAGAAGACAGGACATCATTTATCAAAAGTTATTTAGCACTGAAAGGGATTTTATTTATTCACAGTTGAAATTTATTTAATAAGCAACTTTTTAATCTACTGTTTAATTCAAAAAGGAAGAATGTCCCAAAGATCCACATTTATAATTTAGTCTTGCCTCAGGAATTCTATTTATTTACAAGAAAATACATGCATAGAATATCTTCACATTATTCTCTAACGATCAATAAATGAATTCCCCACATCTTACAAAACTGACTCCCCCTGTACTTTCCTTATTTGGGCTAATGATAGCACTTTTCTTCCAGATAGCTAGGCTTTAATTCTGAACTTCCATATAGTCAGCTGTCAAGTTGACAATAAACCCTAAAGGATAAGATATATTTGCAGGTATCTGACCCTTTCCCCCCCAATCTATCACAATCTCTGAAGAAAGGGGCAGGCCTATGCTATCCATGCTCCATATCACGTACCTGTTACTCATCCCGGAAACTATCCTGACACTGACCTCAGCTGTTCAGAGACATGTGGCCCACCGTCATCAAGCACAGCCCATCCAGAGATTGGCCAGTGATCTGGGGGAGGAAAGACCAATCAGCTGTCACTGTCAGGAATGTTAGAACTGGAAAGCTGAGACACTATTGACAATTAGTCAGGAAGTTGCAGCTGAGGGCTCATATGGCTGTGTCAGGCCCAAAGGACTCCGGGGCAAACACGCAAGTAAAGTTATGGACTGGAAACTTCTGGGCACCTACAGGAAGATGATCAAAAGAGCTGGAAAAGGGAGCAGGCCTGCAGACAGACAAGCAGTGGGGCATCTCTTCCGACTCATGTGAGCAGCTGTGGGACAGAATTGGGGTTTCTAACTCCAATTTCTAGAAGGCCCACCTGAATTACAGCTCCCTTGAAATCTCACCAAAGTTTCTTATGCCTTAAAACACTCCCACCCACTTTTGCTTTAGCTAGCTTGAATGGCTCGTCCCTCCTTACAACACTAAGTCCTCACTAAAACAGTATCTTTCACAGCTATCCCCAACATTCCCTGTTGGTGGCCAGCACCCTAGTTTAAGCCATCATGAACTTTCACCTCACTGAAAGTATTACAATAATGTCAACAGGATTCTCCCGAAGACTATAAACATCCATGTAACCATTTCCCTCCTGCCACCTCCAAACAGATCTTCAGAAAACTCAACTAAAATCACATCATTCCCTTGGTCAGAAACTTCTTCCCTATTGTCTAGCAAATAAAGCACAAAATACTGTCATTCATTGTCATATCTGCAGTTTTGTCTTCCACTACTTGTAAATACTCTCTCTCTCTGTATGTATGTATATATATATATATATATATATATATACACACACACACACACACACATATATATGTATATGTACATGTATATGTATATATGTATATGTATATATATATATATTTTTTTTTTTTTGTTATATTTTTGCTATGTGGATAATTGTCAAAGTACATTATTGTGGGTCTGTTCCACTTTGTAGGATATACATATGCTCCACTGCTTACAGAAGCCTCTCACATTATACTTCATTTTCTGTGAGTATGGTGACATACTCCATTATTTCAAATGGCATAAAAATATTTATAGATCTTTTCTCTCAGTCATTACCCTTAGAGAGAAGTGCCCCAAATCTTTAAGTAATACTTGGTTAGAAAACAATAAAGCCTAATTCAAATTAGCTATTTGAAAGTTATCTACCTGTAAAATCCATCCTAAAATTTGCCTTTTCCTTGAGACTTTCCCGATTCATGAATTCAGCTCTGATTTCTCTATCTGCTAAATCCCCCTGTTTCTTTTTCTCCTACAACAGTTATTTTATTCTTCCTTACCACATGCATATTTTCACAGGTATCCTAGCTCTCCTCATAGATTGTAACCCCTTTGAAGGAAAGTTTTTCGTTTTATTCCCACTGATGGCCTTTGAAGTACCTAACATAATTCTCTGTCCATAAAAGTAGCTCAATAAATGTTTTACACTTAATTAAAAAAATTTTTTTAAGTTATTTATTTTTGAGAGAGAGACAGAGACAGAGCACGAGTGGGGGAGGAGCAGAGGGAGAGGGAGACACAGAATCAGAAGCAGGCTCCAGGCTCTGAGCTGTCAGCACAGAGCCCAACATGGGGCTCGAACTCATGAACCGTGAGATCATCACCTGAGCTGAAGCCTGACGCTCAAGTGACTGAGCCACCCAGGCGTCCCTTCACTTAATTTTTTAGACTCAAATTGATCAAATTGATATGAGATTGAGTGGTATATTGCTAGTTAACAAAACTGATGCATCTATATCTCTGGGAATTAAAATCTTACTTAATGGAGCTCCTGGGGGAATCAGTTAAGCGTTTCACTTCGGCTCGGGTCATGATCTCACGGTTCATGGGTTCCAGCCCCGCGTCAGGCTCTGTGCTGACAGCTCAGAGCCTGCAGTCTGCTTCCAATTCTGTGTTTCCCTCTCTCTCTGTCCTTTCCTTACTCACACTCTGTCTCTCTCTCTCTCAAAAATAAATAAACATTAAAAAAATTAAATCTTAATAGCAGGTCTAAGGTCAGTTATAGCACAGAGCTTTCTTTTTTATTTTTACAGACTTTTTTTTTGTAAGTAATCTCTACACCCAACATGAGACCCAAACCCACAACCCAGAGATCAAGAGTCACATGCTCCACCAAGGAGGCAGCCAATATGACTCAAAGACTTGAAATGGTAATGAGAAAAATTATTTGGCTTATTAGAGCATTTTAATTGTATCCTTCAAAGTGTGTGTAGCTGTCAGAAAATAAAAGTAGATTCCAAAGAATATGATCTGATCAACAGAGCTAAAGATAAATTCCACATTTCCTCTCAAACCTTTGCTTTACATGGTCTCTTTCACTGACTCCAGAATATTTGCATTTTGCATGCCAATAGACTCCTTTCTTTTGTGCTTACCAATCAGGATGGTGATACTTTGCAATAGAAATATCTGTAAACTTGCATTCTTTAAGAAATATTTATTACCTAGCAACTGTTTACAAAGCATTGCGTTAGATCCTGCGTAGAATACAAAACATTCGAGGTATCTGCTGTGTGCTGAAGAAATGTGGAATCTAATTATACAAACAAAATATAGATACCTGAAAAGAATGTAGTATAGCATAGCTGTATGATTGTTTTACTTATCTATTATGACATAATAAACCACCTGTTGTATAAATAAGCCAAAGATGGCCCCTGAATATTGGCCCTTCTGTTTGCTTCTTTACAGTATGTTAGCTCAAAGCCCACTGGCACTAAACTCAAATTTTACACATAAAATTTTTTAAAATATAGCCAAAATGAACATATTTTTAGTCATTTAGAGCCTGCTTGTTTTGCATAACCCATAAAGTATACCAAATCTTCTTGCCATATATAAGACAAATCCTGGGGTTTTAAAACACCCCAAGCAATTATTGCCCTTTGTACCAGTTATAAATATCACCTAAATGCTCTCCAATCTCCTGTCTCCTGAAAACTCCTGTGTTCTCTTCCGCTTCTGGGCGGTGGCCCCACACCAGCTGTTTCTTGAAAGGTCTCCTACCATAAGGCACTTGCCCCTCAACTTGTCAAAGCTCCACCCAAATAAAGCTCGTGGTGTGCTATTGCCCTCACATGATCTTGGTTTTTTTCCTTGATGAGTCCTGAAATTTTCAAACTCACTACACCACCCCAAACATAATGGCTTAAAAGAAATAAGAGCATTTATTTGTGTCAATTTGCAATTTGCAGTTTGGGGAAGCTTGTCTCTGATCTACGTGGCACCAGGTAAAGACACTCAACCAGAGATCCCCTTCCAAGATGTCTTCTCAATTCCCATGCTCTTGCACTTCCCTCTCTCTCCACATGGTGTCTCGTCGTTCAGGGCCTTGCCCCATGGCTTGGACTTCTCAGGGTTGTCAGTTGGCAATCTCAGAGCTGTCAGTCTTATGACATGGTGACTGGCCTCCCTAAAACAGCATTCCAAGAGGCCCAGGAGGCTTCTTATGAACTAGCCTCAGAATTCCCAGAATGACCCTCAAATACATTCTGTTGGTCAAAGAAATCACTAAAAACAATTCCAAGCCAAAGGGAGGGGAATTAGACTCTACCTTTCAAAGGAAGAAGTAGGAAAGAATTTACTGCCATCTTTAATCTATCACAGTGAATTTTAAATTTTTCAAAATACACTGAGTAATACAAACTAGAATTGCTTATACTTCTACACAGGACTTGGCAAACTACAGTCTGAGGGCCAAATCTGGCCCACTGCTTGTTTTGGTAAATAAAGCTTTATTGAAACATAGCTGTAGCCATTTGCTTACATATTGCCTGTGGCAGTTTTTGTACTACAACCTGATACTTGAACAGTCTAAAGTATTTATTATCCGGTCCTTTATAGGATAAATTTGCTAATTCTTGCTTTAATATGTAATTATGTTCTGCTAATACTTGATTTGAATTGCTTTTTAAAAGTATACTTGTTGACTTCTGAAACTCCTTAGGAAAGTTTAACTTACAAACCTGCCATTTCCACATTGCTATAGGTGCACACAGAGCTACTCTCTGGAGCAGTAGTAAGTCAGTTTTGCCTGTCACCAACAGATGATGTCAATAGTTGTGCTGTTCACTTTAGCCTTAACTACTGTCCTTGTGTGTTTACTGTGTGTTTGCTGAATGCATGTTTAAAGTGTTTTCAATTAGTAGTTACCCTATCGTGACCAAGAAGTACAAAAAAGCAATTAATGTGTTAGAAGTGTCAGTTACAAAAGGTGGCATGTTTTATGACAAAAAGTAAAAATAATTTTAAAAAGTGAAAGTGATATGAAAATATACTTGCTATTTGTGTATATAGGATAAGTCATAAGAAGGGTCAATTCTGGGGGCTCCTGGGTTGCTCAGTAGGTTAAGCAACTGATTTCAGCTCAAGTCATGATCTCACGGTTCGGAGGTTTGAGCCCTGCATCCGGCTCGCTGCTATCAATTTGGAGCCTGCTTCGAGAATCTTCTGTCCCCTTCCCACTCTCTGTCCCTCCCCAACTCACGCGCGTGCTCTTTCTCTCTCAGAAATATAATAAACATTAAAAAGGGGGGTCAATTCTGAGGAAGTATAAGTGAATCATGCAACATAGGAAAAGTGCTTTGCTTCTGTGACTGACAATAATTAGCAGGCAAAGTGTAAAAATGACACATTGACAAAACATATGTGAAGCTAAAGGAGCAATCTCAGCGCCTTCTATCTGTTGTTCTAACATCTGACCAGGAGACAATTACCAGAGTTTGCAAATCCGAAGGCCAGGTAAGCAGAGTGAAAAGGATGGTCTTAACAACTTGTGATAGAAGAAAGATATACTCCCAGAGGTGCAAGACCCCACTGAAATCTTCACAGTATTGAAATGAGCAGAGTGTGAATACCACAAAAATAATTCCCTACATTTGCAGATATCAACAAGGAAGAAAGTTTCCCACCTCAGCAGACTTTCAGAGTAGACAAAACTGGTCTTTTTTGGGGGGTGGAAAATGATGTGCGACAGGATACGTGGGACCAAGGAGGGGAAAAAAAATGCCTCCTTCCAAGCTGCAAAGAACCAATCGACTCTCATTTGGTGTAAGTCCTTTCATGAACTAAGAAGGTTTTCAAAACAAATCTGATCTCCAATATTTTAAAAATATATTTTCTGGGGTGCCTGGGTGGCTCAGTCAGTTAAGCATCCAACTTTGGCTCAGGTTCGACACAGTTCATGAGCTTGAGCCCTGTCTGTGCTGACAGCTCAGAGCCTGGCATCTGCCTCAGACTCTGTGTCTCCCTCTCTCTCTGCCCCTCCACTGCTCGCTCTCTCTCTCTCTCTCTCTCAAAACTAAATAAATATTAAAATTAAAAAAAATTAAATCTATTTTCTGCATTTTGAGTCCTGTTGAAAGAGATAAGGAAAGAGACAAGCAAAACAACCCCCACTCTCAAATGTGTGATATATCACTTTCAACCCAGTGACTCCCACCAACACAGTAACTTTCATTGCAAAGCATGGAGTAAACTTTTGATGCAATTTGTGATTCATTGTGATTGTAAACTCGACTATTAAAAACACTTTTTAAAAAAATTTTTGATGTTTATTTATTTTTGAAAGAGAGAGACAGAGAGACGGAGCATGAGAGGGGGAGGGGCAGAGACAGAAACACACACACAGAATCCAAAGTAGGCTCCAGGCTCTGAGAGCCCAGAGCCCAATACAGGCTCGAACTCACAGACCGCAAGATCATCGATGACCTGAGTCGAAGTCGGAGGCTTAACTGACTGAGCCACCCAGGTGCCCCTAAAAAGACTTTTATAAATTGGGATTTTTCTCAGATCTATGAAACCAAAATAAGATACAGGAATATTTTGAAAACTGAAGATGTCCAGTGTCAGCCGTAACACTCGATTCCCTTTCCTTTTGTGTGCATCAAAATAGCCTCATGGTTTTTATTGATTGACTTTATCATAAGTTCTCGTAAAATACTAGTTTCACTGTTTTTTTTTACATGGGGATTCCACATAAAGTTTCCTTTGGGGAAAAGGTCTTCTCCTGTTTAAAAGCTTGAAAATCGTGACTATAAATAACAGAAAATATTGAAGATTTTTGAGCAGGAAAGTTACATAATGTAAGTGGTGTTTCAGGAATATATTAATCTGGCTGTATGTCATATGGATTGCCCAGAGACCAGTTAAAAAGATACTGAGAACAGTGTCCTGTGAAAATAACCATTATAATAGAATAGAAAATGGAACTAAGACCTATTATATCTGTCGGAAATCATGAGAGGCATAAAACAAAGTGGTTGAAAAATTATGTTTACATACCAAATAGGCATACAGAGAGGCTTTTTCACCTTCAAGCTCTATGATTTCTTCTATTTTGTGTTCAAATAAAAAATGTAAAACAAGGACAGAATGATACTGCAGAAAGCGTTCAGCTAGCTCCCTAATAAAGGAAAAAAGCACTTAGCAATTGTTACCCTACTTCATCTAAAATGCCTTTGATTGGTTTAAGAGCATTGACTAGATATGAAAGCTTCTTTGACTCAAGTTTTAACAATAAAAGTCTCCCCTGGCTCCATTTTTAACCTCAAAAGCATTTTTTTCTTGATTGTAGAAAATTATTGTCAAAGATAATAAATATTCATTGTAGAAATATTATAGAAATGCATATAAGCAAAAATAGAATAACTTGTAATTCTACAACTTAGGGCAGGTCTGGAAGGCTATACTTTTTAGAGTATAGTCTCTCCAATATTATTCCATACAAATATATACCAATAAACAAATAAAGGTTCAAATAAAATAGAATTATTCTCTACATTCAGCTAAATGTTTCAGAAATGAGTCCCTTGTAGATTATTAGTTAAATATTTGACAATCAGGGAATCATTATTTAAAAACTATCAATAGCCAGAAATCTAACATGTAATTTTAAGTCAACTATCTTGGAACTTAAATTTAACTGAAATTAAAGTCATAAAATGTGCATGATCTGTAAACTAAATACATTTCATTTGTATGTGATCATAGGTTTTGAAGTTCAGTGTTTACAAACACCAGTCCCTTTTTAACTTCAAAACTGCCTTGGCCTCATTATAGGCTGAATTTGGTATCACATGAGTTCATCTGAGCATCTCGCCACATTGGAACCCAAATGGACTTCAGAATATGTCTATTTCCTTCCAACAGGTCATCACTAGTCGAGGTTTTCCAGTTGCCGTCACACAGGATATTTCCGCTGTCTCAAATTGATATCTTTTCCCATACTGCTCCGTCCTTAGCAACAGTCATTAAGACTGTTTTTCTTTTAGGGGTGCCTGGGTGGCTCAGTCCCTTGAGCGTCCGACTTCGGCTCAGGTCATGATCTCACGGTCCGTGAGTTCGAGCCCTGCGTCGGGCCCTGTGCTGACAGCTCAGAGCCTGGAGCCTGCTTCAGATTCTGTGTCTCCCTCTCTTTCTGACCCTCCCCCGTTCATGCTCTGTCTCTCTCTGTCTCAAAAATAAATAAACATTAAAATTTTTTTTTTTAAAAAAGACTGTTTTTATTTTAAAACATACCAGCAAAGGTGAAAAGAAAGAGAGAGGGGGGTCAAACCAAGAAATAGACTCCTCCAATGTGGGACTTGAACTCACAACCCTGAGATCAAGAGTCACATGCTACACTGACTGAGCTGGCCAGGGCCCTTACAGACTTTTAACTATAGAGAAGACACTGATCGTGACCAGGGGGGAGCCGGTGGGGGGATGGGGATTAAGGAGTGCACTGGTGATGAGCACCAGGGGTCATATGGAAGTGTCGAATCACTATATATTATACATCTGAAACTAATATTACACTAAGTTAACTGACTGGAATTTAAATAAAAGCTCTTTTAAAACCCCAAATCTTTGTTTCTCTACTTTTCTGTTATGCTTCTTACTGATACTCCTACCATATGTGCCTATTAAAGTCCTAGTGATTCAATGACTGGCTCAAAACACATCATCAGTTATTGGCAGATCCGAGGCTTGACTTTTTGCTCCTATATTTTCTCCTGGCCTAAGTTCAAGGGCTCTTTCCACAATACAGATTACCTTTTACCAAAGGGCTAACGATATAAATCCTGGAACCCCTCATTAACACAGCCCCATGTGTAGCACTGAGGACTCTGTGGCAAAGACACAGATTGCACTTAGAAAACAACAACAACCCAACAATAAACCTCTTTTACATGACTCAAAATAGCACGTGTTCTCTGTGAATTCGATAAACCCAGGCTAAACTAACCAACATCACTTTTTCAATCATCATCCTGGCAACAATCACAAAGCTGAACAACATTCTGCTTCCAAGGCTAATGGGTAGTAGGTACTCTCATACACTGCTAGCTGGAGGACACAATGATATGACCTCCATGAAGGACATTTTGGCAATATTTTTAAGAGTTACAAGTGTATTTACTCTTTGACCCGGCAATCTAACTTCTGGAAATATATCTAACTGACACATCCGCACACATCAAAATGATTTATGTCCAAGGTTATTCACTATTGCTTTGCTTGTCAAAGCAAAAGACAGGAAAAAACCCAAGTACCTATCAGCAGAGGTGTGGCTAATTCAACTATGGTACATGCACACGACGGAATATTAGGTAGCTGTAAAAAAAAAAAAAAAAAACAATGAGGAAGCATGAGATCCACTGGTAAGGAAAGATCTCTGGGCTAAATTGTTAAGTGTGAAACCCAAGGTGCAAAGAAGGACAATTGATATGTCACATTTTATATAAGAAACAGAGGAAATGAAAGCAGCAATGCATACACGTGGCTAACCATAGGGGGAGTTGAGAGTGAGGTAGATAATGGCAAGGTGGTAATAAATCCTCTCAATGTATACTTCAATATACATTGAGAGGTAATAAAGCCTCTCAATGTATACTTAAGCCTTGTTTTCTTAGTTGTAAAAAAAATCATTTGAATGTATTACCTATTAAAAATACAAACTAAATAAATTTTGAGAAGAACCACATTTTAGTTTCATTGTTTTAGTTCAGTGAAAGATCGGGAACAGTGCCCTAATCCTTTCTGGTTTAATAACTTTGAATAAGAACATTGAGGTATCTTCTAGATGAGCTTTCTTGTTATAAGAAAAATATGAAAAAAATATTAAAGTAATGTACTGATAAATTCCCATGATGATCATTTAGTAATTTGCCACTTTATGGATCCTAGACTGTCCCAAGCAACACTGAATTTGCTGACTTTCTCACTTTTTTGAATCTGCATTTTCTGAAAAGAGTGGTAATCGTCAAACCCTCCATAGTCCAAATACATTTATGTTACGTCTTAAAAAGAGATGGCAATCTCTTGATATTGAGAAATCTCTTGATAAATATGAGAAGATATTTCAATCTTACTTGAATATCAACAATCTTATAAGATTGAATGTACTGGTGATTCAATAAATCTCTATCTGAACCTTGATATAAGTGATCATTATTTTAATAAATACTACAAAGTAGAACAGGAAAATGACACGATTAAGCTGAGATACAAAGAATTATCAAATAAGTAGGAATTTTTAAAAACATTTTATGCGTCAGAGTAATGTAGCAATTTGATTACAATAGATGGTCCAATTGGATGAAATGGACATAATTCAGTAACTTTACAGGATAATTTTCGAATCATCATTTTATATGTGACCACATGGACACGTTTTGCCTCTCACAAAAATACGTCTCCAGTAGAATTATGAGTCCTACTTCAAAATAGGATTGCTATAAAAAAGGTGAGGCAGAGAAACACAAAGATGTTAGATTTGGAGATAAACTTTGCATTAATGTTGTATTTTCAGAATTATACATTATTATTTTTAAAAATGAAATGAACACCAGCTGTGGGGTTTTATAAACCCCCTTACTTAACCATATCTATGCCTCAGTTTCCTTTTTCATGGGAGTGATAATAATACCTTGTACATAGGATCGTTGTAAGGAATAAATGAGAGAATGTATTTGAAAGTGTGCTCAAATCATGCCTCAGTGAGCACAGTGTTCACTAAGTAGTGGTTATTATTTCTTTTTTTTTTCTTTTCTTTTCTTTTCCTTTCATTCCTTTCTTTCTTTCTCTTTCTTTTCCTTCCTTCCTTCCTTCCTTCCTTCCTTCCTTCCTCTCTCTTTCTTTCTTTCTTTCTTTCTTTCTTTCTTTCTTTCTTTCTTTTCTTTCTTTCTTTTTCTTTCTTTCAGGTTTATTTTTGAGAGAGCCAGAGCAGGGGAGGGGCAGAGACAGAGGGAGACAGAGGATCCAAAGGGGGCTCTGTGCTGACAGCAGCAAGGACGATGCAGGGCTTAAACTCATGAACTGTGAGATCATGATCTGAGCCGAAATCAGAAGCTCAACTGAGGCCACCCAGGTGCCCCTGGCTATTATTTCAATCTTACTTGAATATCAACAATCTTATAAGATTGAATGTATTGGTGATTAATATTTAGTCATATGCATATGACTGCATATGTAATTTATGACATGACATTCTTGTTGTAACAACATAGAAGAATGCCTATGATTTGTTAATTGTAAAACCGTGACATAAAATTCAATGGATACTCTGATTAAAAAAAAATGTCTGGTAAAATAACAGCGAGAAATATACAAGCATATTCACAGTGGAGGTATTCGAGTGGCAGAACTATTAGTGATCATCCTTTTCTTTTCCTAAATGTTTTTTGTTTAGACTTCGTAATTTTATGACAGTAAAGATAATAGAACACATTAGGCTGGGGGCAGAAATAAAGAAAATAAATGGCCAGAAATAATAAACTACCTTGATTCAGACTATAATTGAGAGTCTAGCCCCACCCCATTCCCAACACACAAATACCCTGCATTGTACCACTGCAACCAAGAGTAAATGCTCCAGCTTTGGGGACATAAGATGTGCTTCTAGGGGAAGAAAGTGACTACATGAGGAGAAGGGAGAAGATGCACAATAGGGAGCAAGAGGAAAATTGCTACTATGTGTCAGATACTGCTAGTTGCTTTCCCAGTCTTCTGTTCTTTAGTAGCTTAATTATGAACCCCAATTATGTCATGATAGCCACGTGCTCTGTTCCAAATACCTGCCTAGATTCCTTTGCAGCTAGGGCTGGCCACATGGCACAGTTGTAGCCGATGAAGCATAGTCAGAAGCCACTTGGGGAAACGCAGGTTGTCTGCTCTTTTGGCTTTCTGCCCCTTCCTCCTTCCTGCCGGGAATACAGGTATGTTGCCTGGTCACAGCAGTCATTTTGCAGTTGTGTTTATTGAAGTTAAAAGCTAAGCATGGCACGACAGAAATGGATGAGTCTGGGTCCCTGCCAGGTTCGTCAAGTAGCTGCACCTTCCTGGACCAGTCCTTTTGTTAGGGGACATGCAAACAAATACTGATACACAAGAAGTTCCCGTAGTGCCAAAAGCTGATCAGAGGGAAAGACTTCCTCTTTTGAACCTTGGCTTACAACAGGCAGAGTCAGAGTTCAGAAGAGAACTGAAACAGGTCACACTGACTCCACTTATTCCCTGTGCCGCCTTTTAGCTGCTAGCTGTGTTTAGCTCTGTGGGCTCTGTTCTGGAATGTTACCCACGACCCACTGCACTTGTGACATCTTTTTTAATGTGGAAAAGTATACATTAAAAAGGCCCATATGTGACATACATTCTATAACACCCTGAGTCTTTGCCTAAATATAGCCCTTGGATCGTGTGTATGAATGTTAATTGGCTATGACTTGGGTTGCTTCAGGCAGAAGATGTTGTTCCACAGGGTTACACACAAGAAATAACAGTTAGTGATTTCTGCCAATGGGAGGATACACTTTTGAAGAATATCCTACCTGGAAGCTGTTTTCTCCCCCTGCCCCCCAGCCCCAAACTCAGACTGCCCTATAAAACCCCTCCCATCATTATAGCAGAACAGCTATAGCACAAAGAAAATCCCAAAAGAGAGAAGATCTTCCTGAATATAGGGTAACTGTGATCTGCCTGTCAGATGTCCTGGATGTCCTTCTGTTTCAGAAGAGTTAGCATTAGACCTGGTGGGAGGCTGTTGTTAGCATATTGTGGTGAGAGAGTCAGGGCTTACACCCAGGTGTATCTGACTCCCATGGTCCCACCACTACACCGAATGGTCTCATTCTTCTTTAACTGATGACTATATTCAGCATAAACCCTAAGCAGTTATAGATAAGAATGGAGGATTCTCAGCACAACAACAGGAAATGGCCATCCAACACAGACACGTAGGCTACAATGACCCTGCCTTCAGCACAGCACAGCAAGTAGAGCACTAAGATGCCCCAACAGGGTTCCAGAGACCAGTGGCTATTGAAAGACCAGAACCTACATTAGGAGAAATCTCATGCAAGTCAGAGCTGCCCCATCTCTCCCTTCTTCCCACAGGTATGTGTTCTTTGAGTCACTATTGCTTAGCAAGAGAGAAAAGAATGAGAATAACAAGCACAATCCTTTCTACTGAATAAGTTAATATACGGAGACAGCTCAACGGAAGAGGCATCATCTGATGTGGTCATGGGGGAGCCTCTCATCATTTACCAGTCAGGGTCCTGGCAGGTAACATATGGCACTATAATTGAGTAATTTGAAGAGAGTTTAATAAAGGGACTATATGCAAAGATGTGGGCAAGGTTTAGGAAAAACAAGGAGGGATAGAACAACACCCTGCAACTTGTAGCAGCACGGAGCCTTCCACACGTCTAAGTCTCAAGGGACAAGGGAGAACGTACATTCTGGGTGTAAGAATGAACCTTCTGACAGGAGCTAAGTCCTTTTGGTGGAGGCGGGTGGAGGGAAGGCCTTTATTTTGACACAACCTGGCAGCTAGAGAGGGGGTATAAATACCCTGACTTCCTTTCTCTCCCACACTTGATTTCCTGCTGGTATCTCCCTTTAGCTGAACTTAGCTGGAAGCCTTTGGTCAAAGACTCCAAAGGACTCCAAAGGGACTCCATTAGTAAAGTCTATATGATTCAACTTTCTGGGGCACAAAACATGGTGGGGAAAGGTGGAGAGTGGGTCTTGAAGGTCAGGCAGAAGATATCCAGCATATCCCAAATGGTTCTAATGAAGAGATTTTTAATGAGACCACTTAGAGAAATTTTTGTGAGGTTAAGAGACAGAAGAGATGGTAGAGTGTGGAACATGAAATGAAAATAGTGTTATTGGAGCTCAGTGAGTATTGTAGTCATTGTATTTAGGGAAGGGGTGAACCATCATCTTAGGAAAATTCAGTCCTTGTCAAGGATGTGGCCCTGAAGCAACCAGGAAGTAGAGAAGGAATACTCTGGTCTCTCCTATTCTCGAGTCTCTTGCCAGTGCCCCCCACTGACCCAGCCCAACCAGAAACCAACCAGGAAGGGACCAGCATGTAAAAAAAAGTCCCACAGGGGTCAGCTTCCCAAGACACAGAGCAATGCCAGGAAGGTTGGGAAATGCAACTGAGGAAGAACAATTAACACAACACTCCGATAATATAAATTATTCCCTCTATTGTATCATCTATCTCTTCTTTTCTTTGGAAATTATTCATTCACTTGTACTGAAAAAATATTTGCTGAGTACCTATTATGTGCCAGCCACTCTTCTTAGCTCTTAGAGATAGAATACGAAAAAGACAAGCAGGGTCTTAGAGTTATGAGAGTTTATTATACAGTGGAAGAGAGAAAGAAAATGAACAAATAATAAAACAATATATATAAAATGATTTTAGATGGTGATAGGTGCTAGGAAGGCAACAGATGATGCACTGGGAGTGAAATGATGCTTTAGATGTGGGGGAGGGCATGTCTCAGAGAAGGGGTCATTTGAGCTGAGACTAGATGATAAAAAAGAGCCACGTAAGGAGCCACAGAGGGAAAAACATTCCAGGCAGAGTGAAGAGCAAGTGCAAAGACTGAGGAAGGTGGGATAAGTTTGATATGTTCAAGGATCAGAGAAGAAGACACTAGCTGGAGCACAAAAATAGAATTTACCGTTATGAGGGAGGCAGGGGCCAAATCAAGGAATGCTTTGTAGGCCATGGTAGGTAAACGCAAAGCAAAGCTACTAGGAGGCATATTGTATTATAGGGACATGTTCTGATTTAGATCCTAAGAGATGTCTCCATCTGCTCTGTGGAGAATGGACTGGGGGGAGGACATGAAGGTGGGGAGAAGAGCAGCAAGACTGGAAGCAAGGGAACAAGTTAGGAAGCTATTACAGGAGTCCTCATGGAGAATGGTAAGTGGAAGTAATAAACCGTGATTATATTTGGGTTTATTTTGGAGGGAAAGACATCAGAATTATAGATTGGATTGGATTATAGATTGGATATAAGGGGCAAAAGAATGGAAGTACACTTGAATTAGTCCCAAGCTTTTGGTTTGAATAAATGAGTGCAGGACTCTGCACTTACTGAGCTGGGAGAGGTATCAAGAGTCCCCACTTAGAAACGTCTACACAGACATAAACACACATTCCAATATCCCTCAGCCTCACATCTCTATAGTTATGGCTGTCTCCTTTTGCTCCTTCCCATTCAACTTCTTAAGACATGTTTTCTATATCCACTGGTTCCATTCCCTTTGTCTCCTCTTAATGCTTGCACGCATGATGATTGGTCAACATTCTCTTTGCTAATATCTTTGTGCCACTAATGCAGAGGACACAGATTAATTTTAGGGTTTTGGATTATTGGATGGCTGTGGTGACTGATCTTAACTATCAAGGATTGCTACTACACCACAAGGGGTGGAACAAGTACGTCTGGGATGAAGGGGATACTCTAAGGGTACCTCTGAGTACTCCCATATCCTGTGATCAAGTCAATGGAAAATTAAATCAACCCAATACAGGCAGGATTTCTGATGGGCCAGACCCTTTAGAAATGAAGGTTTGAGTCACCCAACAGGCAAGGAACCATGAAGTGCTTGATGAGGGCAGAAAGAAGAGAGAATGGGGACTGGAAGAAGGTAGTTATACATACCTGCTATGACCATGTGCTCAGTTGCAGAAACAAGGACTGTAATAGTTTTAAGTACTTCTTCCTTGTTTTAATTTTTTCCCCTTTACCATTCCTCTACCACCTAAAATAAAATGTATTGATAGTAATTAACCTTGCATCCCAGTATTAAATGATAAGATATCAAAGGAAGAGTGGGGCTTAGCTGGAAGAGGTATTACCCAAAGGTAGAAAAAGGGCTTTGCATTACCTTTTGGGAAAAGAATCCACGTGTCTTTTTGTTGCATAGGGAATATTTGCATTAGGTTAGGTAGAAGCATGGTTTTATTTGTAAGATGACCATGACCAAACAAGGGACATATGGATGCCACCTTGGTAAAAAGTAGATCGTGGTAGCTTTGTATACTTTAACTTAGTTAAGATGGAACTAGAATTTCTCAGAATTCCCTTTGCTGTGTGGTTCTGATTTAGCATTGTTCAGAAGAGAAACTTGCAGGAGATTTAGAAGATAGACGTGGAGCTGCGGCCATTTTGTATCTCTCTGAAGGTCAGTGTTGAGCACCAGGCACTGTGGCAATTCACACACATCGTCACTGCTCCGCTAGCTCACTTTGTGTGGGACAATACCTAAACCCGTTGACCCTCCAGCCCCTGCCAGATCGCCTCCTTCAGTTTTTCCAAGTGCATGTGTAGCTCTATGGTGAAGGGGCTAGCTTCTCTTGCAGGTCTTCCACTACACAGAGGTCGTGCGTGGTGAGGAACAGACTCATATTCTGGTTTGTCTTTGCTGTCGTCCGCATCCATCTTTCCCTCCTGACAGCTAGGCTGGCCAACCCAAAACAATTTTTTGGCTTAACGCTAAACCCAGAGACACTGGCCTGCTTAGACCACTCCATCAGCTTCCATATTGCATAGGATCTAATCTCCATAATAAATCACTCATAATGGCTCTGCTTCTCTGGTCAAGCTCAGAACTGTAAATCCTGTATGTCTGGGCATTTTTTTGAAAAACCCAGAAACAATCTAGGCTCATGCAACACGTTTGGTTGTCATGTATCTTTAGTCTCATAAATTTAAAGTAGTTCTTCAATCCTCATCCCCGTTGTCCTCCTTCTCCTCTTTCATGACATTGACATTTTTGAACTTGACCTTTTGAAGAACCTGGGCCAACTGTTTTATAAATCCTCAGTGTGGATAGGTTATTGTTTCCTCGTAATTAGGTTAAGGTTTTTGGCAGGAATACTGTAGGAGAGGTGATGTTTTCTCCTCAGTGTTCACCTCAGAACACACTTGATTCAGTGTCTCATTATTGTAGATGTCAGGTTTGATCTCTTCATTAAGGTGATGTCTGCCAGATTTCACCTTTGAAAAGGTAACTTTTCCCTTTGAAATTAATAAATAACCTACTGGATAACATTATAAAATTGTATGCACATCCTGTTCTCTGGTAATCTTTCACCTAATGATGTTGGTATCCATTGGTGATCACTTACTACTGTGGAGGTTACAAAAGAGTGACTTCAAATTCTATCATTTAAAAAAATTAGAATTCTAATTTGGCATTCTTTTGTAAAGAAGAGCTTTCCATTCTCACCCTTATTTTTAAATATTTTTGCGGGGCACCTGGGTGGCGCAGTCGGTTAAGCGTCCGACTTCAGCCAGGTCACGATCTCGCGGTCCGTGAGTTCGAGCCACGCGTCGGGCTCTGGGCTGATGGCTCGGAGCCTGGAGCCTGTTTCCGATTCTGTGTCTCCCTCTCTCTCTGCCCCTCCCCCGTTCATGCTCTGTCTCTCTCTGTCCCAAAAATAAGTAAACATTGAAAAAAAAATTTAAATATTTTTGCTATCAGCCTGGAGTTAAAGATTTTTTTTTTAATGCCCTCCATTATTATCTGTCATTTTTTCATCTTGTGTTCAAAATTGTTGAAACTGTAACCAGAAGGTGATCCTTTAAATGAGTCATTGTGTTCACTAATATTCTACAAATTTCTTGAAGAGAGTGTATGCATCTTTTAACATATTTAATTCTAAATTCTTATGTTTTTTATTATTTAAATTATATCTTTAAAATTCACTTTAATATGATTATTGCAGATATGTAGTCATATAGCATAAGTTTTGTATATTTAGTTTGTATTCATTAATCTTGTTACATTCTCATTAATTTTAATAAATTATATCTAGATTATTTTGGGCTTTCTGTTTACTCAACTATATTGTATGAAAATAATGACACTGGTGTTAGTTCTTTCTAATACTTCTATATTATCTTCATTTTTGTCTACTTGTACTGGTTAAAACATCCAATAAGATGTTAAATAGAGGTAATGCCAGCAGGAATTTTCATCTTATCCCCAGTTTCAAAGAGAAAGATATTAATATTTCATCATTAGAAATTTCTGCTGTAGGCTTTGGTTGATGCCTTCTACTGTATTAATGAATTTCACTTTTATTAATAGTTTGTCAAGTGGCATTAATATACGTATATACATATATATGTATATATATGTGTATATATATGTATATATACATATATAAATATAAATGAATGCTGGATATAATTAAATATTTTTAAATCTATTAAAATACTCATGATTAGTCTTCAATCTGTTATTTCTGATAAATTGTATTTACTTCCTAGTGCTAAAAAACTATAACTTTTATAGGTTAAACTTCACTTATTTATGATCTATTATCTTTTTAAAGATTTTTCTAACTATGTTCATGAGTTGAATTGGCCTTTAATTTTCCTTTCTGGTAGTGTGCTGGTCAGGTTTTTATATGAAGTTTATGTAAGCCTACTAAACTGCTTTGGGGAATCTCTTTCATATACAAAAATGTGTGAAGATGAAAATGATTTCTTCTTTGAACATTTGATAGAACTCATAATAAAAGTCATATGTATCTGGGGGATTTTTTGTGTGTGTATGTGGAAAGGTCTTTATCGCTTCACATTTGTTAGACGAACTGTATATGAGAACTATTTAAGTTTTCAATTTCTTCTCTAGTCAATTTTAATAAGATGCATTTTCTAACATGTTAAGTGCATTGGCATAATTTGTTTATAATATTTTCTCATTAACTTTTTGATGTATCTAGTAATGTTTCCCTCTTCATTCCTGATAGTAATAATTTCTTAATTCTCTCTCTCTCTCTCTCTTTCACACACACACATTCACATTCACATTCAGTGGTATCAGAGTTTTGACTGTTTAAACTTTTTGAAGAACCAATTTTTGGTTACATTGGCCCTCTTTATGTTTTATATTTAATTAATTTCTGTTCTTATCTTTATTATATTTGTCCTCCATTTTTTGAATTTATTTTGCTGGATTATGTCTAACATCTTGTAAGGTGTTAAACTTCAGCCCCCCCTTTTTTCTAATATTCACACTTAAGGTTATAAATTTTCTACTAAGAACAACTTAAAAATTTTTTTTTAATATTTATTTTTGAGACAGAGAGACAGACAGACAGAGTATGAGCTGGGGAGAGGCTGAGATAGAAGGAGACACAGAATCCAAAGCAGGCTCCAGCCTCTGAGCTGTCTGCACAGAGCCCGACACAGGGCTCAAACTCACAAACCATGAGATTATGACCTGAGCAGAAGTAAGATGCTTAATGAACTGAACCACCCAGACGCCCCAAGAACAACTTTAATTACATTTTACAAGAGTTAGTTACAAGTGATCCATGGGTTAATTTGAAGTATATTTCTTAATTTATAATCATGGGAATATTTTACATATACTTTTTTAAAAATTTTTTTTAACATTTTATTTATTTTTGAGACAGGGAGAGACAGAGCATGAACAGGGGAGGGTCAGAGAGAGGGAGACACAGAATCTGAAACAGGCTCCAGGCTCTGAGCTGTCAGCACAGAGCCCGACACAGGGCTCGAACCCCCGGACCGCGAGATCATGACCTGAGCCGAAGTCGGCCACTTAACCGACTGAGCCACCCAGGCGCCCCTACATATACTTTTTAAAAAAATGATGTTTAGTTCAATTGTGTGTGATCAGAAAATATGCTATTATTTTAGCTCTTTAAAATGTGATGAAATTTGTTTATGGCTTCATATATGATCAATTTTTGAAAATGATTCATTTGTGCTTAAAAAGACTGCGTATTTAAGTGGTTGAATTTGTTCCTTAGGTCAATTTTACTAATCTTATTTTTCTTTTTTTTTTCAACTTTTTTTTTGTTTTTGTTTTTTTTTTAATTTTTATTTTTGGGACAGAGAGAGACAGAGCATGAACGGGGGAGGGGCAGAGAGAGAGGGAGACACAGAATCGGAAACAGGCTCCAGGCTCCGAGCCATCAGCCCAGAGCCCGACGCGGGGCTCGAACTCCCGGACCGCGGGATCGTGACCTGGCTGAAGTCGGACGCTTAACTGACTGCGCCACCCAGGCGCCCACTAATCTTATTTTTCAAATCTTACATAATCTTACTTGTTTCTTTTATCAGTTGCTAAGAAGTGAATTAAAATCATGCACTATAATTATTGATTTCTCTTTGTATTTCATTTAATTTTTGTTTAGAATAATGGAGTCTGAAGTTCTATTATAAGTTGAAGGCCAATACAAAATTGTTATACCATCCTGGCAAGTGAAACTTCATAATAAATATGAAGTAATCATCTTTTCTCCAGTAATGCATTTTGCCTTAAGATTTATAGTATAAGTACTTCCATGATTTCTTTTTCGTATCTCTTCTTTTTCAATATTTTGTGTGTATATATTTGAGTTACGTTCATTACAAACATCATGCGGTTGAATTTTTTGTTTTTCTGACAATCTTTGTCCTTTGGCCCATTTAGTCCAGTTATGTTTAATATAATTACTGCTGATATACCTGGTGTAAACCTAGCATCTTATTTTGTACTTCCTATTTGCCTCACCTATTTTTTTTTTTTTTTTAGTTTATTTATTTATTTTGAGAGAGACAGAGAGAGCACGAGCAAATAGGGGAGGGACAGAGAGAGAGGGAGTATCCCAAGCAGGCTTGGCATTGTCAGCACAGAGCCCCACACAGGGTTCAAACCCACAAACCATGAGATCTGGACCTGAGCCAAAATCAAGAGCCCCACACTTAACTGACTGAGCCCTCCAGACGTGCCTGTCCCCCCTATTCCATTTACTTTTTCTCTTTCCCTGTTTGCGTTGGGACTGGTTGTGCGAAAGTGTGTGTGTCTAAACCACTCACTTTAAATTACGTGTTTGAAATTTATTCCCTATTTTCCTCTTTATTTAATGGCTGCCCAGAAATTTTAAACTGTGTGGTTAAAATCGACAAAAAAAGGTGATCACTGCTTTTACCTTCCTTTCAGACAATCCACAATCTTTAGAACATGCTAATTCAGTTCATGCCGTCCTGATCCATGCATTTTAGTTATCATTGTTTTTTACTTTTATCTTTTAAAAATTCCACTGTTACTATTATCATTATTATTTTATATTGTCAATGTTTACATGGACTTACATATTTACCTTTATCTACATTCTTTATTCTTTGAAAAAAAATTTTTAATGTTTACTTATTTTTGAGAGAGAGAGAGAGAGAGACAGAGTGCAAGTGGGGGAGGGTGAGAGAGAGAGGAGACCCAGAATCTGAAGCAGGCTCCAGGCTCCGAGCTGTGAGCTGTCAGCACAGAGCCCAACTCAGACCTTGAATTCACGAACCATGAGATCATGACCCGAATGGAAGCCAGATGCTTAACCAACTGAGCCATCCAGGTGCCCTTCTTTATTCTTTTTAGTATCTGGGTCTATTTTCCCACTGCCTGAAGAATTTTTTTTTAGCAAATGTCTACTGGTAGCAAACTGACCCAGCATTTGTATGAAAATGACTCTATTTTGCCTTTGTTCTTAAAATATATTTTCACTGGGCTTAGGCTAAAAATTACTTTCTTTCAGCATATTGAAAATATAATTTCTTAGTTTTTAGCTTCTACTATTACTGTTAGAAAATAGTCTACTATTTTTCTTTGGAGGTAACCTAATGGCCCTCAAAAGATCATGTCTACCCAGAACCTCAGAATGTGACCTCATTTGGGAACATGGTCTTTGCAGATGTAATACATTCAGAATCTCAAAACAGAATCATCCAGGA
Organism: Felis catus; assembly: GCF_018350175.1. Taxonomy (NCBI): domain Eukaryota; kingdom Metazoa; phylum Chordata; class Mammalia; order Carnivora; family Felidae; genus Felis; species Felis catus. The sequence goes on along the minus strand of NC_058372.1, from coordinate 116,890,227 downwards.
TTTAGGGTAGGCCCTACATCTACTGAGGTTTGTCGTTAAAAGAAGAGGAGAGGACACACAGAGACACAGACAGGAAGACGTCATGTGAAGCAGAAGGCAAAGATTGGAGTGATGCCGCTGCAAGCCAAGGAATGCCAAAGGTTGCCAACAAGCACCTGAAGCTAGGAGAGAGGCATGAAACAGATTCTCCCTTGGTGCTTCTGGAAAGAATCAACCCTACCAACACTTTGATTTCAGCCTTCTGATTGCTTTAACAATTGTTTTTCCTTGTCTTTGGTGTTCTATAGCTTCACTGTGATATATCTAACTATGGGCTTCTTTTGACTTATCCTGCTTGGAATTCATTGGGTTCCTTGAACATCCAGGGTTCCCCTCTTTTGTTTGTTTTTTTCCTGGACGTTCCTTATTCATTTATTGTCTTTTCAGTGTTTTAAAGAAATGTTTTAAAAATAGTTTTTCCAGAAGTTTTGATGGTTTTTAGTAGGAGAGTTGTATAATTCACCCAGCTTGGCTTTGTACCAGGAAAAGATATCTGCCAGAGTAATCTTCTAATAACCAAATCTGATCATGTCAATATCCTGCTTAATATTCTCTAATGGCCATTTATTATCCTTAGGATCAAATCTCAAATCTCACAGCCGACCCTGGTGATCATGCGTGTGTCTAGCTCTTTGTTCTCCTGGAACATTCTCTCCCTGTGATGTTATTGCAGGGATTGTTCCCACTGTAGGGAATTATTTCTGTCCTCTCTGTTGTGATTCCCCCAGCTAAATCTTTGTCATAATATTTCATTTTTTAATATTAGGATTCCAGGAGATATGAAATGCTTTATCAAAGGAATTAAGAATAACTGGTAGAGTTAATATTTCAGGGCAGAAAAGTTTTTTTTCTATATTTCTCACATCACACCATGCAAATATGATTATTTCTACTTCGTTTGGTGCAGTTCTTTTCAATGCATATTTATTGAGAACTCTATATAACAAGTACTGGCAGAAACTGGAGGTTCAAAAATGAATATGACATAATCCTTTCATCTCAAGGACTTCACAATCAGGTGGGGAACACCGATGATAAGAAAATGATTTTAATATCTTTTTACTACATAAAGGTCTGCAGAGAGAGTTATGGATGCCCAGAAGAGGGGAACCCAGTCAAGCCTGAGATTTCAGGGAAGGCTTTCTCAAAACCTTTCCACCTGGCTCTGTGCAGTTTAGGGTCCCTAGAATCTAGCGTGTTGAAAGGTACTTTTAGAACTAAGGCTGACTTTGTCCTTTGGAGAGCCCATGATCATTTATAACTTAATTTAGCCAAGAGCTTTCTTTTTACACACAATAACTAATGAGTTGTCCATTCTGTCTCAAAAGGGCAACTTGTAAAATAATGATATTAAGTCTATTGACTGGGAAGTGGACTTTGATAAACTTGTAAAGCAAAGCCCCCTTCATCTATCTCAGGAAAGAACACTCTCCTGACAATAGAGCAGTAACCTTCAAATTGAGGTTTGTGTACACCTGGGAGCACCTGGAAACTTCCAAGGCCTATATAAAATCCTGTGATTCTAAGGAAATCAATTTCCTGATCTTCAACTTCCATATGTATGCTCCCTTAAAACTGCTAACATTGTCCTCTGTGTTTTTCCATTTTCTACGTCTCCTTTTATAATCCCCCATGAACCACTTTCCTGAGCTGAATTGTACTGTATTATATTTGCCTTGGTTGAACAAACTTCACCGCCAAAAAAGAACGAGAAGAATTCCAAATATTGGTGATGGTGTTGAGAGAGTGAGTAATTCAAATGGTTGGTTCTAAATGAGAAGTTCTCTTTTAAATTTTTTAAATTAAAATTCAATGAGAGTCTGAGTTCTTAACCAATAGATGATTAAAAATTAATTTTTGATGATAGATCGTTATAGATTTTTGTTATGTAACTCAAAAGGAGTTCAAAGAATTGAATAACAGGGCCATAACAAATTCCTTCCAGTTCCATCAACTTATTTAGATGAGCTGTGTTTCTCAGTGCTTACATTTGTAATAATGAAACTTGGAAATATAATTTTTTATTTTAATAATAAGTAATAGTCATACATAGATATAGCCTCACTTATCTCATTAAAAGATGTATTTCCAAAATTTTTTTTTATGCTTAATGCATATTTATCAAGGTTTATAATAAATGCTGTGTGGGTCAGTTGTACGCTAAAAATCATAATGCTAACTCAATCCACGTGAAATTTTTAACAGAGTCTCTGTTCACAGAATTTTAAAATTCAAATTATGTACATAAAGTGTTAGAGAATAATACAAGACTTTCAAGCATAAATATGCATCATAAATATATATGTTAAAATTCTCATGAAAGAATTAGAAATATGTTTTGAAAAAGAAAAGAAAGATTTAAAATGTCTTACATTTGAGGGATGCCTGGCTAGCTTAGTTGGTAGAGCATGTGACATTTTTTTTTTTAAGAACTGAATGATTTTAGTTAGTTTCAAGTTTTCATTTAAATTCAAGTTAGTTAACATCTAGTGTGATATTGGTTTCAGGAGTAGAACCCAGTGATTCATCACTTTCATACAGCACCCAGTGCTCATCCCAACAAGTGCCCTCCTTAATACCCATCACAATTTACCCATCCCCCTGCCCACCTCCCCTCCAGTAACCCTCAGGTTATTCTCTATATTTAAGAGTCTCTTATAATTTGCCTCCCTCTCTGTTTTTATATTATTTTTCCTTCCCTTCCCCTATGTTCATCTGTTTTGTTTCTTAAGTTCCACATATGAGTAAAATCATATATTTGTCTTTCTCTGACTGACTTACTTCGCTTAGCATAATACATTCTAGTTCCATCCACATTGTTGCCAATGGCAAGATTTCATTCTTTTTGGTCGCTGAGTAATATTGCATTGTATATAGTAAAACCTTGGTTTGCAAGTATAATTCATTCCAAAAACATGCTTATAATCCAAAGCACTTGTTTATCAAATTGAATTTCCCCATAAGAAATAGTGGAAACTCAGATGACTCGTTTCACAACCCCAAAATATTCATATAAAAATTATTACAATACTGTAAAATAATACAAAATAATAAAATACAAAATATAAAGGAAAATAAGCAATTAACCTGCACTCACCTTTGAAAACCTCCGTGGCTGATGTGAGGGAGACGAGAGAGAAGAGGGTAATTGTGTAAGATGACTTTTACTATCACTAATGAATCACTGCTATCTACTGGCTCAATGGAATCTTTCTTTTTGTGAAACTTCAACAAGTAACTTACCCAATGCCACTTGCTTTGCCTCCTTTTGAAGATTTCATGGAAATGTGATGTTGGATTGTCATTAAACAGATTCATCACTTGCACTGCTACGGCCTTATTTGGGTGCTGCAAAATTTTGCATTGTTTCCCACATTTTACACATCTCCCTAATCTCATTTGAAGTGAGGGATTCTTCTGCCCTTTTCTCCTCCTCTTCTGCAGATGAGATCTCCTCCATAGCCTCTTGCTGTTGCTCGTGATGCAGATCTATCAGTTTGTACTTCTCAATGATTTCCTACTTAACTTCCACCATAATCATCTCCTTCTTACTGCCTTTCTTTTCAACCTTTTTTCTGCATGGGGGCCATTGCATATGCTGCACGAATGTTAACTATAGTACATTATTAATAAACTCTTGTCATATACCGTATTTAATGTAACCAGCAATAAGGCAGCAGAGGAAAGGGTCTAGCCTGACCTAGAATGACACAAAGCATTCCTAAGCTTATTCATATATGGAAAAGCAAGAGACTGTCCATAGGTGCTTTGAAGTGACAAAAATACATTCGTGCCAGTTGTGGGCACCTTCCAACATTCTGAAAAATCATTGATTTCTGCCAAACACCGTGGCCCGAGACAGAGCATCTGAGTGTGGGAGATGGTCACCCACAATCCTGCAGAGAGAAAGAAAGAGAAGAACCATTGACTCAGTTGTGATCATGTGACATTCGGCGTCATGTCACATGACACTACTCATATTCAAGACATCACTAATTTAACAAGTTAAACTTTATTAGAAAGGTTTCCTCATCTTGTGGAACACTCACAGAACAAATTATTCACAATCCAAGATTTTACTGTATATACCACATCTTCTTTATCCATTCATCACTTGGTGGACATTTGGGCTCCTTCTATAATTTGGCTACTGTAGATAATGCTGCTATAAACATCAAGGTGAATGTGTACCTTTGAATCAGTATTTTTGTATCCTTTGAGTAAATATCTAGTAGTACAATTACTGGATGTAGGGTGTTCTATTTTAACTTTTGAGGAACTTCCATACTGTTTTCCAGAGTGGCAGGCATGTGACTCTTGGTAGCAGGGTCTTGAGTTCAAGACCCATATTGGGTGTGGAGCCTACTAAAAAATAATAAAAATAAAATCATTTCTTTAAAAAATTAAAATACAATGCCTTATATTTGAAGGGAGACCTTGTTTATATTTCTTTACATTTATATGGGTAGATGAAATTGCTTTGATGAAAAAAATTATATTGAATACAATTAAAAGAGCAAAGTAACTTATTTTAAAATGCGAATGTTCTCAACCTACAGGTATTATATTGTCTGCCCTTTAAATTTTTTCTTGATCTTTATTTATTTTTGAGAGAAAGAGAGAGGCAGAATGCGAGTGGGAAAGGAACAGAGAGAGAGAGGGAGACACAGAATCAGAAGCAGACTCCAGGCTCCGAGCTGTCAGCACAGAGTCTGATGTGGGGCTCAAATTCATGAACCACAAGATCATGATCTGAGCCGAAGTCGGACGCCCAACTGACTCAGTCACCCAGGCACCCCTATTCTCTGCACTTTAAAAAACGTACAATATCCAATAGAATAAAAACAATTTTAAAACATTTGAAAGGATAATGTACAGTATGATGATTATAGTTAATAATGCTACATTGTATATTTGAAAGCTGCTAGAAGAGTAGATCTCAGAAGTTCTCATCTCATACCAGTGGCCAGAGCACACACATGGTCAAGCTTAAGATCAGTAAGATGGAAACAAATCACTGTCTTATAAGAAAGGAAAAATATTTGGGAGCAATTATATAATCTACCACAATTATACAACTTGTTAGTAGTTGTGCTAATATTCAAACATGGCAGTCTAGTACCAATGTCTACATTATTCAACATAACATCCTATTTTTCCTATTTCCAAGAGGGTTGAATCAAATGGTGGAAGAAAAATCTCAACAGGACTCCTCTCCTATATCCAACATGGTATAAAAACTGAGAACTATGTAGAATCCATGAAGTCAGACAAGAAGCCCTAGGACACCTCAAGGTCATTCAGGGATATAGTGTTCCATCATCAATGTGTCTTCAACCACAGGGAGATGCCTTACCTGGAGAGCACAGATGAGATAAATAGTAAATGCCCATGTGCTAGTTCCACAGTAAGGACAAACGTTAGATGCAAGGTGAAGTATATGTTATCCTCATTCTCCTAAAAAATTTTTTTCACTCAATTTTTCACAAAGTACATTTGTTACTCTTTGCACCATTATGCTTATGTTTCCAGGAAGATGTTATTAACAATGCATAGAGGATACTGTATTAACTGTATATTTTTTCACTGTCTAGTATAATATGCATATATGATAGTGTATTTATAATTTTCTCTTTTGTATAATTCTATGTGTAGATTGTTTGCCACCTAGTGGCAGATGTTTTCAACTCAAACATTAATATTCATGACCAATTTTAATTAGTTTGACAGTGTGTTGTTTTTTTTAAGGAAATATTCTAAAGTCATAAAATGTTTAAAACTGTTGACAATGACACTATTCTGCTCTAGCAAACTTTAAAAAAATACCTTGCAAATTTGGTTCATATTTAATCCTTGACAATGACAGATGAGGCCATGTATTCAGAAGCCATTTCCTGTTACAAGAAGAATGTAGAGAATGATAAAATGAACATTTAAATTTTTAGCAAATAATGCTATGATATTCCTTGGATGTTCTGTTTTTCACTCAATATTACTTAGCAAAATGTACACACTCAGTTGCAATACTCATTGATTTATCATATGCACATTTTGTCCTGTGTGACTCAAATTTCATGGTTGTTCCTATTTGACTGTGTAATGCAGTCAAAATCTCATAAAACTCTGGGCAGCAGAGTTGGAAAAATTCTCACAAAATTGCAAATAAAAGTGAAGTATTAATTCATATCAATTAGACGCAAAAATTAGAATCTGGCTGATGAATATTTGGCAAGGGGGAGGAGCCAAGATGGTGGAACAGCATGGAGGTTTTTTTGTGTGTCTCGTGCCCGTGAAATACAGCCAGATCAACACTAAACCATCCTGCACACCTAGAAAACTGATTTGAGGATTAAGACATAATCTGCACAACCTGAACCACAGAACTCAGCAGGTACGCGGTGTGGAGAGGTGAATGGGGGGAGAGAGAATCTGTGGAGGGCAGGGAACTGTTTTTGTGTGTGGAGAGAAGACAGAGACGGGGGTGGGGGAGTGGAAAGGGGAGTATGAGAAAAGCACACCCCCAAAAGCTGCTGTAGAGAAAGTGGAAAAGTGGAAATAGCTGCAGGGACTGAACTAAAAAGGGAGAAAGGAGAAAGGGGAAAGGGGAGGGTTTAAATTCCATTAAGACTATAAAAAGGGGAGCACAGAGTCTGAGAATCTGCAGCTTGATACCTGGCGGTGCTCTGGTGTGAAGGGTGAATCCCCAGGAGCAGAGTGAAGTCCAGGGTCTTTGGGCCACATGGGAAGAGGAGGTCCTCCTGCTGGGAGGACTCCCCACAGGCAAAGACATCAGTGGACCTGGGAGAACAGCCACATTCGCTGGTGCTGGAACAAGGTTAAGGGTGAAGCCTGGTGCCAGATGTGTGTTGTGATTTTCCATAATCCCTGAAACGCTGCTGCTACACGATTGTGTGAACTTTTTCTGGGATGGACTGGCACCCAGCCACAGTCTCTGGGCATTGGCAGCAGCACGGTCCTGCAAACATTGCTGGGTGCGGCTGGCACCTGGACATTGCTTGGTGAGACCCTCCCACAGAGGGTCAGAATGGGTCAAAGCCATGATCACTCAGAAGTAAGGGGTCAGGAAAAACAGCCACATATAAGATAAAACTCAGGAGCGAGGTGCTGGCAACCTGAGGGCTTGGTCACGGACATTATAAAAGTGGGAGGTGGATGGATGCTGGAGACAAAGGACGGGTGGGCGATTGCTGATCAGGGAGAACAGAGCTCCGACACTAGTGGGTAACAGCATTTTCATCCCTCCCACACATGCACACACATACCTACAAGCGCCACAACAATCCACCCCAGTAAGCTAAGCTGTGCCATCTAGTGGAGAACGGAGCTGTTACACTAAGCCCTGCTCAAATGGGCAAACCTTGCTCTTCAGGAACACCACAAGTTTCTCTGCCTGTTTAGTTTACAGACTATAAAGTGCTTAATAGGTTGACTTCTGGGGAAAATAATGTAAATTCAATCATATTTCAGTATGTTCACTGGTCCATCTATCCCATTTTCCTTTTTTTCTTGTTTCTTTTCTTTTTCTTGAATACAGAAAGAGAAAAAAATATTTTTATTTTCCATTTTTATTAAAAATATTTTTCTTTAATTTTTTATCTACTATATTTTTTACTTTTTTGTAAATTTTTAAATTCTATTTCACTTCCATCATAGCATTTTATTCTATTTCATTGTATTCATTATTTCAAATTTTCAAATGTTTTCCTTTTTTTCCCCCTTTTTCCTCTAATCTCTCAAGCCCCTTTCAACACCCAGACCAAAACACACCTAGGATCTAGCATCATTTATTTGATTTGTGTGTGTGTGTGTGTGTGTGAGTGTGTGTGTGTGTGTGAGTGTGTGTGTTTGTGTGTGTGCTGTTTTTAGTTTCTTATTTTTTTTAATTTTAATTACTTTTACCTCATTAATTCCTTTTTTTCCTTCAAAAATGATGAAACAATGGAATTCACCCCAAAGGAAAGAGCAGGAAGTAATGAGAGCCAGGTACTTAACCAACACCGATACAAGCAAGATGTCTGAACAAGAATTTAGAATCACGAAAATAAGAATACTAGCTGGGGTCAAAAATAGATTAGAATCCGTTTCTGTGGAGATAAAAGAAGTAAAAGCTAGTTAGGATGAAATAAAAAATGCTACAACTGAGCTGCAATTTCGAATGGATGCACGGTGGCAAGGATGGATGAGGCAGAGCAGAGAATCAGCATTATAGACGACAAACTTATTGAGAATAATGAAGCAGAAAAAAAGAGGGAGACTAAGGCAAAAGAGCACGATTTGAGAATCAGAGAAATCAGTGACTCATTAAAAAGGAACAACATCAGAATCATAGAGGTCCCAGAAGATGAAGAGAGAGAAAAAGGGGTAGGAGGGTTATATGTGCTTACATATAAGCAAATCATAGCAGAAAAGTTTCCTAACCTGGAGAAAGACACAGACATCAAAATCCAGGAAGCACAGAGGACTGCCAACAGATTCAACAAAAACCGACCATCAACAAGGCATATCATAGTCAAATCCACAAAATACTCAAGCAAGGAAAGAATCATGAAAGCAGCAAGGGAAAAAAAGTCCTTAACCCACAAGGGAACACAGATCAGGTTTGCAGCAGACCTATCCACAGAAACTTGGCAGGCCAGAAAGGAGTGGCAGGATATATTCAATGCGCTGAATCAGAAAAATATGCTGCCAAGAATTCTTTATCCAGCAAGGCTGTCATTCAAAATAGAAGGGGAGATTAAAAGTTTCCCAGACAAACAAAAATTAAAGGAGTTTGTAACCACTAAACCAGCCCTGCAAGAAATTTTAAGAGGGACTCTGAGGGGAGAAAAGATGAAAATAAGTAAGCAAGTAAATAAATAAAGACCCAAAGCAACAAAGACTAGAAAGGCCCAGAGAAAACCAACAGACACTCCAACTTTACAAGAAACATAATGGCAATAAATTCATATGTTTCAGTACTCACTCTAACGTCAATGGACTAAATGCTCCAATCAAAAGACCCAGGGTAACAGAAGAGATAAGAAAACAAGATCCATCTATATGCTGTTTACAAGAGACCCACTTTAGACCTAAACACACCTTCAGATTGAAAGTAAAGAGATGGAGAACTGTGTATCATGCTAATGGTCAACAAAAGAAAGCTGGAGTAGCCATTCTTATATCAGACAACCTAGACTTTAAAATAAAGACTCTAACAAGAGATGAAGAAGGGCATTATATCATAATTAAGGGGTCTATCCACCAAGAGGACCTAACAATTGTAAACATTTATGCTCCAAATGTGAAATATCCAAATATATAAATCAATTAATTGCAAACATAAAGAAACTCATTGATAACAATACCATAATAGCAGGGGACTTCAACACCACACTTACAACAATGGACAGATCATTTAATCATAAAATCAACAAGGAAACAATGACTTTGAATGACACACTGGACCAGATGGACTTCACAGATATATTCAGAACATTTCATCCCAAAGCAGCAGACTATACATTCTTCTCCAGTGCACATGGAACATTCTCCAGAATAGATCACATACTGGGACACAAATCAGCCCTCAACAAGTCCAAAAAGATCAAGATCATATTGTACATACTTTCAGACCATAACACTATGAAACTCGAAATCAACTACAAGAAAAAATGTGGAAAGATAACAAATACTTGGAGACTAAAGAACATCCTACTAAAGAATGAATGGGCTAACCAAGAAGTTAAAGAGGAAATTAAAAAGTACATGGAAGTCAATGAAAATGATAACACCACAGCCCAAAACCTCTGGGACACAGCAAAGGCAGTCATAAGAGGGAAGTATATAGCAATCCAGGCTTTCCTAAAGAAGGAAGAAAGGTCTCAGATACACAACCTAACCTTACATCTTAAGGAGCTGGAAAAAGAACAGCAAATAAAACCCAAAACCAGCAGAAGACAGGATAATAAAGATTAGGGCAGAAATCAATGCTATTAAAACCGAAAACAAAACAAAACAAAACAAAACAAAACAAAACAGTAGAACAGATCAATGAAACCAGAAGCTGGTTCTTTGAAACAATTAACAAAATTGATAAACCACTAGCCAGTTTAATAAAAAAAAAAAAAAAGGAAAGGACCCAAATACATAAAATCAAGAATGAAAGAGGAGAGATTACAACAAACACAGCAGAAATAAAAACAATAATAATAGAATATTATGAGCAATTATATGCCAATAAAATGGGCAATCTGGAAGAAATGGACAAATTTCTAGAAACATATACACTACCAAAACTGAAATAGGAAGAAATAGAAAGTTTGAATAGACCCGTAACCAGTAAGGAAATCGAATTAGTAATAAAAAAAAACTCCCAAAAAACAAGAGTCCAGGGCCACATGGCTTTCCAGGGGAATTCTACCAAACATTTAAGGAAGAGTTAACACCTATTCTCTTGAAGCTGTTCCAGAAAAATACAAATGGAAGGAAAACTTCCAAACTCTTTCTATGAAGCCAGCATTACCTTGATTCCAAAACCAGACAGAGGCCCCACTAAATATGAGAACTATAGACCAATTTCCCTGATGAACATGGATGCAAAAATCCTCAACAAGATATTAGCCAACTGGATGTAACAATACATTAAAAAAATTATTCACCACGACCAAGTGGGATTTATGCCTGGGATGCAGGGCTGATTCAATATCTGCAAAACAATCAATGTGATTCATCACATCAATAAAAGAAAGAACAAGAACCACATGATCTTCTCAATAGATGCAGAGAAAGAATTTGACAAAATACAGCATCCTTTCTTGATAAAAACCCTTAAGAAAGTAGGGATAGAAGGAACATACCTCGAGATCATAAGAGCCATATATGAAAGACCCAATGCTAATATCATCCTCAATGGGGAAAAACTGAGATTTCCCCCTAAGGTCAGGGACATGATAGGTGTGCACTCTCACCACTGCTATTCAACATAGTATTGGAAGTCTTATCCTCAGCAATCAGACAACACAAAGAAACAAAAGGCATCCAATTCAGCCAGGAGGAGGTCAAACTTTCACTCTTCGCATATGCCATGATACTCTATATGGAAAACCCAAAAAATTCTACCAAAAACCTGCTAGAACTGATCCATGAATTCAGCAAAGTTGCAGGATATAAAATCAATGCACAGAAATCAATTACATTCCTATACACCAACAATGAAACAACAGGAAGAAATCAAGGAATCGATCCCATTTACAATTGCACCAAAACCTATAAAATACCTAGGAATAAATCTAACCAAAGAGGTGAAAAATCTATACACTGAAAACTATAGAAAGCTTATGAAAGAAACATAAGAAGACACAAAAAATGGAAAAATATTCCATGCTCATGGATTGGAAGAACAAATATTATTAAAATGTTGACACTACCCAAAGCAATCTACATGTTTAGTGCAATCCCTATCAAAATATCACCAGCATTCTTCACAGAGCTAGGACAAACAATCCTAAAATTTTTGTATGGAACCAAAAAAGACCCCAAATAGCCAGAGCAATCCTGAAACAGAAAACCAAAGCTGGAGGCATCATAATCCTGGACTTCAAGATGTATTGCAAAGCTATAATCATCAAGACAGTATGGTACTGGCACAAAAACAGACACTCAGATCAATGGAACAGAATAGAGAACCCAGAAATGGACTCACAAATGTATGGCCAACTAATCTTTGACCAAGCAGGAAAGAATATCCAATGGAATAAAGACAGTCTTTTCAGCAAGTAGTCCTGAGAAAACAGGACAGCAACATGCAGAAAAATGAACCTGGACCATACACATAAACAAACTCAAAATGGCTGAAAGACCTAAATGTAAGACAGGAAGCTATCAAAATCCTCGAGAAGAAAACAGGCAATAACCCCTTTGACCTTGGCCTCAGGAACTTCTTATTCAACACGTCTCCAGAGGCAACAGAAACAAAAGGAAAAATGAACTACTGGGACCTCATCAAAATAAAATCTTCTGCACAGAGAAGGAAACAATCAGCAGAACTAAAAGGCAACTGACAGAATGGGAGAAGATATTTGCAAATGACATATCAGATAAATGGTTAGTATCCAAAATCTATAAAGAACTTATCCAACTCAACATCCAAAAAATAAATAATCCAGTGAAGAAATGGGCAAAAGACATGAATAGACATTCTTCCAAAGAAGACATCCAGATGGCCAACAGACACATGAAAAAATGCTGAACATCACTCATTATCAGGGAAATACAACTCAAAACCACAATACCACCTCATACCTGTCAGAATGGCTAACATTAACAACTCAGGCAACAACAGTTGTTGGCGAGGATGTGGAGAAAGAGGATCTCTTTTGCACTGCTGGTGGGAATGCAAGCTGGTGCAGCCACTCTGGAAAACAGTATGGAGTTTCCTCAAAAAATTAAAAATAGAACTACCCTACGACCCAACAATTACACTACTAGGTGTTTATCCAAGGAATACAGGTATGTTGTTTCGAAGGGGCACATGCACCCCAATGTTTATAGCAGCACAATCAATAATAGCCAAAGAATGGAAAGAGCCCAAATGACCATCAATGGATGAATGGATAAAGAAGATATAGTACACACACACACACACACACACACACACACACACACACACACACACTGGAGTATTACTCGGCAGTCAAAAAGAATGAAATCTTGCCATTTGCAACTATGTGGATGGAACTAGAGGGTATTATGCTAAGCGAAATTAGTCAGAAAAGACAAATATCATATGACTTCACTCATATGAGGACTTTAAGACACAGAACAGATGAACACAAGGGAAGGGAAGAAAAAATAATATCAAAATAGGAAGGGGGACAAAACATAAGAGACTCTTAAATATAGAGAACAAACAGATTGTTACTGGAGGGGTTGTAGGAGGGGGGATGAGCTAAATGGGTAAGGGGCGTTAAAGAATCTACTCCTGAAATCACTGTTGCACTATATGCTAATTTTGATGTAAACTAAAAAAAAAGAAATATTAAAAATATGAATAATGAAAAAAAATTTTTGGGCCAGAATGTGGTATCAGGGATGCCTGTCTGGCTCAGTCAGAAGAACATGTGACTCTTGATTTCTGGGTTGTGAGTTCAAGTCCCATGTTGGGTGTAGAGATTACTAAAACTAAATAAATTAATAGAAACTTAAAAAAGAGAGAGTGTGGTATCATATAAAGTCTCACGAATCACTTGTGGAAACGTAGAGTAGTGGGTAGTCATTGAGACCAGCTATCTGACAACAAATCTATCACACAGATCCATAGGGACGTACAAGAAGACGATCATCACAGTGCTGTTTGTACAGGTAGGAACCTGAATGATTTCTAGATGTCTCTCACCGGGCGAGTGAATAGGCAAAAAATGAATGAATTTTCACCATGAACTGCTACACAGCAGTTAAAAGTAACAGCTAAGTGTATTCAGCAACATAATGAATCTTAACAGTGTGGAGGGGACAAGTTAAGACAGAAAGAAATTATGCAACAGAAACTGTTTTGTAAATTAAAATAGTCGATATAAAACAATCCAATCCACAACTTACACAAATGTAAAATTCCCCAAATTTGTTTAATGTATTTGATACTTCAGAATGGTTGGACACGGGAAATGAAATTGGGAAATGGATATAGAAGAGAACAAGTGAAAGAAGGAATTGATAACCAACCTAAGGAGAAAGGACCTTGTGGGGTTCAATGAAGATAATGTACTTTAAACGGAGGGCTCACTGCTGACAAAGATCAGCTCAGTCTCTGAACACGAGGCCCAAATAACAATGACAACTGTGCCAAATTTAAGAATCAAATATAAAAGTATTTTTTTAACACAAAAACTTTTTTCCTAAGCAAAGGAGATATTTCTCCCAGAGAAAGGAGATACATACTTTAGCTGGATGACTTTTGTGTGGTGCTCACTGTAAACACCCTGAAGTTATTTATGTTTCAGACTCACTGGGCTTTGAGATTTTGACTATAGTTGTGAAATGGACAAAGTGTTGAGCTTCAGTGCAACAGTGTGATACAAATCCTTGGCAGGGTGTTAGTGGGAAGAGAGTAAAAAAGAACAAAGATAAAAATAGAGATATTTAAGGAGAGAAATCGTTGAGGTCAGCATTTCTCAAATTTGGTGAGTTCCCTCTCCCCTAGAAAACCCATGCTGGGCTCACTCCCTAGAAAAAGATGTTGCTGTCAGGACATCACCTCCTCGTCACTGCGCAGACTCATCGGGAACATGAGCGCATTACAGCCTCAGAGGTTTCCTATGCCAAACAAATAAATCTGTTGACTTCCCCCACCTCAGTATTTCTCAGGCTCCCTTGACTAGGGACGTTTTTGTGTCTATAAAAGAAAGCCATCAACATCTGCCAAGTATGCCTTCCACAGCCAGTTGGGAAAATAGTAGTTCAGCTGACTCCCTACCATCATCACTCTATTTTAACCTGTATTCTTCATTTCAGCAGTCTCTGTCATGCCGGTAACATACCAATTTCTTTCAAAATACACATACACAATGGCCAAAGTAGTACATGCTTACGAAAACGTTTCGAATGATAGACAAGCAGGTTTTGTTTCAAAGCTGAGATCCCACCATGCATCTGGCACTGTACCTCACTTTTTCCATTCAGTAATAGATCTTAGACACCCCACCCTCCTCAGTATATTTGCATTACATATGTTGTGTTTTTTCAAAAATCCACCGAGTATTCCAGAGGAGGGATATACATGGGGCCTGAGGGCAGGCTTTAGTACTAGGTCGGGGGAACAGGGCACACTCAGCCCTCACAGATAGCCCATTACGGTAAGAAGCATGCTAAGGGGTGTAGGTACCTGGCCTGTGTGAGGGAATCAAGAGGCAGTTTTAAACACAGGTAGGGTGATGGTAAGTCTCTAGAAAAGGAAACAGAATAAGCCATGGATATCAGGAAAAGATCAGGGAGGAAAATGATGACGTGTGTAGAAGCACAACAACATTAAATACGTTTTTGAACGTTTGCCATACACCGGACACAAGGCTAAACGCTTTACATGTATTTTTTCTTTAATTTTCACTGCACATGCACAAAAGGCCTGTGAAATTGATATTAGTACCTTCAGTATACTTGCGCAAAAAGCAAAGACTAGACAATGCGAGCAAACTGGCAGAGATCACCACCGCTAACACATGGCAGACAGAGTTGACTTCCCCATCCACCTGGCTTCAACAACAGCCCTCCCACCCCCTTATCACCACACAGCTAAGGGCCCAGTGCACACACGAGGCAAATAAAAAGGCTTTGTGATGATTCTTACCTGAGACACCTGACTACATGGCTGGGGACAAGCCATTTATGCATGTTGATAGATTTTTGTGGCAGCATGGCAATGGGGGGACGTCACCGTCAAGTTTGGAAAGATGCCTCCAAGCCCTTTGGCTTCTCTACCTGAAGGTGAGGGTTGTTTTCTAATCTCTGTCCTGCTAAAGCCCACCGAGGAAAGTCACAAAGCCACGTGGCCTGAGACCCTTACATTTCTTCTGGTATCTTCTCAACACTTCCTGAATAGCTTTCTCATACTTTCTCAAAAAATAATCACTGACCCTCCCCACTGACACTGTCTTCAGAAAGGACTTTCTGGGGGTGCCTGGGGGCTCAGTCGGCTAAGCCTCCAACTCTTGGTTTCAGCTCAGATCATAATCTCACGGTTTGTGAGTTCAAGCCCCACACTGGGCTCTGTGCTGACAGTGTGGAGCCTGCTTGGGATTCTCTCTCCCTTTCTCTCTCTGTCCCTCCCCTGTTCTCTCTCTCGCTCTCTCTTTCAAAATAAATAAATAAACAAAATTTTAAAAAGAGAGATATATATATATATTTTAATTTTTTTCAACGTTTATTTATTTTTGGGACAGAAAGAGACAGAGCATGAACGGAGGAGGGGCAGAGAGAGAGTGAGACACAGAATCAGAAACAGGCTCCAGGCTCTGAGCCATCAGCCCAGAGCCTGACGCGGGGCTCGAACTCCCGGATCGCGAGATCGTGACCTGGCTGAAGTCGGACGCTTAACCGACTGCGCCACCCAGGCGCCCCCAGAGAGATATATATATAAAGAAAGGGCTTTCTTTTCTTCACTTCCCCACCATTGCCGTTCTTTCTGCTGTACCAACACCCCACCCCAAACATGTCTCATCTCATTAAACTGTGAGTGCCTGAAGCAGACAGTGACTTCATGCCTGCACGTGCACTGCTTCATCTTGCTCCACTGGCAGAGCGACTGGCATGACGATGGAGCTCAGAGATGTTTGTTGGGTGGACGGTAAGACATTTGACCACATTCAAGAGGGAAGAGGAGACAAGTGTGTCGGATGTACTTCCTTGGTGTCCACGGGGATAACAGGATTGGGAAGGCACAATCATGTGAATGGTTATAATGCTAACATGATTCTCCAGGAAAGGAGCTGGAAGATGGAGAGCTCACTTTACAAAAATCTTAGTTATCATTATATCAGGTATAGATCAGAGTAAGAGTCCAACTGTATACCCTTTATATATATGCATATGTACACATGTATTTACAAATATGTATATGTATATATGTATACATATCATCCTGTATATGTAATATCCAGATATAAATATCTACATGAAATGTACTTTGTATGCCTCTAAGAAGCTTAATTATCTATGTCAAAAATCCAGCTATTGCTGGCATATACAGTTATAGTCATTGACATATCATGGTTTTATTTTATGAAACACTTCATCATAAATTAGTCCTTTCCATATTGAGGGAAGATTTCCAGAACAAAAAGTTCTCACAATAGAGATGTTGGTGAGTCACCCCGTTTTGGTGACTCATGCTAGTTTGGTTTTATAACCTTTTTAGTAATATGATAATAGTAATGCTTAATCTGCATGTGCCTCTTCAGACCTCTGAAGTCTGGAGCAGCAAATAGGAGCCTTAGAATTTTAATTCCAGCTGTGCTCCTCTTGAGGTTTGTGCCTTTGGGCAAGCTCTAAACTTTAATCTTTCTGTATAAAGTATCTAACTTAAATAGCTATTTGGAGGATTAAAGGAGGTAATCAACCAAAGAAACTAACTCATCATGTTCTCAGAAATGCTTGATATGTTTTTATCTTTCTGTCTCTCTTCCCAGTGATGGTGAAAGTGTCAGACAATAGACACAAGAGGGATTAACATTCAACTTAAACCATAGATTTATATATTTTAGCCTATATCTATTGATTAGCAGAGTGAAGTTAAGTTGCCCACCTAGGTTTTATGTGTTCAAGACAAGACTTGAATTCACGTTCATCGTCAAGGGTTTGAAGTGCTGTCTACTTGGACATCCAACCTTCCCTGTGAGTCGAGGGGAGGAAAGGATGAAAGCTAGAAGCACCGAATTGCATATTGTGGGAAATGAGTTCTGGCGACATCTCCGTAGGGTCGAATGTTTTGTGCAGATGATAAAAGGGAGGCACAGAGAAGTTGAATAAACCCGTCCTGGGTTATAGCAAAGCTAAAAAACGTGAGTGGACAAAATTGGAAAAGTGGTATTTTATATCCCAGAAGTCTCTTGTTTCCTCTTACTGGTGTGCCTTGTTTGACTTCCTATGGTTTGTATGCTGTAGTGATTTGCAACAATAAAGGGAAGACATATTGAAGGCCTAATCGTGCCAGGCTCCGAATATTTCAATCCAACCAACATTTACTGAGTCCAAACTGCAAATGGCAATTCTAAATGTTTCCTCCACTCCACTCAATCCTTCCCTTACTCTTCTTGCTGATGACTGAAAATCTACCACTGAAATGAAATCTTTGGATTAATTGTTTGTTCCTTGTTAAAATGCAGGGTTGTTTTTTTTTTTCCTATCACTATCAGGTTTTTTTCCAACAACTAGTAATTTGCCTTAAAGTGAAGTAGTTTTGACAGATCCTTGCTGCATGTTTATAATGACTTGGAAGGAATGTCACAGGACAGTAAAAAAATAAAAAAGAAGGTTATGTGGATACATCGTACAGGTCACAGGACACCCTGACTTGATTCTCTGCTCAACGAGGCTCATTTAGTCCCTTAAAACCATTCAGGAAAAGATGTGGTACATGTACACGGTAGAACATTGGGCAGTTGTCAAAGTCATGTTTTTCAAGAAAATTTAACATCATTACTTAAAAATAGAAACAAAAATTGTATTTATTTCATGACCCTGATTTTGTAACACATGGGCATATGTGTGCATATGTGTGAGTTTATGCACGTGAGTGCGTGTGAATGTATGTGTGAGAGAGAAAGAGACAGCATTTTGGTCAAGGCTGTGTGTGTGTGTGTGTGTGTATGCACGCACACACGTGTGTACGTGTGTTTGGTGTGTGTGTGAGAAAGAGAGACAGAGACAGAGACAGAGACGGAGGTAGAGAGACAGAGACAGTAGTTTGGCTGAGTCAGAGGCAAGATGATGTGTGAGTGTGGTTTGTGGCGTTCAACCTACGCCCTGCAGAGGTCCTTCGTGAGCTCAGGGCAAACCAGGATTCTGCCTGTCATAAAATCTTCCAGGAGCTGTTGCCACAGTCTCCTTTTATTTCCTCGTGAAATAGAAACAGAAGCACTTCAAAGTGTGCAGAGGGGTGAAAATGCAAGGGCCCTGAGATCATCTACTTCCTGTCCATATCACAGAAGTAAACTCAACATTTCTTGTGGTGGTTCCAGAAATGCTGTATTCTCATGCCAACCTGTAACCCACCCCCACCATTTTTGTAGATATATGGAATTATACTGTTCTGCATCAGTTCACCTTCTACCTCAGGTATTATAATCAACTTTCCATATCAGTATTTATTTTATTTTTAAAAAAGTATGCAATGCTCTCTTGGGGCCAAGCCCACCTCCAAGCACTTTGCAAACACTGCGTTTAATCCTCACAACCTATGAGATGGCTATTGTTCTTGCGTTCACCTTGCAGATAAGCAAAGTGAGTCATACGGAGATTACGATATCTTGCTATAGAAAACCCCAGCTGTAAGTGGTGGGGCCAGAACTCGAACTCAGGGGTGGTTCCCAAGTCTGCACTAAGGCTCTGAAAGCTATTCCTAATCACCAAGCTGCTGCTTGGCATGCATAGTGTATATGAATCTTGGTATATATACAGATGTCATCCTTCTTAACAATTGAGCGATATTTCATTGTATGAATGACCACACTCTATAAATCTAACCTCCTGTTTATAAGTTCGTAGGCTGTTTGCAGATTTTCATTATTATAAAAATTGTTACAAAAATCATTTATCATCTATCTCTTTGTAAATGTGCATCATAGCCTCAGGATAACTGCTTAGCAGTGACGTTGCAAGATCAAAAGGCAAATTCTTTAAATATTTGATCAATAATGCCAAATTATTTCACAAAATATTTGCACCAATGTTTCTCTTGTTAGCGGTTTATGACAGGAGCGCCTGGGTGACTCAGTTGAGAATCTAACTCTTGATTTCGGCTCAGGTCATGATCCCAGGATTGTGTGATCGAGCCCCATGTTGGGCTCTGCATCTGCTTAGGATTCTCTCTCTCACTCTCTCTCTCTCTCTCTCTCTCTCTCTCTCTCTCTCTCTCTCTCCCCCCCCAATCAACCCTTCTGCCCCTCTCCCTAGCTCATGCATGTGTGCGCATGCTCTCTCTCTTTCTCTCTAAAATAAAAAAAATCAGTTTATGAGAATGTTTAATTCCCTTACACCCAAATGCTTTTGCTTGCCAATTTATCAACAGGGGAGGGAGGAAGCTGAGATTGGTTTCTTGCTATTTGAACTTACATTTTAAAAACTAAAAGCAAGATTGAGCATATTTTTGCATGTTTACCAAGTAGTAACATTTTCTAAGAACTGGCTTTTATGCCTTTATCCTTTGCCAATTTGTCTAGTGATTTTTCTTGTTGATTACTGAGTGCTTTTTGTTTTTTAAGGCTATTAGTCCTTGTTTGTCATATGTAGCAAATATGTATTTCCCCACACTGGAAGAAGTCAGTGTCAGCTAAGTGAGCATTGTAGAATCAGTAGTCTAGAAACTTTTAGCAACTGGGCATCAATATGAGCAGTAACACATAATGAGGAAGTAAGTCATGGTAGCCTTAGCATATAGAACAGAGCTGAAGACAGAGGCTCTGAATATGTGCAAAAAATGTATCATACCAAATCTTCCCAGAGGGACGATGTCATGAGATGCACCTCAGGGAGAAACTGAACTTCCAACTAATCAAGTGCATCGAAGGAGGCTCGGTACACTGAATCTAGAAGGATTTCTCATAAATGTGACGCTTGTTCTCAATGTAGCACCGAGCAATGGTAAGGCACACACTTTCAAGTTAGTCTGCCTGGACCCAAACAAGAATGTTAATATAATTAGCTCTCAGCCAATGATATGGTCTCTCTGTGTCTCAGTTTTTTCACTCATGGTTGGTGGGAGAAGGGTAGTACCTACTCCTAGGTGTGAGAGTGATGTGATATTGTACGTGAACTGCCTAGGTCAAGAGCTTGCACATAGTGAGGGTCCATCTGATGCATAGCCTGTGTGGACACCGAATACCGAGGAGAACTACCCCAAAACATGAACAGCAGATGTCTCGAGCAGGTGACGCTGTGGGAATTCTCTTTTCTTTTTTTTAAATTTGTCTACATTTTCTTTAATGACTGTATACTTTTACCATCTGCATAAAATATTACTTTTAATAACCCATTCCCTCCCAGTAGACCTTGTTTATAAATCTCAGCCAACTAGGATTCCTCTCGTGCTCCTCAGATCGATCAATCATAGCTAGCTAGCTAGCTAGCTAGCTATCCAGCCATGACCTTTTTCCTCAAAGAGTTCAAAACAGCATACAGAAAATATTTAGAGGAAATTAGGAATTACAAATACTAAAGTAAAAACAGGTCCAGGGGATGAAAAGAGAGAACACCATGTGAAAACACATGTAAGCATGTCCTAAGATCCAACAGAGCTGTTACATTTCGAGAACAACTTTGGCTCTGAGCTTCCAGGAAGACAAAAGAAAAAAAGAAATGAAGATCTCATTTTCAACAAGAGCAAGGAACAAGAAAAGGTGCCCCAGGGAGAAGAGCTTTTCCTATCCGAGCAGGCAGTAGGAGATAAAGCCAGCAGCACTTTCAGCAATGGTGTTTCCTACCAGTAGTTCTGGAAATGTCTATCAGTGAAAAGCAAGGTAATAATGAAACCCAGGTAAGACAAATTGTGGGTCAGGAAAATAACACGGCCCAAGCACATGGCTTTAGGATGATCAGACATGACTAGAATTAGAATATATAGTGAAATGGAGACATTGCTCGTTCTTCAAAGGACCCCATTTATTGCAGGAAATTCAGAAACACTTTACTCTCAAAAATTGGGATTGAATGTTGGTTTAATTTATGGCTTCCAATTACTTTGCATATTTAGAAAACACTTCAAATTGATGAGGTGCTATCCTCATCAGAATGTTTGATGTTAAAATTTAGTTATTTCTCTGATTTCCCTACATTGTGTGTTTTCAATCTGAAATTTAAAATAATCCCCACGTTTACTTAGATATGTTAAAAAGGGAGCTAACACAAAGTCACCTCTTTTTACATTTGGATAGAACCAAATAATCATAAATTACAACCACTTCAATAATGCATCTTAAAAACGAGCATTACAATACTTCGAAGAAAAATCTAATCTTCTCTAAAAAGTGGGAGCAAGCAGGGTTGATTTTTTTTCGAGTGCTTTTGTTTCTTTATCTTGTTGATATAAATCTAGGAAAAACTACAATTTTTTAAAATGTCACAAATTTGAGGTAGACAGAGATTTATCTTTTTATCTCTGGTAAGATAGATAGACGATAGATACAGATGATAGATAGACAGACAGACAGAGAACATAGATTGCTTTTGCATCTATTTTATTACTTGCCCCCCTTTCATGACCTCAAATAATGGAGCCTTTTAACATCTTGCATGTTTTAACATATTTGCTTTTGACATGGAATCTACCGTCCAAATACTCTAGCCTGTGCAAGGTCATATATGACCTTATGCTGATAGCTTATTTAATTTTGCTTTTATCACATGAGAACAAAACTAATCTAATATGTGGTATTAAATTCTGAATACTAAGAAAAATTCTTTCTACAGTAATAACAATTCTTTTTACCTAAAGCCTTGCCGATTAGTCTAATTGCCCTCTGGGAACAGCTGAAAGTCCGCTTCAGGGTAAATTGTGTTGCAATGAGGTTTTTCTGCCTCTCTAATAACTAACCTACCTTAGAGGAGGAAGACCCAAATGAAGACACACAATCGACTGTAGTCGGTTGCCTAGTCTACTACATTTTTATTCAACAGAATAACTGATGTGACTCAAAATAACTTCTAAAAACCGAGGTTTTAAGCTTTCATGACATTTGAAGCGTATTTTAAAAGCCAACTGAATACCATTAAGTCGTCAATATAAGCAACTCTTTCAGTGTTTTTTTCTAAAAGCAGGTCCAACACAGGAAGATGAAGAGGAAATGAAGGCCTCTATAAGTAGGAAAAAAACTTATTTCGAAAATGAGGGAGATTGAGTCATGATGAAAACAAACCATCGCTGCTGGAAAGATACTGAGCTAGACTAAAAAGTGCTCAAATAGATGCAATAAAAATATTAATCCAAGGATTCCTAAACTAAGTGAGTGGAAGGGTCTTATGTAATAAATGTCTGCCACATTATGAGAAGTATGTATTATTGACTGCGAACAGTTAGTGGGTGCTTAACCATAGACAGGCAAGAACCATATTATTGAGTTCTTACAGGAACTGTCAGAGGTAGGTGTTATTATTATTCACGTTTTACAGATGAAGGCACAGACACACAGAGAGGTCAAGCAAATCTCCCAAAGTCATGAGGCTATTAAGTGGTATACAGCCAGGGTTTGAACCTGTGGTTAGGCATCATAGTCAAATACCTTAATCACCATATAGGCTAAACTGGCTCATATCTACATTCATTAGTGGTCTTTGCTGATTATAAATGTTACTGCATGACAAATAAGGAACTGCGGACCAGAAAGGTTAAGGGAATTATCCCAAGTCTTTGGTTAGTTAGTAGCAAAGCCGAGACTCCAGGTTTTCTGTCCAGTGTGCCTCTCAAAACTGTGCTGCCTCCCAGTTCTATGATAAATGAAGAAAGCCAGAAAGTAAATTGAGAAGATAATCTGTGGCAAAATGACCACAGAATAATTAAACATGACCAAATTGATTTAATCATTCAATTTACATTGCCGGTGTGAGTGCTTCCGTGCCGCTCCCCCCTCCCCCTCTGGCTTTCTATTCATCAGGGCTTTTAAAAAAGTCTCAGGATATTGACTTTACTAAATTTCTTAGACACATAATTCTGCCTTCGTTCTGAGTTATGGCCAAGGAGAGGACACAGTTTTAACTCACTTGTGAATGATGTTATTAGAAGCATGCTATTGTTTGGATCATAGATTAAGAAGGTAGGAACCTTCTGAGCTATTCATCTGACATCTTTTATTAATTTTAAATTAACCTAGAAATTAAACTGAGTCACTTTTATTAGGAAAAAAATTGGTTTGATAATTATCTGAATAGTCACTAGTCTGTGCTTTATTCTTAGGTCACGTCTTGAGTTGCTTGTATAACCTTCAGAAAGTCCATAAATCTCCCCCAGTCTTAAGATAAAAATTATGAAGCTTAATTTTATCCTGCTTTCTGCCACTTAGCACTGCCCAACAGTGCTCCTATGTGTAATGTTTTCTCCTCAGAAGATGATATGAAATAAGCAGAGAAAGCTGACAAAACTTGGTTGAGCCCATGTTTAACTGGGCTTTCTCCTCTTCTCGAAACCTAGGCCCAGGTACTGTCCCTCCAAGACCTACTAAGGCACACTTGCAAAAACTGGGTCTGAAGGCTTAAAAAGAGTCCCATCTTGCCTATGATGCTGGGTATCAGTTATATAATCTTTCTAGAGAAACAATACTCCACAGAGGCCTGGAAAATATGCAAACCCATAGGCCCAGAAATTCCACTTTTAGTTATCTACCACATACAACAATTTACTCATAATCAGAATCCACATCACGGCATCATTTAAAATAGTCTAAGAGCAAAAATTCCAACCACATCTGTACATGGTAAATCCAGCAGTAAGGGATTTGTTAAGGACAAGGAGACTTCCAGACCATGTGTATTTCATAGCCATTTAGCCATTAGTTCTTGGCTCATGGAAATGTCAATAAGAAGTTTACAGAATGTGGGTTCAGGTATATCTTCTTATAAAATAAATAACTCATGGGGGTGTAATGTACATTCATGATAACTATATGTTAATAGCACTGTATTGCAAATTGGAAAATTTCTAAGAGGGTAGATCTTAAAAGTCGTCATCTCACACAAAAATATTTTTTGTAACTATGTGCGTGATGGATGTTAATAGACTTACTGTATTGTCGTGATCATTTCACAATATATACAAATATTAACTCATGTTGTACACCTGAAACTACTGTTATATGTCACTTATACCTTAATAAAAGAAAGGTTACAAAATATGATATCTATTTTTAAGACAACAACAAAAACCATTATATTAACATCCTGAAATTTAACCAAGAGTATATCTGAGGCATGAAACTTTTGTGTAGATTTTACATTCTTCTTTGTGAACTTCCATATTCCACATTCCCCTAATTTTCTAAATGAATGGGACACATTTCCTAGTCTTACCTCTTTCTAAGTACTCACTCTGAGTTACCATTAAATTTGGTTTCTATCTCATCTGGATTCCCACCCCAGCCAGCTGCTGCTGCCATTACATCTGTCGTAGGCAATGGTGACCCATCCCTCTCTTTCCTGCTCTCGGTTTGACCTGTTTTGTTTGGGTTTGGTTTTGTTTTATGTTGTTTCATCAATTTTCTGTTGGTAAAATCAAGGGGAAGTCCTGACAAAAGTCATTTTCCTTTCCAGTAATCCTGGAGCATCTTACTCCTCTCTGTGTGGGGAGTAATTAATAATTTATTCAAACCAAAACTTTGGAGTAACTGAAAAGAGGACATATCAAATCATTTTTACTAATGCTATGTATGTCAGGGAACATTATGGCAGGGGGATGACCAGTCCCGTGAATGAACATAAACAATGACAAAGAGACTGGTGTGTATAATAATAAGACTCTCTCTTTCTTACATGATAAACATGTTCTCCCAAATGAGCAGGCATAAAGAACAAAATATGACCTTGCAATTGAAAGGAGAAGGAACAAAAAGCCTCTTAAGGGGCTAAGCATTTATTTTTAAGTTTTCTGTTTGGTAAGCTGAAATCTCATATGTAGTACTAAGCATTTAATGTCTCAGAGAAGGGCATGGTAGAGTTTTCTTGGAGGAAATTTTGTTTATCTGAATAGCTTCGGTTTTGTGTGGGTTCAGTTTCATGCAATCAGGTTTCACTTCCTGGAATAGATCATTATTTTTTTTTTACCCCATGATGAAGTAGCTATGTGAGTTTATAATATAGCAGTTCGTTCGAGCTAGCTTAATGTAATTAGTTTATCAAGTGTTATCTCACCTGAGGTTTTTATGCAAAACTTCGTATTTTCCAGGAATGCCATCAATACCTACAAACATAAATATCCCATGTTGGCACAAAACTTTCTATGTAAATTTGTATATATTCAACTATGCTCCGCTGAGTTGCTGGACTCAAGAGCCATTATGGTCGAATTTCACAAGAACACCAGGCAAGAAATGTAAATACAGAGCTTATGGACTTATTTATGGAACACCTGTCTGCAACATTGACAGTCTCAAATGGTGTTTTTGAATGGTTCTTTTCATGAATTTTGAATATGCTCAACTCTGTGATATAGCATCTATCATAAATCCAATGGTGGTTTGGGCTCATTTATTTCTAGGTCGTTTTCAAATGCTTTGGGTTTGGTAAAACTCAAACAAAACCTCCTCTACCTCCCCGCACCTGTTTGGAACTATTCACACTTTAAAGCGCAAATGAATCCTTCCGCATATGCATGCCAAATTAGCAATCAAGTTGTCGGGGTGTTGTTTTATTTTCACTGTTTAATTTCTCAAGAAATTGCAGAACTGACTTTATGAACCACCGCTGCCGTTTCTCCTCCTCTCCTTCTTGTAAGTTGCTGGACAGACACACTCCTCAGTGAGAGGCAAAGCAAAACCCGAAGAGATTTGGACAACTTGGTTTATTTAAATGTGGATTCCATGAGGCGCTGAGTGGTTCTAAGTTTGGTAAAACCTGTTCTCTCACTCTTTTTTAGAGTCATCTGGACTTGATTTTCAGAAGGGAGAACCTGAAGGTTGAAATTCAGCTGTACAATTTAATGTCAGCCCAATACTTCGTGGGGATGTGCATGTGGGGTACCTGTGTGTGTGCACTTCTAGGTATGTACATGTGAGTATGTGTCTTTAAATAAAAAACAAACTATACGTTAAACCTAGGGATTATTCCAATCAAGTTTTAAGGCTCCCACCTCACCTCCCCACACTGACTGTGGGTTTGCACTGGAAGGAATAGTGGAAAACTATTAGGAAATGGATCTAAATGTTCCAAAACTTTTTTTGGAATTATTTTTTTAAGGCAGCAATCTATGCAGAGAATCATTCCTTTCTGTAATTTCTTGGTCAAAACACCAATACCTTTGTTGGCCTAAGTTGCTTTAAAAAAATCATTCTTTCATCACTGCTTTCACGGGACTATGTGTGTGTATATATATATATATATATATATATATATATATATATATATAGCAGTTATTCAATAAATTTTAGTAAAATGAATATTTGGATAAATGAGTGACTAATGATTTTGTCTACAAAGATGTTTGAAATTTTCCACAATTAGTACAATTTTATATTCTCATATACAACTATGTGGTTTTATTTTAAAAATAAAATTCTTTTTTTTTTTAGTTTATTTTGAAAGAGAGAAAGCATGAGTTGGTGAGGAGCAGAGAGAGAGGGAAAGACCATCCCGACTCAGGGCTTGAATCCACAAACCATGAGGGCATGACCTGAGCCAAAGTCAGACGCTTAACCGATAGCCACCCAAATTCTATTTAAATTTTTTTTATGTTAAAATTAAAAATATGCAAAATATTTGAAAAATTACATTTCTAAATGCTACAATTAATTGATTTTTCTTAACTTTTGTCATGGAAAAATCCTTTTTTGGTCCTTGGGCATTCTGTAATCATATTATTTACCCCAAATGTTAATATTTCATGATGTGTGCATTGGCTAGCTTCCAAAGTGGCCCTATATCATCCACACCCCTGGTATCTACACCCTTGTGTTGTCCCCTCCCATAGTGAATCCAGGCTGACCCTGTGTGACCAATGGAGTACAGAAGTGTGATAGTCAAGGTTGTGAAAGCCATTATACCTTCCATCCTGATCTCTTGGATTGCTCATGCTAGAGGAAGCTGGCCACCATACTGTAGGGACACTAAAGCATACCTTGGGAGAGGCCCAAATGGAGAGGAACTGGGGCACCGGTTTGCCACACAAGTGAGGGAATCCCCTTGGAAGTGGATTCTCAATCCCCAGCCAAGCCTTCAATGACTGTCACTCCAACCAAAATCTGACTGTAACTATATGAAAGTCCTAAGCAAGAGCTAACAAACAGTTCCCTTTTGGAATTACTCAGAATTTGTAAGCATAACTTGTTATTTTATGGTATTCATTTTTGGAGTTATTCATTACACATAGTAAGTAAAGTGATATCCAACTGTATATGTATTCAGCAAATTTAAAGATTCAACTCTCACTTTGAAGGATATGAAAATCCATAGTGATTCTAAGATCAAGTAGACACTTAGATCCTCCAACAATCTTCTATCAAATTTATCTTCTTAGGAAAGTTTCTCTGTTGAATGTATTCAATTCTGGGCCATTAAGTTCCCTGATGCCTTTGATATTATGTAATACTGAAAGCTGTAAAGCAGCCAGTTCCAAGCCCAATTATTTTACCTTAAAAAAAAATTTTTTTTAATGTTTGTTCATTTTTTTTAGAGAGAGAGAGAGACAGAGCATGAGTGGGGGAGGAGCAGAAAGAGAGGGAGACACAGAACCTGAAGCAGGCCCCAAGGTCTGAGCTGTCAGCACAGAGTCCAATGTGGGGCTCAAACTCACCAACCGTGAGGTCATGACCTGAGCTGAAGTCGGACACTCAACCGAGCCACACAGGTGCCTTGCAGTTTTTCTACGTTTTAACTGCTTTGGTGAATTTACTTGTTCTCCCTCTTGAAAAACATGCCCCCTTTGCAATCAACATCTGCTGGTGCCCTCTGGGGGTGGTGAACCAGATCCGGTGAGTGAATCAATAAAGGGATTAGTGAATAGTGGTTGGAAAATATATGAACCAACAAACAACTTTTGGTGCCTAATATGTGACAGGTACCGTGTGAAATGTTTTCAGATTACGTTCCGTGCTTCCATTTCCATTAGCTTGTATGTGTGTGGTGTGTTTGGTAGCACTTCATTCACATGCATTTAATCTTCCCAAGAATCCATTGTACTCAGGAAGAAAGGAATCTCATGGACAAAGGGAGTTCGTTAGTATTGAGAATCTTCCTGGCATGATTTTCTTTTTAAAGTGATAATCAGCTTTTGGTTTGTGGAAAGAAAATCTGAGAACTATCCATTAACCCATAGCTTCAACTTCCCCAGAAGACAGAGGCCTCTTGCTCTCAAAGATCTTCATTCTTGAGAGGAAACTGATCATCACCAAAAAAGGAAAAAAAAAAAAAGAAAAAGAAAAGAAAAGAAAACAAGAAAGAAAATTACTACAGAGCAGTGGCTTCTACAGAGAGATGCAAAATAAGATCATACGTGAGAGTCGCCAGATGGCTGCTTTAAAGGACAGGTAGCCAGAGATCTGAAAAAAGAGCCAAGATGAAAGGCAACCTGGGCAGAAGGAGCAGAGCATAGAGGCCACGAGGTGGGACAGAGCTTGGTGTATTTAAGAGGAGATGAAGGCCAGTGGGCCGGAAGAGAGTACACAGGGTGATACAAGATGAGGTCAAGAGAGAGAGAACAGCCCAGTCGGGGAGGCCTTTGTGCAACAGCATAAGAAATCAGAATCTTCTTCTAAAAGCAACGGAGAAGCCAATGAGGATTTTAAACCAGTTATTTGACTTCTATTTCTAAAGGATCCTTCCTGCTGCTCTGTGAAAAATGGGGTACCCTCAGGGGCAAAAGTAAGAGCAGGCAGTTGTTAGGAGATGGGTACCGTGGGAGTGGGAGTGGGAGGGGTGAGGGAGGCCTGGCTGCGGAGGTGGTAACGCAGAGCGAGGGAAGCTGGTTTAGGCAAGGCGTGCTTTGGCTGATGGATGGCAGGCAGGGGTCTGTCACTCTTCTGGCTCGTACAGCACTGTTTCAACAGTCATTTTCATCTTCACCTGCCTATCCCTTATTACTTTAGAAAACAATAAAAATGGAAAAGTGAAAATGTCAGCGTCAATGATAAAAAGCATGGGTCTCTCAACGGTGATATCTGAAGACCAAGATGGCAATGTGAAAGCCACAAGTTTTAGAGTCCGCTGTTTTGTCAATGAAATCTAAAGCGGTCAACAGGGGGAACAGAAGAACATTAAAGACTGTGTGGAATAGGGGCACCTGGGTGGCTCAGTCCATTAAGCGTCCGACTTCGGCTCAGGTCATGATCTTGTGGTCCGTGAGTTCGAGCCCCGCGTCAGGCTCTGTGCTGACAGCTCAGAGCCTGGAGCCTGTTTCGGATTCTGTGTCTCCCTCTCTCTCTGACCCTCCCCCATTCATGCTCTGTCTCTCCCTGTCTCAAAAATAAATAAATATTAAAAAAAAAAAGACTGTGTGGAATAGATTACTGTATTGTTGAGAACTGTTTCTAAAGGAAAAGATACATTGAAAAAAACTTTTTTTAATGTCTTTAGTCTGGAAACCTTTGCATCATGTTCAGGTCTATTGTTCAACTTTTGCACAGTCTTGATATTCTTCAAGGTTTCATGCTTTCCAATGTATATAGTCCTTTAGCAAATATCACATTTTATTGAAAGACTATATATGTTTGAATGTAAATCAGTATGTATTATGGACCGCTATGTCCTGGGCACTTTTCTACGTGCCTTGGTTACAGACATGAACGAACGAGGTCAGATACAGCACTTGCCTTTGTAGGGATTACAATCTAATGGGTATAAAAATAAGTACACAGGTAATCACAATGGAAAGACAAGAGCTATCATGGGCAATGGTCAGGGTACCACAGAAACACACAGGTAGAAGTACTAACTAAGAAGGTGGGTCACTTAGGGTAGGAGATAGTACTGCAAGCCCCCTGGAAGAGGTGACCTCCAGGTGGAGGCCCTAATTTAAGTGGCAGCACTCCGGGGCTCAGTTGTAAGCACTGGCCACCTTGCTAAGGTGTCAGCCAGCCATTCATTCCACAGCCACACCTCAGTGTAGCATCTTTTCTTTCTCTAACATGGTATACGCGGGAAGTTTGGTAAAAAGATAAAAAATCATGTCTGTTTTGGGGCACCTGGGTGGCTCAGGTGGTTAAGCGTCTGACTTTGGCTGAGGTCATGATCTTGCGGTTTGTGAGCTCGAGCTCCGTGTCGGGCTCTGTGCTGACAGCTCAGAGCCTGGAGCCTGCTTTGGATTCTTTGTCTCCCTTGTTCTCTGCCCCTTCCCCGCTGTGCGCTCTCTCTCTCTTTCTCTCTCTCTCTCTCTCTCTCTCTCTCTCTCTCTCAAAAATAAATAAACATTAAAAAAAATTTTTTTTTTAAATTGTGTCTGCTTCTTTAAAAAAAAGGACCTGGAAGAAAAAAGTTAATTGTTAAAGGCCAGTGTTGGAAGTGAAGATGAAGTTAGCTGATAAAAGAAATTAATGACTTTTAGCCAGAAAAACAGACATCTCTGATATATGGAATGGCGGTATATTGGGGTTCACAATGGCTTTGCTCTGTGAGGCAATGGAAGTTTCCCTGTGGGTTCTATGTGGAAACAAGTCAAAGCAAATTGTAAAAGTAATTCAGAAAGTACCAGAAACAGTAAAATTATGCTCACTGGGAAAGATAAATCATTATGTGTCTGAAGAAGTACATAGATGTTCACTTGTGTTTTTATTTTGTTTTGTGGGAAAAGCATATGTTATGGTGGAATTCACAAATTTGGACACTCACAAAGGGTTCAGGACCCCTCTCTGGAAACATAGAGGTGTCTATCCCCTTTGGATGGATATGAGTTTTTCTCTAAAAGAGACTAATACAAACCCAACACTTTCATCTTGGGTCTTTCTTAACATCTTCTGAATAAAGCCACCTATTTCTGCATTGCTGCTGGCCCTTCTCAAAGTTCCCCTTCCCTGCATATGATACTGCCCGAGTTAAGAAGCCAGAAGGATTGACTCTCACCTATTTCAAATATTATTTATATAACCAATTCAGTTTATTCAAGTAATAATGTATATACCCAGTGGGATCTGCTCTATAAATAGCTCCCAGTTCATCTTGGGTTTGACTTAAAAATTGCCCTTATTACTAGCTTATTAGTCAAAAGGTGAAGTGCTTTTGACAGATCTGATGATCATGGGAAACTTCCTTCTAGGGAGCTAGAGCCCATCTGCAAAGTAAGGAAATAGTGAATCCACTCACTGGGTTCAAGCGTGAAACTGGGGCAAGTCCATGTTTCTGATATCCTCGCTTGTGTCCATAGTAGAAGTCTAAATTTTAGGTCAGTGGATTAAATACTACAAAGATCGTCATACTTTCTTGTCTCCATCTCTGTGAAAGCTCTCACTATGCATTCCATTCCTCTTTACCTCTTTTTTCAACCAAACAGTGAATATTTGGAAAATGTCTTTCTCTGGATAGCCACTTTCTAAGTTATTACATGAAAAGTCATAGAATAGGATCTTATAAGACTCTCCTATTAGTATTAGATCCACCAGAAAAAGGCATTGGGGAAAAAAATCTTACACTGACAACTCTTGTAAGGCTGAAAAATGTTTAGCACAATGAAGACAATAGAACTGAGTTTTTTTTAGAAAACATATTTTTCTCATAAATCATTTGTAAATGACTGTGTAAATGCTTCTAAAGCAACTTGAAGCTTATTGTGACTTGCTAAAGTGCCAAAGTTTTGTATAAATCTGGCTCTGTCTTACCTGATATTAGATGCACCAGACGGCCTTTACAGCAATCTCAGCCCGAGTGTCAGCTTACTGACATGCTGTGTACTAAAAAAATGACAAAGTTAGTAAGGCATACAGATAAGCACTACCATGTGTTTTTCTTAAAATCATGCTTTAGTTATCGTCCCCACTGATTTTAATTTCGTTTAGGTGGGAGAGAAAAATGGCCAGCAAATAAACCACCCTCTCAGCATCAGGTGTGTACCCACCTCGTACCCATGGCACGGAGCATTTGTAGTCTCAGAACTACTGCCCCCATTTGATTTGGACTTGCTCTTGAACACCCTTCCCTGATCCCTTGGAAGGCTGGCGCTTCTCTGTAGAACTTGCTAGCTGCTTTACGGACAGTATTCCGTATCTTCATTAAATTACAATTAGGTCATTTTTATTCCTTTTTTTTTTTTTTTTTTGGAGTGCAGTTTATAAAAATGAAAGAATTTGGAACAGTTTTGCATACACCAAGGCACCTCAGATTATTTCTCAAGTGTTTTTGGTTGGGTAAAATCTCAAACGCATCTTGCCAAGTGCCCTTTTCTCCATGACTTCCAAATCCATGCAAATTCAGGGAAAATTTAATCCGTATGTTTCTGATTCATTCACTCTTAACTCATCATATTGTTGTTTTCAAAAAACAATTTTATATCCAAGAAACCCTAGGGGCAGTTTTTAATATAATCTGTTCTTAGTCAAATTTTTCCCCAGTTGGAAGATGGAAGTTGTGCATTTTCAAGTATTAAGCATTGAACTTTAACTTCCTCCCACCCCCATTTTAACTTCAAATTATTCACGTAAGAGGTAAGTTCCAGTCAGAATATGGAGAATGTGAAATGCCTGCACATTTCTGCCAGCAGCTGCCTTGCCAGGACCGAGGCTGACTCAGCCCGAGCCTGCTGAACAAAGCCAAGTGCGCCCCTTAATCGCCCTCAGCGCTCTCAGGTCTCAGGCAAACTTCCCTCCGCTGAGTCACCGTTAAAAAAAGTTGCACTTGTGGATCTGAATCTGCCATTTTGCAAAAAGTACAGGCTGATGCACTTCTGAACTGTTTTGGAACAATGGAGTATCACACTTCGTAACCATTAGCTTTGAAAGGAGGTGGGGAGCCTGTCTATAGTTCCCTGCATCTACCATAATATTGTTTGTCTACTCTTTTATACATCATTTTAGGGTCATCAAATCACATTACAGAGGATTTCAGATTTCTTGCAAAAAGACAAAAATACGTAAAGATGCTGAACACATTAACAAGTAAATAACAAATACATGTTTATGCATTGGCTTCTAGTTGAAGCAATCTGGTTGGCATTTTCTCAAGGGAGTTATTTAAATTTTAAATGGAACAACATCTCATTTAGATTTCTGCAAATATGCTAGGGCACAGAAGTAATTTATATGTACATGAAACTCTTCACTGGAGCACCTGGGTACTTGACAATAATTAAAATACAAAGTAGACTTATTAACTTTCCTTTCAAACTTTCTACCCTTTGGCTTCTTCACAGGGAGGGAGAGGACATTTCTAAGGTAGATTGTCAAGTACGTAGAGGTCCTTTTTCCTACCTCCACAAAATGCCTGACTGCAATTTGCCGCTGAATCTCTTTCCGTTGCATCCTTCAAAAGTTATGTGTGGCTCTTCCCTTCTACATTCATTGTCTATTTTCAGAATGAGAGTTTTTATTTCTTAAACTTTCGGTCCCTTTTATTCCAGCTGCCAGAGACTGAACACTTATTTCACTTTAATGCTAGCGATATAATTAAGGAAACAGATGATAGAGAGCATAAAAATGATGGAAGGGGCTGTAAATCAGAAATTCCCCCAACATAGTTTCACCAATGGCCTGGGTGTGGATAATTCCCATATTTACGCCATTGGCCCCAGACCCCCCATCCTCACCTTCATCGTCACTGTCTTTGAGTACATGATTTAAAGCCATGGTTCTCCAAATGTGGTTACCAGAAATGCAAGGGCTGAGTCTGTCCCAGACCTACTGAATCAGAAACTCCTTCAATCTGTACTGCAACAGAGCCTTCAGGGGATTCCCACGCCCCCTGAAATTTGCCCTGGCCCCAAACGTAACGTGTTCACTCTGCCAGTTTGCTTCTTATTTCCAATTTTCCTTAACCTTACCCTTCTTTTAATTTTTTTTAAATCAATTTATTTATTTTGAGAAAGACAGAAACAGCCTAAGTGGGAGAGGGGCAGAGAGAGGGGCGGACAGAGCATCCCAAATAGGCTCTGCTCTGTCAGCTCAGAGCCCAATGCAGCTCAAACTCACAAACCATGAGATCATGACCTGAGCAGAAATCAAGAGTCTGGCACTCAACCAGCTGAGCCACCCAGGAGCCTCTAACCTCACTATTCTTATCAACAGCTTGGCAAACACCTTAGTTTGTTGTCAAAATCTGGAGGCCATTTTTCCTCTTCATCATTTTGCCTTCTTCCTCAGCGCCTCGCAAGAAGACTGGCCCATTTTGTCACCGAGGTGTTTTTAAACATCAAATCCTCCTCATTCACTCTAGGTCCACAGAAACTCCAGTCCCAAGCCTTTTCCAATAAGCCAACTGTTATCCTCTCCGTAGTGCTTCATGCCATACTACCATTAGAATAATTTTCCTTCGATGCTAGTTTTTACCTGTCTTGCTGCTGCTCAAAAACAGCACTATTTTATTTTGAACCCAAATCCAATTCTCTGCCTTGTCCTTTGTAGCCTCCAGGGATCAGCATTTCTCTGCTGCCTCGGGCTCATTCCTCCTTCTCTAACAAAGCAGTTCTCATTGGCTCACTTTCATTACCTCCATATTTTCTGTTTCTCTTGGTTGGAATGCCCTCCCTCTCCTTCTATAGCCTCTTCCGATTGAAAACCCAATTCACATTCTCCGACTCAGCACTCTAACTTTATCCTTCAGTATTTATATTAACTCTGTGATCACTGTACTGAGTTTGCTTTAAGTCCTAGGTTTCTTTCCCAGGCTTTATTTCAAGTTGATACAATGTATCGACTCTATAGATTTTTTTTTTTTTTCCCACCTGTATCTTCCTAATGTCCTTCCACTCTGTAATGCCATTTCAGGCCAGATCTGTGGTCAACTGACTTAAAAGTAGGTCAAGTGACATACTGAGACTCCAGTGTCCACGTTTACAGTTACTAGTAGCCCTGGCTTAGGTTTATGTGAGAGAGTATGAAAATTACTGTCTGATTGGGGTTTGGATATACATAACTACTCGCCCATGCCAACTATTTTTTTATTCTGTGCTGTAACCGTTTAGAGGTGCTGTCCCTTATTGTGACTTTACCTTTCAAGACATAGTTTATTACCCAGTAAATCTGAAACAATGAAATCAGTGTGTACTTATACGTACATACATATATCTTCTCTTTAACATAGACCCAAACCTAAAGGAAACTCCATTAAGGCTATAAACAGAAAAAAAATTTACCCCAACTCTGATTGGTATTTCGGCTCCCTGAAATAGAGTCTTTTTGTTCCTAATATTTTTTTTTTTTCTGATTTAGTGATATCCTATAGAGTATTTTAATTTCAAAAAGGCACTGAACA
This sequence comes from Felis catus, assembly GCF_018350175.1. Lineage (NCBI taxonomy): Eukaryota > Metazoa > Chordata > Mammalia > Carnivora > Felidae > Felis > Felis catus. Next base: position 116,854,398 of record NC_058372.1, on the reverse strand, counting down.
ACAGATGTGGTAGAAGGCCATGAAAGGGAGAAATGGGTTAGAGAAAATCAGTCGAACTAAAAATACACAGCACCAGGCTTCCAGAGCAAAGCCGGCTATAATGGAAGGAACAGAAAGCATTAATGGGAACCAGTTTCATTTCATTCGGGCACTGAGAGCAAAGGAATTTTATTTTTTTACTTCTTATGGATAATCAGACTACGTTAACACAGCATATTCATCTTTATAATTTCATTTAACATTATATGTGGAGTTCTATCATCAATAGCAATCTTCAGATTTTTTTTAATATTTTATTTTTAAGTCGTCTCTACACCAAATGTGGGGCTCGAACTCACAAACGTGAATCAAGAGTCACATTTCATACTGAATGAGCCAGCCAGGCGCCCCTCAAACTTCAGCTTCTTATTATTAAATTGGTACACGTCCAGAATTTATCTATGAACCCTAAATCTAAAAGCTCTGAAAACTATTTTTAAACTCTTAAGGTGGTAGAATATTACCTGCCCTGAATCAATTTGGTGTCAAAACCTTACATAAACCAACATAAAATTATTTACGGTTTTTGTTTATCCCACTTGGGGTGAATTTTCATACTTTTAGCTGTTCAAACAAAATGTGTGAATACAGAGTGAAGTCCCAGACCCCTCGGACGTATGATGCAACATATTATATGGATCCTATTATCTGTTTAAAATTTAAAAATTTCTGAATTTGGAAACATATCTGGCCTAGAAGATTTAGGATCGTGGACCTGAACTCATTTTCTCCTCTGACTTTATCAGGAAGCAGTTCTAAATTATGTACTACTGTCTTGAAAATATCTATTTAATACCCTGAAGTTTCTGAATGTCTCTACCATGAAACAAATAACTAAGCTGGGTTTCGAGAAAGAACTCTGAGTACAAGTTACACGAAGGGACTGAAAATACTTTAAAACATAAAACGCCAAGGGGCACAAGTCAGAATGCAGCAATGTGAAGAGATTTCCACATTTCATTCCTTAACTTCCATATGCATGTGCTGAATGAAAGGTATACACACGTACACCTACAATAGGTACATGTGCATATATTGTATCAATCTAATGGCGAACTTGGCTATCGCCTGGGTGTGTGTCTGTCATACTCTACTCTCACAAGAGATTATAGTTGTAGCTAAAATAAAAGATATTTATTGTTGTAGAAGCAGCTACCCACACATACACACAGTCTCCACACAATATACTTCACTGGCCCCCTAAGTTTTCCAGTGTAAGTATAGAAAACTAGTGCTTTTCGATATTTTATCCAGTGGAGTGGTTATCATGAAATTCGTGTTGGCTCCCCAGGTGTGATGCCAGCTTCCTGAGAGGATCGGTTTGTTGTGACTACAGAGCTGAATAATTATGACGGAGTATGTATTGCACACAAAACTTGTCTTTTGGGTACGTGTTGGGAAACGTGTTGGAAAGCACAGGTCCTTTGCTCTGCACTGGGCTGTGACTCCCAGAGAGCTCTCCCTGGATTTTTTTTTTTTTTTTTTTTTTTTGCAGGGTAGGGGGAGTGGGGGAGAAAGGCTGGCTCACTGCTGTCACAGACAGGGCAAGGCTCAGGATTCAAATAGTCCAACATTTACTGAGGGTTCCCGGTGGGTAGCGGAGGGGCGAGCTGTTACAAAGTTACTAGCAGGCAGGAGGGTCTGTCCTCTACAAGAACTCACAATGGAAACAGAGATGCAGGGCAGCTGCCTACTAAAAGGATTATCAAAGTCCTATTAATACAAGAGCATTGATAATATTATCAATAACCATCATGAGAGTCAAATTTTAAAACATTTCCATAAGAAAACCCCCGAACCCTGGGTTTGCTAAAGACGATCTTTTCCCCCTTTCCCAGAGCTGTGCTCTGATGTATGGGGGTATGCATTACAGAATGTGATCAATAAGAGGTTATGAAGGTGCTGTACTAGCAAAAGGACTACAGAAACAAGTGAATTGCCATCTACACGTTGGAAGTTGGTGCCAATCAAAAGATGTGATGAAGTGTGTTAAGTGAAGGACTGGTTCTGGAGCCCTGGGGCACAGAGAGATACAGAGTTCTGGTACTGAATGCATCCTGGCAATTCGTGGAAACATTTCACTCTCTGTGTAAAGGCCTTAATTTTAGAGCATGAGGATCACTCTCCTTCCCAACCCCAAATCAGAATTTTTATATCGCTTTGCCGTGATGTGAAGGGTCTAATGATTTCTTTCCTCGGCAGGCGGAAGCTCCTGCAGGGGGAAGAAAGAACAGGCCATGCTTCAACATGAATGCCAGTAGCATCCTTTGGAGACAGTCTCAGGACCTCCTAACTGAAAATCCATGTTTCTAATTTAAGTATGAGCCCATAATTACTCATACAGCCAGGGAGAGTTTCAAATCCCTGCCCATTTGCCGTGCTGTCTAAAAACAATCAACTCATCTTTCAAACTTGACCAAACTACAAATGGAATGAGAACTCGGTCGTCTAATAAGGTTGTTCATCCCGGCGCTCAGCAGCTTACGTGTGGCTCACAGATGGCTTCTGTCTCATTCTGTGTAATCCAATCATCCTGCACTACTGTGTCTCACACTTAGTCTTCAGGAGTAATTGGGAAGCTCGCAGCGACAATTGTCTCTCCTTCCAGATGTTGTCAATAGAAAGAGAGTGTCTGTCACCACCGCTCTGACTAGGATGTGTCCATGGCTCTCCAGACCAGAGTTGCTGCAAGCAAGGTAAAGAGGAATGACTTCTTCGCATTGGCTTTCAGTTACTGCCTAGCACGGGTGTAAGCAAATATGTTCTATAAATGGCCTCTCTGTCAGCAGGCAACTTGTTTCACTTTTGGCTGGGAACTATGCAGAAAACATTCTGCGGCAATGCTTGTGTCCTGTGGTAATGGTGGCAATCTAGAGACATCCATGCCCAAGAGAAGATTCTAAAACATTCAGAGAATGGTTGTTTAGGAGAGACCGTTTCACCTTCTAGTATTAACACCTGCACCTCTGCTATCGGTTTCTGAAATCATGACAGTTTGGCCTTACTCTGTTTTTGGCAGGGGATGGCTTTCATTTCTCCCACTTCTAAAAGATGTGCAAGATTTTAAAGGAAAAGTATTGAAACATTTTAAGCTGTAGGTTTGTTAGTTTCTTTTTCCCTTGAGGCTAGTGTTAATAGTTGTGTTTTATTTCAGTATAAAAATACCCCTTTAAAAAAATCAAAGCACCTAAAACAAGGAAATATGCAAAGCCTCAAAGCAGCTGTGTAAATTCACACAGGCTTTGGGCCTATAAAGATCCAGCCTTAAGGGAATGACACTCTGGAAAGTCAGATTTTTACTTAAAAATTAAATTATGTTTTATGAATTAGTGCTACATTCGTTTTAGTAAAATATCAGCACTGTGTGTATTTCCTCAAGCTTTTTCTGCTCACTGCCATCATCACAACGTACATCATCAGTTAGAAATGTTAAGTATGGCAACAGCTAAGAAAAATTTTCTAGGTCAGTGAAAATATTATCTCAGGGAAAATATTTTTTTAAAACTTATTTTTAAGAGCATTTCAAACTATTCATAATTTATATATAGTTTGGGGATTGAACAAGCAATAATAACTTTTACTGGAGAGAAAAAAATTAAAAGGTAATATCCTTTTCCTTAAGTAGCTTACATAAAGAATGGGGACTCTATATTTAGTCTGGGCTTACACACACACACACACACACACTCACACACACTCCTTCCAGGGTAAATATTCAGGTAATTGCTACAGGTCTTCCTTTTTTATAATCCCAGAGCTTTAGGTGTTAGAGTCCCAGCTATAGAACATTAGGCCAACAGTGAATACATTCAAAATAGGTGACTTGTTGAAAATCTGGTCTCATGATACATACCTGTAAGTTATGAGTTAACTTTCCTTAAGTCCTTGTTCATTGTCAATATCATCATCACAGGAACTATTCAAATGCTCATAAATTAATACTAATGGCAAAAGTGACCTTTATCCGAAGAGAATTTCAAGACTTAACAAACATTTATTGAGTGTATGCAATGTGCCAGCCATTGGGCTAATTAAATCCCCCCTGTCTCTATACTTTAAATGAGAGAAAAGCTGACTCAAGGGAAAGAGCCATGGCCAAAGGCCATTTAATTAATTTGCTGTCTGGGGAACTAGCACAGGAACTGGGAAGAAAGCCCAGGTATGAGGACTGCTAAATTGTTGTTCAGAATACAATGTATTGTTATTCAGAACTCCAGTAGGATACACATTTCATAACATAACTACACTGAACTAATGTAAAGTTACAATTGTAAAACAAACACTGAATTTAAAAATCTCAGGGACACACCACATTCCTGTGTGTGGTTATTGACATGACCTAGAGAATTTCATCCATGCAGACACTTTCAGAGGGAACCACTATCTGAAGGCTGGACTGTGCTCCGTGGTACTACAGGCTAGAGAGATGTATTTCATGATTGCTCTGGAATTGCCCAAAGAACTAAGAAGTAAGCTTTCATGTGGGGAGTAATAAGGCAAGGTATTATCTGTGGAGCACATATAGTACTTAATGCTAGGAGTTTTACACGTGTTCTGAATACAAAACCCCTATGAGATTTTACCTATATTTTATAGATGAGTAAAACCAAACACAGAGTAATTGGCCAATGTCATAGCCTTGCCAGTGAGAAACTGGAAAAGAAACCCTAGTGTCTCTCACCCTGGAGCCTACATGTTTTACAAATAGACTATGGTTCATACTGAAGTGAAATTTTGTTATTATTTTTACTGCTCTTCACTCATCATTATTCAAAACATATTTATTGCATACTTACCACAAACTAAGCAATAGCTTTGTGGCTGGAGAATTAAACATGATTAAATCTGTGTCTCTCTCCTGGAAAGTCTGGAGAAAAGGGAACCTCTATAAATAAGTATGCTACAAACGATGTGATCGGATCTGTAAGACATATACACAAGGCTATGGATGCAGAAGAAATAAGAAAGGATTGATTCTGTCCTACAGTAGGAGATGGAGTGGTAATAATGATACTTGAGCTAGACCTTGAAGAATACACATATATTTTCTCTGTAGTCAAGAGTAAAGCTCTTCTAGTTAATGGGAGCATTCTGCTTTGCAAAATCACATAAGGGCTCCCAGTTTTCATAGAATAAATAGAGCAAGTTATTATAAACGGACTAGACCCAGAATTCCCACAGGGGACTTCTATACTCCAAAGATCATACATTCCTAATGCTACTTGAGATATTTCTGAGTAGAGAAAAAAAAGAAAAGCCACAGATATTTTTATGAAATAATAATTACATTGTCATCTAAACCTTATAAAGATAGCAAAAGAAATAAACTACAGCTCAATCTTACTTATGGAAATAAAAGTGAAAAGCAAAATAACATACATTAAGACCAAATAATATTTATTCTAAAAATGTGAGGGTGGTTCAATATTGGGTAATCTACTAACATAATTTATCTTGTTTACAAAACTAAGTAGGAAATTGTAGAATCATCTTCATAGATGCTGAAATGGCCTTTGACAAAAGTTAACAATGATTCCTGATTAAAACATTGAATAAAATAGGAAGTGATTATTTCTTTAGTGATAATATATATCTATAACAACATACACACAAACACAAACATTGCAATCCTAAATCCAGTATATTTCTTTCTTTAAAAAATTTTTTAAACATTTATTCATTTTTAAGAGACAGAGCATGAGTAGGGGAGGGGCAGAGAGAGAGAGGGAGACACAGAATCTGAAGCAAGCCCAAACTCATGGACTGCGAGATCATGACCTGAGCTGAAGTCAGATGCTTAACAGAATGAGCCACCCAGGCACCCTCAAGCCCGTATATTTCTTGATAGAGAATGTTAGAAGCATTCACAATAAGGCCAAGAACAAGGCAAGTATACTCACCAACTCCACCATTATTTGAAAATAAATTAGAGGTACTAGCCAATGCAATCAGACTACAACAATGAAGACATAAGAATTGGAGTAGAAGAGGGGCGCCTGGGTGGCTCAGTCGGTTAAGCGTACGACTTCAGCTCAGGTCATGTTCTCACGGTCCATGAGTTCGAGCCCTGCGTCGGGCTCTGTGCTGACAGCTCAGAGCCCGGAGCCTGTTTCAGATTCTGTGTCTCCCTCTCTCTGACCCTCCCCTGTTTATGCTCTGTCTCTCTCTGTCTCAAAAATAAATAAAGGTTAAAAAAATTAAAAAAAAAAAAAAAGAATTGGAGTAGAAGAAGTGAAACTATATTTACAGGTGATATTATTGTGTATTTGGGCAATCCAAGAGAATCAATAAAAACACTAACATAACTTTTAAAAACGATTCTGGGGGCCCCTGGATGGCTCAGTTGGTTGGGCCAATGACTTCGGCTCAGGTCATGATCTTGCAGTTTGTAAGTTCGAGCCCCGCATCGCGCTCTGTGCTGACAGCTTGGAGCCTGGAGCCTACTTCGGATTCTATGTCTCCCCCTCTCTCTGCCCCTACCCTGCTCACGCTCTGTGTCTCTCTGTCTCTCAATAATAAATAAGTGTTAAAAAAAAAAAAGATTCTGTAAAGTGATAGAATGTTAAATTAAAAACAAAACCCAGAAATCTTTATGTACATAAACAATACCAGTTAGATGGTACCATAAGATAAATCTTTGGTAACATTAGTGGCAAAAGCAGGATTATTTTAAGAATAAATTTCGGGGTGCCCAGGTGGCTCAGTCGCTTAGGCGTCTGACTTGGGCTCAGGTCATGATCTCGCGGCTCGTGTGTTCGAGTCCCGCGTCGGGCTCTGTGCTGACCGCTCAGAGTCTGGAGCCTGCTTCAGATTCTATGTCTCTGTCTCTCTCTCTCTGCCCCTCCCCTGCTCATGCTCTGTCTCTCCTGTCTGTCAAAAATAAATAAACATTAAAAAAATAAATAAATTTAAAAGGGGCACTTGGGTGGCTCAGTCGGTTAAGCATCTGATGTTGGCTCAGGTCACAATCTCACGGCTGGTGAGTTTGAGCCCCTTGTCAGGCTCCGTGCTGACAGCTCGGAGCCTGGAGCCCACTTCAGATTCTGTGTCTTCCTCTCTCTCTGCTTCTTCTTCCCCGTTCATGCTCTGTCTCTTTCTCTCTCTCAAAAATAAAATAGACATTGCAACAGGAAGTGTGTAAAATGTGTTATGAGGAAAAATTAAAATACTTTTGAAAGATACAAAAGCAAATTTGAATGAATTTGGAAACTTTTTTGTTTTGGTTTTTGGATAGCAGGAGTAAACATTATAAAGCCATCATTTATTCCCATCTTAATAATAAATTTAATATTATCCCAATAAAAATAACATAAAGTTGTTTTATACAGCTATTTAAGTAGATTTTGAAGTTTATTTAGAAACAAACATAAAACATAGTTATGAGACCTCTAACAAAGAACAATGAGGGGTGCCTATATTAAAACATACTATAAAGCTTCTATAATTAAAAGTGTTACATTTATCTATGAATAGACAGAAAGACAGGGAAATCAATGGAAGTGAATAGAAAGCTCACAAATAGACAAAAATGCATATAAAAATATAGTATAAAAAAAGCGAGTGTCTCACTGGCATGTCAGGCTGTGACAGAAAGCAAGGATGTACAAGGAAAATGATGACGATATGTAAAAAGAACACAGGAGGTATAGTGCAGGTGCTCAAATCGGTCAAATTTGGGACAATTTTAGCATCAACAAGAATCATGATTCTTAATGTGTTGTAACATATGGAAAATAAAAAAACACTACAAGTTACCAAAAATAGATGAATAAATGATATATACATAAGTTCAAGGTAAGAAGGGAGATCTCTAGGGGCGCCTGGATGGCTCAGTTGGTTAGGCGTCTTGACTTCGGCTCAGGTCATGATCCCAGGGTTTGTGAGTTCAAGCCCCACGTGGGGTTCTGTGCTGACAGCTCAGAGACTAGAGCCTGCTTCCAATTCTGTGTCTCCCTCTCTCTCCCCCCTGTTTGTGCTCTGTCTCTCTCTCTCTCAAATATAAATAAACATTAAAAAAATGTTTAAAAAGAAGGGAGAGCTCTATGAAAGCATGTGCACTAATATGTAGAAGAAAAAAATAAAATGAGAAAATTACTATTTTACAACACCAATGTAAGTAATTGATTCAGACAAGGTATATCGCTGGATGCTAAAGCCAATAAATACAAAGATTTAGGGGAACAGAACATTCACATAATCTCAAGCATCACTCCACAGATTACTTATTAGTTATAAAGTATAAAGACTACAATTAAAACAGAGACATCAGCAGGCATCATCTTTACCAAGTGATCAAACTGATGAGACAAAATAGTATAATGTGTCTCTTCATGAGGTACAATGGAAATATACAATATTACATATGTAGAATTCTTCCCCAAAGATTCTAATCAGAAGGAAACCATCAGACCAATCTAGGGTATGGCACGGAAGAAGTATGACAACCAAATGTAATGTGAAAATGTATTTGTTTGTTTTTAATTGTTTGTTTATTTATTTTGAGAGAGAGAGAGAGCAAGTGTGCGTGGATATGCAAGCAGGGGGGTGCAGAGAGAGAGAGAGAGAGAGAGAGAGAGAGAGAGAGAGAGAGAGAAAATCCCAAGCAGACTCCATACTCAGCATGGAGCCGGACACGAGACTTGATCTTATGATCATGAGATCATACACTGAGCTGAAATCAAGAATTGGACACTTAACCAACCAAGCCCCCCAGGTGCCCCTAGAATGTGAAAATTTAATTGATTCTAAGTTTTGGGGACAACTGGAGAAATTTGAATATGAATTCTGTATAAATAATATTGTGTATCCATTAAACTTTCTCGTGTGTGATAATAATTGTGTAATTATATAGGAAATGTCCTGTTTTGAGAGTTCAGGGGAAAAAATACCTAAATTCACTGACAATTTTGTTTCCATTTTCTGTGCTTGAGAAATATGTTATAATTTTCACATTGCCTTTTTACGGTTTACCTGCTTGACTTTTTCTTGCAAAGGCTGTAGTTAAATTTTAAGTCATTTAAATGGGGCAAAACCTAACATAAAAAGATCTCTTTTGAAAGTATATATTTTATGTAAAATACAAAATACTCTGGTATAATGTAGTGTGAGATACGTGTGCATAGATTAAGCTTAATCTACACTCCAGTAGCTGCTGGTTAGCATCTGGAGTATCCTTGTCAGGAGACTACAGTTGAAAAGATTCTCAGGCAGTTGAAAAGCTATTAGTGAAACCTATGCCAGAGACTTTGTCAATGAGCATAAGAAAGAAATTATAGTTTTTACTGATGAAATGAGTATTGTTCGAAATAGTCAAAATTGAACAGGCCTCACTATCCTTACATGAATGAGATATCAGAATCTGGGAAGGTCAACCACCTAAATACCATCACAGGAGCACCCAAGATCTAGAGCCCATATTCTTGTGTTGCCCCCCGTCTCACAACTCTACCCGCACCCCACCACACCCCCAACACACACACACTTCATGAAGAAATCTGTCAACTGATCTGGCCAAGATGGCTGACCCTGCCTTGAGGATATCATTGTGACATCCTCAGAGTAAACCTGGCAAACACAAAGTATTTGTCAAAGTGCTGGGAGACAGAGAGTGCAAACTCCCTATGTTTTCAAAAACAGGTTGTATAAGTGTTTTGGTGTTTGCCTGCTAATACATTTTTGTATATTTGGCGTGGGGTTAAGAATGACTTACTATGATTCTAGCATATGACATAGAAACCTGGTCTTTTCTCTTTCATTAAAAATTTATAAAATACAGAAAAAGTAGAAGGAAATGCCATGATTTTAGCATCTAAAGACAAACACTCTTAAGACATTTATGTTTCCTGTCAGATTTATAGTTTTTAGATACTGCATTAAGGGTATGGGAGAGAGATGGAAAGCCCCCACTTACTTCTCGTCTCTGGAAACTACAGGGGTTGACCAAAAGAACCTACAGCTCTGGATAGCAGTTTAACTTACATTTGTGAGAATAATGGACTGTGGGTGATTTCACTTTTTTTGTGCTTCATGTTTTTACGTTTTCCAAAATTTCCTCAATGACGATTCAGTTCACAGATTTGTGTATATTTTTATCTTTTGTACTGAATACTTCGGGGACTGAATTAATGACTGTGCATTATTTTAGTAAAAGCTGGAATTTAGAAAATCAAAGAGGTAACTGGGGTCCTGGAGTATTTAAGACCCTTTTGAACTTTAGAGATTGGAGAAGAAAGAGTGGAGACCTGAACTGACCAAAAACTGTTAACCACTACCTGAAAACAAGAGAATCTGTCTCATCTTCTCCCACCTCCCGGAACCACCCTCATCCTCATAACCTACGCTATCATATTAGTTTTAATAGAGACAAGTCTCTGAACTTGTTTTCTACATGTTTGTCTTACAAACAGTCTTAGTTTAACAGCAGCAAATAAGCCAGAAGCCTTCTCTTTCTGAGAAGTGTTCTGGGTACTGACCCTTACCTCAACCCTATTTGTGGGGTGCCTTTTACATAGGTCACCATGCTTTGTGTGAGGCGAATTCTATCATTAGACATCCCTGGCGCTTTAGAAAAGTTCATTTGACTGAAAGACAGCCACCTATGGTCCAGTCAGCTGTCTACTAGCCCCTGTTAATAGCACTGTATCCACCCTGGAGGCCATATACCAGGTAGTGACTGGTTTATTGAACCAAGTTCTCTTTTTGTGTGTGAGAGAGTTCATTAATTGGGAGAAGACTTGAAAGAAGAAACAAAGAGAGAAACAGAGACCAGAAGAGGTTAGTCATCACGTGGAAGATTGTCGCAGTGTTGTTAGGTCTCCAGTGCCACCGTGTACTTAACTACTGAGTTGTGGCTCCTGAATGGTGGCTAAACAGCTAAATAGTTGCTGAGTCCATTTTCTAATTGATTCAGACATTATTCCAATAATCATCATTATGAAGCTTTTCTGTTCCCTTCAACTAGAGAAAGAGCCTAATGGACATATTGGAGTTTGAGATATAATTTAGAGTACTAATTCTACAAATAATATTTTTTTATCACTTGTAGCATCTGCCATTGCTGTAGATATGATGACTAGGTTGATGGTTTCTTTAGTTCTTATAAAGGGGATGGGGACACTATCTCCCCCATAGGATTCTATGTGTTCATAGTTAGACTTGGAAATATCCTTCAAGATCAGAGATTCTTAGCCAGGGATCCATGCATGGATTTTAGCAGTCCTGTGAAAACCCTGAAATTGCACACAATGCCTTGTATATTTGTGAGCATATCTATTTTTCTGCATAGTCCATACTTTGCATTAGACATTCAACAAAATAATGAGCCCCTAAGGGTTAAAAACACCATTGTTTTATTTTACACATAAAAACATTACTCAGAGTAACTTGCCTACAATCATACAAGATGTGATAGCTAGAAACTAGGTCTCTCTCTTTCATTACAAATTTATAAAATACAGAAAAAAAGGGAGAGAAATCACCAATGATTGCACCATGTAAAGATAGACACCTTTAAGACTTTTCTATTTCCTACCAGAATTTAGGTTCAGATCACACTTTTGAAAACTACATATTGATTTATTCCTTCCTATTACACTTGTATTAAATTCTACTCACACCAGGAGTCTAGAACAATGTCTTTTATGTTCACCAGAACAAGTAAATCTTCTAAAGATATATATATATGTGTGTGTACATATATACGTATATATGTACACATATATACGTATATATGTACACACACATATACACATATATATGTGTATATATATCTTGCCTATAGGAGAACAATGGTATCTTACTGTTGTTTCAGTGTGCATTTATTATGAGTGAAGTAAAAGATTATATTTGTTCATTTTAGTTGGAAATCTGTCTCTCATCCATCTTGTCCATTTTGCTCAGAAATCCAGTTTTCCCAGCTGTCCATCCAATTCCCATTTAGACATTCTACCTGAGGAGGAAACGATAGGAGAAACCTACCTTCTGTTTATCACATGGACTTGTTCCTGTGTCCTCAGATCTTTGCATTGCAATCATCTGAGAGGTTTGTTAAAATGCAGATACCCAGGCTCTACCCAATATCTAGAGAATCTTAATATCTAGATATGGAGTATGAGGATTTTGCACTCTTCACATGCAAACACTTGGTATTTCTTAAGAATAATAAAATTTGAATAGCATTTAAAGGGCACGTGGGCTGACACTAAATATGAAGAGTGTGGACCATTATGATTCTCATTAACAACAGCCCTCTATCATTGTGAATCCTGGGTTATCTCCCTTCTGAGGTAGTCTTGCCCTCATAATCAGAACTGCAAAGTTTATGTTTTGACTTGGAGTTAATAAACTTGATATAAAATTGCAACTTTTCCATTGATCAGCTTTGTGCATATCACTTCATTTCTCCCAACCTCTGTTTCTTCATTTGAAAAGAGGTGATTACAATCTTAGCTCAATTATAGTGCTTATTTTGAAGTATGAGATAATCTTTACAGGTATACTTTAAATGGTCATGTAAATATTAGATATATTTACTTGTTCTAATTGTTTACTGTGTGATACTTTTGTTTGTCTCACTTCCTTTGTCATCCCAGGAAGTCTGAAATAGCTTTGGGCACAGTGTCAACACTCAATAACTATCTGGTGATTGATTATTATCTTATCATTCAGCGAAGATTACTTTTATATGAGGTGGTGTTCCATGTGGCCTGGGCTCTGATCTGTCATAATAGTTACTCCTTAACACATGTGCAGGTTGAAAATCAGCCATGATTCTCTCACTCCTAAAACTGTAATGAGTGAGTCAACTCATATTCACTGAGAGCCCACCTGTGGCAGGAACGAGGCCAGCCACTGTGAATACCTTAGTGAGCATAAAGGACGTGTCCCAGTCCTCCTCTAGATAAAATGGGGTGTCATAGAACAGTTAGACCCCATATCTTTTAGCCAATTGCTTGAAGACATACCACAAAATATGTGGAAGTTATCCTTCTGGGGGTGTTATGAAATGGTACAAGAAAATTCAAAAGACGAATGAAGACTAGGATGAAAGGTAGCTACTGACTCCAGAAGGATGGAATGAATATGAACTTCTCCTTTTTGAATTATGCCCAGAGTTAGAAGGTGGAGGAAGGATGGTAAAAGTATCCTCCAGACTGAGAAGGCACTTTGAGACTGCCAAATGAAGCAAGCCACTCCATACCATTTTCACAGAGTTTTACTCAGGGTAACTTACTGACCGTGGGGATCAGGTGGGTAATGATCCACACGCTATGCAGCCAAGTCCAGACCTTAACCCACAGATTTTGTGGAGGAAAGGGTATAGTTATCTAAAGTGGGCAGATCCAACAAGCCTTCCCGCATTCTGGTCAGAGCATACATTAACCTCCAAGGCGCCTGGAACACATAGCCCCAGGGGAGGGCACGAACAAGATGCAGGACCAAAGATGGAGTCAGTATTGTTAACACTCCTGGACCCAGTCAAACCAGTTTGGAAACTGGAAAGAAGGTTGAATGAGTTATGTAGCTGGAGCACTCAGTCTGCACTAAAGCTCTGAGATCTCAGAGACACACCTGCATATAGTAGTTCTGGTCTGGGGGATTCTGAAATCTCAAACTAAAATAATTTTATTCCTTTCTAGAAGGTATAGTTGTTCCTTAAATTCAACACATTAAGAAAGGCTTTGTTGTTTAGGGAAGTAGAAGGAAAACTGGCATCACAATGCTTTTCATCAAAAAAGATGATTGTGAAGGTCACGTTTAGCAGACGGTTTTTTTGAAAGCAACTTATAAAGTATTTGCCATATCCTAAATTTGCACATGTTCCAGACTTGTGCAGATATATTCTACTCTCAAAATAGTCCTGCAATTATGCACAAATAAAACAACATGGGAGCTTTTTAATAAAGAAATTGCATTTATAATGATCTTGTATTTGCATATGATAAACCTCTAATCATTATAACACTGTGAAATATTAACAATAATGCTTTAACATCATCAAATATCCAGTCAAGTTCAAATAGCCAAATGTCATAAATGTCATATTTTTTTCACACTCTATTTGGTTCAGGATCCAAATATGTTTTTTTAAAGAGTAGTAAAGGGACGCCTGGGGGCTAAGTTGGTTAAGTGTCCGACTTCTGCTCAGGTCATGATCTCGTAGTTCATGAGTTCGAGCCCCTCGTCAGGCTCTGTGCTGACAGCTCAGAGTCTGGAACCTGCTTCAGCTTCTGTGTCTCCCTCTCTCCTTCTGCCTCTTCTCCACTCGTGCTCTGCCTCTCTCTCTCTCTCTCCCAAAAATAAATAAACATTAAAAAAATAAACTAACTAAATAAAAATTATTTAAATTTTAATATTAACATAGAAATAATAGTTTTGTGTTTGTATATTAGTATAGGGACCATATATTATTTTATTTAATTTTTTTAAATGTTTTATTTATTTTTGAGACAGATAGAGATAGAACATGAGCAGGGGAGGGGCAGAGAGAGAGGGAGACACAGAATCCAAAGCAGCCTCCAGGCTCTGAGCTGTCAGCACAGAGCCCAACACGGAGCTCGAGCTCACAAACCGCGAGATCATGACCTGAGCCAAAGTCGGATGCTCAACCAACCGAGCCACCCAGGTGCCCCAGGGACCATATGTTATTTATCTTATTTTGGATTGAATTGAAACAAAGCGATCATCTAGAAATATTTCAACTAGAGGCTATTAATGCTCAAATTAAAAGACAAACAAATTGATATTAATATATAGAATAAAGAGTAAAGCAAACCCAAAGACACATGACCCTTAAGAAAATTACAAGGCTGCAGACGCATCAGTGTTGTTGCCTACCACATCAGCAGATTCTTACCTCAACATTTGGGAAAGAATCCAACCAACTTAAATGTGGACACATTATTTGGACCTTCGACTCAGGCAAAGTTTTCACATGTTCTCATAACCGCTAAATAATCTCTACAAATGAGGGCTTTTTACTACTTCCATATTGATTCTACCACTTGGAAGACACTACTAGCTGCCTACATTGTAGCAGACCCCACTCCCCTTTTTTCCTTCTTTGTTAATAATTGCTAATAATTTTTATTTTATTACAGCAGTAGGTGCCAATCCCCAGAGGCAAAGTCTCAGTGTTCTAAACCTACCATGGTAAACCCCTTTACTCTTTGCCTGTGCTTGTTCAGGAAGTGACCACATGACCCCAAGTGGTGGTTAATGAGAGAGACACAATGGGACATCTGATGGGGGTTTCTAGAAAATATTTTTATTCCCTAATAAAATAAAGAATAAAGAGAGCTATGAGAAGAAGTTCTCATCCTTTTCATTATTCCCTTATAAAGGATTGTGTCAGCTTACATGAAACCACAAAGCCATGCAAGTCTTAAAGAAAATTGAGGTGCTAAGGGTACAAACTTGCAGCTAATCGTGAGTCCTAGAACTCTAATGCACAGAATAGAGAGTATAGACAACAATATTGTATTACAATCACCAACTTGCTGACAGACTAGATCTTAAATGTTCCAACCACAAAAAAGAAATGATAATTATGTGACATGATGAAATGCTAACTATAGCTGCAATGCCACTTATAGTACAATATACAAATGTATCAAATCAACATGTTGTACAACTTAAATTTACAAATGTACCAAATATATTTCAGTTAAAAATAATAAAATCCAAAAATAAATGAATAAATAAAAGAATGGGCATAGGAGGAGATTAAGGATCATGAGGGAGGGGAGATTAGGCAACAAGGAGTGGGAGATACTGAAGAGCAAAAAGGGAGGAGAATGATGGGCTGAGGGAGAAGAGACTTGGGCTAGAGGAAGTCGACAGGGAAAGAGTAGGGGGGAAATGCTAGGCATGGTATGAGTGTGGGCGGGCGGAGGGCATGGGACCCTGAAGGTGCTAGAACCCTTGAGTACTGATTTCTTGTGGCTCTCTTAGGCCAGACAATCCATCCATTTTTAGGTAGTTGAAAAAAGGAAGTTCTTGGTAAGCCCATAAAGATGGTCCAGTTAGCAAATTGGTTGTGGTGTGCTGGGCGCTAACTCTCTTCTCTTCTTGTCTCTAGCAGAGGACTCCTCTGTGCCCAGGCCAATTAAAAGATTTGGTAGATTTGGTGAATTGGTGATTCAGAGAAGATGAATAATGCTCAAGTGTTATAAGAGTTGACCAAACAAGAAGACTTTTAAAAAGATTCAAAAGGGAAAAAGACAAACTAGAAAATTTCCATGTGAAATGCTGAAATTTTTATTATATTCACAAGAATATATTTCAAAAGATTAATAGGGAGGTTCAGACATTTTCAATTGTTTATTGGCTTTTTAAATGTTTATTCATGTGAACTGCCTATTTATATCCGTTGTCCATTTTTCTCTTGGTTTGTTTGTCTTTTTTTTAATTTGTGTGTGTTTATGTATTATGGGTATCATTTTTTTGCTCTTAATATATATTGCAGATATTTTCTTCTATTTTATTTCTTGGCATTTAAGCCTTTAGTCCATTTCCAGCTTATTTTGGTGTCTGGTACGAGACTGGGATCTAATGGGATTTTTCTGTCTAGAAGTTAGACAATTTTCACAACACTGTTGAATAATCCATCTGGTCCCCATTAATCTGCAATGCTTCCTTGGTAAGTCTCATATGTGGTAGAGGCCATTTCAGGCCCCTCTCTGGTGTTTAGTCAATTGCTCTGTAAATTCTTGCACACAGGCTTAATTATTATTGTGCAATTATGTACTTTTTTGTTCACAGTTTTCAAATTTTCTTAGCTGTTCTCATATTTTGACTATTATGATAGCTGAGATTTAAAATCATTTTGTCAGGGGCTTCTGGGTGGCTCAATTGGTTACGCCTCCGACTTCAGCTCAGGTCATGATCTCACGGCTTATCTAAGTTTAAGCCCCGCATGGGGCTCTGTGCTGACAGCTCAGAGCCTGGAGCCTGCTTCGGATTCTGTGTCTCCCTCAATCTCTGCCCCTCCTCCGCTCTCTCTCTCTCAAAAATAAACATTAAAAAATTTTAAAAATAAAATCATTTTGTCAAATTAAACTATGAATTTTGGCAAGAAGGAAGTATGTTATGGTAGATGGAAGGTAAGTGCTATGGATTTTTTTGTACTGCATTAATCCTTGGGGCAAATGTGGACCATGTCAGCCTTTCCAGTCCGAAAAACTTTCATTGTGGACTTTGAAGTCCTTCCCACCCATGGGTCTCCAAGCAAAACAAAGGTAGCCAACACTATCTAGTGGTCATTCATCGTCTTTTGTTTGTCAGACTCGTTACCGACAACCGTGTGAAAAAGCCCAGGCTCTTGGACCTCACGCCTCTGTTCTCTGCAGGTTGTTTTGCAGAATCTCCTTATATGTGTCATTCTCTTCTACACTGTGTACTACGCGGTTCTGGGCATGTGCTGCATGATGCTCAAGTAAGTAGTGCGTTTCCTTCAAACAGAATGAAAAAGCTGAGATTGAATATGAAAGGGGTTTATATTTAATTCTCGACATGTCTTTATGGAAGAGAGGATACAACTTAAATATGGTGTATTTTCATGCCATTCTTAAGCAAAAATAAGCAAATGTGCCATCTTCCAAAATGATCAAAGCACAATCTTGAAATGATGTGGATAGATAGGGCCAGACAGCACTGTCCCCCTTACATCTTTGGAAGATGGTCATGGAAGAAAATGAAGCTATTACTCCCTGGGCTGGTATTGAATCAGAGCAGTTTGAATGAGAAGGGAATTTAGAGATAATCTACATCAAATTTAAATATTCTGATATATACTGAAATATCTCTTGGACTCAAGTCAGGAGACCTAAATTCTGGCCCAGGTTCTTACTAACTTTCTGAAACATCTTAACTAAGCCATAGAACTTCTCTTATTTTAATTGTCTTCATTTGTCAAGTGGAAGTAATTGATCAAAAGAAGGTTATTATGAGGACAAAGTAAAACGTGTATTTTTAATGCTATTTCTATGTAAGTGGGAGGCAATTTTTTCAGGTAATTTTTTTAGTCTCGCTGTGATTTAATTTTGTCTTTACAGATTTAGGTTGCCAATACATTGACTGCCTTGAAATACATTACGTAGATTTACAAATAATTTCTAAGAAGCTGAGTGTTTATACAATTTAATTTTATTGTGCAAGCAAGGAGTTAGGACCCTTTGATTTCAATATGCAAATGAGTACCCAAAAATAATTATACCAACTTCTGCAATGGGAATAATGCTATTCAGCACGCTTGCAGGCAAACCCACCGAGGAAGCATCTGCTGCTCTAACAGGGTCTCAGCTGTTGCTGGGACTGGAGATGGTGAGGCCATGCCTGGAGCAGGCAGGAGCTGAGAATCTTTAGGGCTCTCTGAGCCTCATTTCAAGGATTTGTAGTTAATGTGAGTCAGAGGACAGGAATTTTAAGTTCTTGGGCCTTAAAGCTCCAGGAGGCGGCTAACTGATTGACCAGCTGCACACAACTACAAACAGGCACAGTAGAGGGGGTATATTTATAGACTCCAATTTTACAACAGGAAGAGGTCTCAGAGATTAACCTTTTCAGTTTACAGATGAGACACTGACGTTTGGCTCCAAATGGAACTGACTTGCCCACATTCACAGTTTCACAGCACCATCAGGATTAGAACCCGGGTCTTGTGTGTTTCCATGCCTATGCTTTTGACACAGAATTAGATTCTCCTCCCATATTTGATGTCAAAGACCACCAAGATTACAGCGAAGACCCAAAATACAATGAAGTCCACTTGGTGGACAAAGTGGACTTAATTGGACAAATAAGACAATATGGATAAAAAGATTATTTGGTTGCCATGCAGGTCAGCCAGCTTCTAAATGTCCCACACATGGTAAAGCTAATGCTGCATTATGTTGTATGTGAAGAGCGATATTCAAGGCCTTGATGTACGAAGCTGTGAACTGCCTCCTCCAGGGTAAACTATTTTCATTTGTAACA
Organism: Felis catus; assembly: GCF_018350175.1. Lineage (NCBI taxonomy): Eukaryota > Metazoa > Chordata > Mammalia > Carnivora > Felidae > Felis > Felis catus. Next base: position 116,835,384 of record NC_058372.1, on the reverse strand, counting down.
TCTTCAGGGTGTATGAGTTGGATGTCCTGGCACCATTTGATTTCAAAACGAACCCCTCATGGCTCAACACAAATTATAAAGGTAATTGGTTTTAATTTCCAATCTTTGTCAATTAGTGAATCAAATGCCTCCAAAAATCAAAAATAGTTGTTGTTTCATAAAAATTTATAAAATATCAGGCTTTCCTCCCAGCCATCTGTATCTTATATCTGACTTGAGAAATTAATGTAGAAAAAATGCCATCACAAATTTTAAAGTGGCTATTCCTTAAAGATGGGATGGGATGGAATGGTGGAATAATTGAAAAGAATTACTATATGAATTTCTATTTGGTAATTTTATAGGTAAATTTTTTGTGCATTAAATATTTTTCAAAGGAAAGGAAGAATGATTTAATATGTTGATGTAAAAATGCTCATGAGATGTGGCATGGAAAATGAAGACAATAGTGTTTGTGTAGTGTAATTATTCATTTTTGTAGAACAGAGTAAAATACATGGTGTCAGTGGTAAGAAATCTGGAGAATTATGCAACAAACTGTTATCTCCCAGCTGGGATGACAGAGGACTTTCATTTTCTGCTTTGTACATTTCTGCTTAGTTTGATTTTTCTTCCCAAGATAGGAAAAAAAGGGGGGGGGGGAATGATATGAAAGAGTATACTAAGGAAAAATTTATCTTTTTAAATTAATCATTTTTGTTGAAAAAGTAATTATTAATTAATACCTGCCATACTCATCACCCATATATATGTTAATAATAACAGCTATTTATATTGAATCTATGTCAAACATACTTATTTGGTGGGTATTCGAGGTAAGTTTGTCTCATCTTTAGAAAAAGAAGATTTTAATGTTATTTCCATTATAAAATAATACACATAAATTAATGAAAGCTTATAAAATACCTACAAGTAGCAAGGAGAAAAACAGAAATTCAATCATAAACTTACATTCAAAATATAATCATTCTTAACATTCTGTTAAATTTCTTCCGACTTTTTTTTTTTAAGTGAATTGTGGATTCTTTAAACATTACAATTCTTTAGAAAACCACTGGACGTGGTTTGTTTGGAACAAATATGCAAATATACAAAAATTGCCTGAAGCCAAAGAAACCCGGTTTTGAATATGACTTGTACAGGAAACTTGGTCAGTTAAAATTACTGCATTCAAGAAGAAAAGCTTTAGAACAACTTCCTCAAATGGGTAACCTTGTTTGGTGCTATTATGGATTCAAGTTTGGATAGACAAAGAATAAGTTAGGAAAAAGAGGCTTTCATTCTAATGAGACACAAGAGGTGGAACATTCTATTTTAACCTTCTCTTTATGCACTTCCCTATTGAACACAGAATTCACTTGTTTTCAATCAAAACTGTCCACAGTTGATATCGTCACAGTAAAGAGTTAAGTAGGGGCTGTGTATGTGTTTTGGGGAGGGGATTTAAAACTCAACTGTTACTATTTAATTCTTGCCTTTGGGTCAGTCAATGAAAGATAGGAATGACACAGCTTATTGGAAAGGCTGTGTTTTTACATAGCAGAGATTAGTGAAAATCCCCAGGATGCCTGGCACAGTTTATATCGCTCTTTCCCCTCACAAAACACTAACATTTGTACAAAGATATCAATAAAACCTTAGCCTATTAGATCTTTAATTTTGGGCTTGGGGAGATAACTGCCATAACTCTTCAAAGTTGTTACTTTGAGAATTTAGACTAATCTCAGAGATAAAGTGTAAGAGTAATCTCAGAGCCTTGGGCATGTATCTAGGGTCAAGTTTCTTGTCTGTTTCAATGATTTTGTCACCCAGGAGAGTCGGTTTAGCAAGGACACTGGAAAGTTTAAGTCTAGTTAAAACATTTTGATTACTAATAGCTTTCCTTTACATAGCAGAGAATAGGTTGCAAATTGCTTTCATTTTAAGTTAACATCCTCCCAACATTTTTTTTTTGAGGTAGATAAGATAGCACTCCATTTCCCAATTATAGAGAAAGACTGACCCAGAGGTTAAAATTGTGCTCAAGGTTTTATAACTAAGCTATGAGGCAAGACTGTAACATTAGTATCCTGATTTTAAATTGTGTACTGCTTCTTTTACGTCATGCTTTCTTTCATTTCATAAACAAAGCATAAGCCTTTTTTATCAACATATGCAAATATAGCTTGTTCAAGACAAAAATCAATGTCTCCAAGCAGCTGCAAGTTAACCTATAAAATCTGTAAATGCTGATAACGGAGGCATCTCTATTTCCCTATAATAATCTGGGGGCTCTGTGAGCCACTGACAGAGGCAGCTGTGGAAATGTGGTAGAAAGACGTGGAGTCACTATGACACAGCAATGCACTTCCTTCCACAACCTTGATTGTAGGGAATAGGACATACTGAACTGAACCTCATTCCCTTATGATAAAAAGGAGCTGGTGTGAATTCTCCATTCAACTTCTGAAACCTGTTAAGTTAAATTAAATAAAATCGAAGAGGAATAAGTGGAAGGCCTTTAACAAGGATGGCAATTGGGACCTGCTTACTTGGTTAGTGTTTTGCTTGCCCATGAAACAATCACTGGCTCATTGGTTAATAAATGACTTCTGCACGATAGCATATCATGTGATTATTTAACCCTTTGTTTTGAAAAATACAGTTTGCCTATCTGATTCATTGATTCCTGAATTATAAGAACGTATAATCAATTGCTGTGTTTTGTTTTGTCTTGTTTGTTTTCAAAAATAGAAAGGTAATTTTTATGGAAAGTGATACCATTGCAAAGGGACCTTGACGTGTGTCACGTATATTTGTCACATGCATTTGATGGATCTCTCCTTTGAAACCACTTTAAAGATCCATACCAAAGACAAAAGGCAAAGGTTGACCCTTCACACATTCAAGGCTCTTAGAGATTTGTGGTCCTGACCTATAAATAATGAGCTCTTTATACATGTTCAGGGAAAGCACTCCAAGACAATTGGGTGGATTTAGAAGAGTGCCTCCATCCACATGAGCCATTTATGAGGCTTCCTTTCATCCATGGTTATCAGTTATGTGTCCCAAATGACTATCTGGGCATGCCATTTTATTATAAAGACACAAAGGAATTCATTTCCAAGTTAGGCAATGATTGGTACCAAAGAAATGTTATAAATCAATGAACTCTTATGTTTCTTTTTTTCATTTCCTAAAACTGAGAACTGAATTTCTCATTAGTTTCTAATATATCTTAAATGGAGATTTGCAATCTAACTGTAGATCAGCAGGTATTGATTCCATTGTAACTTCCTTTATTGTATTTTACTTTTTAAAATGGTAAGTACAAAGAAGTACAAAAGAGATACTGTTATTTTTCTATTAAGTCTGAGGATTATTAAGAAATAGAATATGTTAACAAGTTCTCATCCAAAGTTGAGGATTGTTAAAAGATGGGATATTTTAAAAATTCTTGCCAAAATGTCTTCACAGACATTGTTGTAATGGTCCTATTACTAATTGTGTTTCAGAGTTGTTAGTTTCTCTAGTTCCAAATAATTATATTCTCCATTCCATTTGCAGTCCTTTTAATCTCAACACAGGTTACCTACTTGGTGTGTGGATTGCTTTTCGTTCTGGTTGTAGAAGAATGGGTCTGGGATTATGCTATTTCAGTAACCATTCTTCATGTTGCCATCACTTCAACTGGTAAGCAAGATAAAATAAAGGAAACAAAGTATGTTAAATCTGATGTTGTACCTAAATTGATTCATAAGAGTAGAACTTTGTTATATGCATATTGCCCTCTGATGGCTAACTAATAAAACTGGTTAGAGTTCTTTATTCCTTCCCACACTACTCCTCCCCACCAAGTTCTCTTACCACTTCCTGGGGAAGATTTTGATTGGCTACACCTTCTAATTCAAAATGGTACTGAAATGTAGATAGATGTGTCCTATTCTCCTCTCATGTTCAACTTGCCAACAGCTTGTACAGGCTTTGCCTCTGTTTGGAATACTTTTGCTCCAAAACCCTCCCTTGAGGCAGAAATTGACCAAATCCTGGGACCCGGGACCTGAGGAAACTCATACTGGTAGGCTGGCAAACTTCCCAACAGTAGTTAATTTACCAAGAATACTAGGTTCTTAAACTAAAGGGTTTTATTTCTACCTGTGATCTTTGGAGTCAAAAGAAAATGGATTAAATTCCAATCCTACCTTTTTAAGAAGTGTATGGTCTTAAGGACAGTCACAACATCATTCATATTAGTTGTCTCCTGTGTAGATGGGGGCTACCCAGTGACATGTCAATGAGAATGAGAAATTTTCTGACTAGTGTCTAAGCATATATTTATTCAGTAAATGACAGTTCAAACATTCTTTCCTCTAGCCATTCAAAATGTACTCTTCTATTGTAACTTTTCTCCCTTCCTGTCTTCCATTGGAAAAAAAAAAATACTAGTCAAGGTATGCGTGGTAATCAACCACAAGTTATAATTCAAAGTTATTATTTATTAGCAAATTAAATCACTCTGCTGTGGTCTATTAATGGTTTAATCAGTCTCCATCTTAAACAATTTCCAAATGAATTGCTACATCCCAGCATCACTATTATTAGAGAATGCTGGTATATCAATATCCTAGCCCCCTGGCACACACCCTCCCTTAGTAACTTTTGGAACCCCTGAACCCCATAACTCAAATTCTCTGTCTTACTTTGGGGACTAAGTTCAAATGGAAGACAGTCATAGGATATTTGCAAACGGGCTCTGGAGCATAGGGTGGCTCAATCTTCAAGGCTGAGATAGGCAACAGGTTCTAGACCCAGAAAAGTTACAAGTAATTGTCTGACACATGGTACAAAGAAAGTGCTTAACAAATATTGCTGAGTAGAATTGAGCTCAGAGCGAAGTGGCTCAGAACTCCAGGGTAAGTCAGGTTTTAAGGATGGTCTTAGGATCATCTCTGTTACATAACACTCGAATCAACTCATAATCAAATCAACACTCGATCAATTCAAAACATCATTCCTAGAAGAGGAGTTTCAGGTATCTGATTTCACAAATGACTTTCTAGACTACGAATTAAATACAGCTTTGGGGATACCCAATTTTATGAATGTGGATAAAACTTCTCTTTGTTATGTGGCTATGATCTGACCAAACAAGTATTTCTTCATTGACTAAAAAGAAAAATAACATATATTTTAAAAATGAACAACATCCTTTTTTTCTTTCTTTTGCAGTTATGTTGGAATTCCCCTTGACATCACATTGGTGGGCTGCTTTAGGTATATACATATGATACCATATGTTATACACATGTGTGTATGTATTAGGTACAACATAAATATTTATATATACAGTGGGGGCATCAAAATATTTTTTGTGTGGGTCAGGTAATTGGACCAGAAGACTGCTCAGAGTCTCCATCTTTCTAAAATTACATAGAGTAAAACACTGGATATAGATTTATGACATATTCTCTTGGTTCTCTTTCAATATGAATGACATTGCTGTTTTCATAGTAGCATTATTTCATCTATTTTTTTTTTCTTCCCACAAATCGAACAACTGAATTAATCAATTGTGTATCGAGTAAGAAAATTCGCCAATTTACAGTGGACTTCTCTAAAGCTTTTCCTTTAGCTTAAGCCATGTATGGACCACAAAAATTTTTACCTTTCCTCTTTTCAGTAAGTTTGGCAATAGTTTTATCTAAATATTGTCATGCTTAATAGTGGAAAATAGAAATGCAGCATTTTACTACATTGTTTTCCCCAAAGCCAAGTTATCTGTTTATAGTATCAGTATTATTTATATTACTCATTAGCTCCCTTCGCTAGAATTTAATTTTCCACTTCCCTTACATCTCCATAAGCCTTAGTGTGTATTCTTCTCTAATATTGTTCAGTACATACAGAACACACATGAGAAAGTACTGAAATTTTATTTTGCATGAGGCTTTCAAAAATGCACATTTTTAATAAATCAGAAAGAAAATCCTGAAAGACATGCTATAATTAGAAATGCTCTTATCTCTCCATGAAAAACAAGAACTTATCTCTTGGATTTTATTTGCAATACCACAAAATTTACTTTATTTAAAGCCCTAGGCATTTCAGTCACATAGCAAATGCCACCTGATGACAGAGGAAGTCTGTTGGTGAACTGGAATGGCCAATAGAATGGCTAAAATAGTTGGGTCACTATTTCAGTTTTAAGAACTAGGGTTGGTTTACTCAGAGAATGTTGGCCAAATGATGTTTGAGGTAACCTTCTTCTGTTTGCATTGAGTTAAAAAATTTAGATATAAATGAAATGTGGCTACACAGCTTGGAAATTCTATCTCATGGTCCCGCACTAGATGTGTGTCTGAGTGAGGAAGTTGTCCAGTCCTGCTGAGCCTCTGATCCCCTAAGGGCTCTCACCTCTGGGAACTTTACCTTTCATGGGAGTTACGCTGTTACCGGCATCCAAGGAATCACAGATTTATGGAAGCCCTGTTAGGCTGGATTAATATTAAAACAAAACAAAACAAAACACAAGAATTGCTGGGCCAATGAAATCAGAGCTAAAGGCATTTTAGTATAACCGAATAGCGCAGGTAGGTAGACTTCTGTTTTCAAAATCTCTTCTATGCTAAGAAATATTTTCCAAGTTAGAAAAGAGCATATCTTCCATTTATAATTAGAGAGGAAATACCTTATAAAATATTTTTAAATAACAACAACACAAACAAATGGCAGGTCTGAAGAGCTACAAGAATTGAGAATCGTGAAATCCCTGGCATGTGCTTTGACTTCATTGTCTTTGAATTTCTGAGTTTTAAGAGCTCCTTACTATTAATTTGACACAACCACGCATCTATTCCCTGAAGGAAGTTTTGAATTTCAACAATTTATCAGCACAGAATATATACCTACTGTCTCTTAGCTGAATCTATAAACTACCCTATTTCAAATGCTATGTCAGTTTCAGGAACATTATTTTAGTCATGACAATTGTTCTTATTCATAATCTCACCAATGAATTATTCATTATTGGTAGTTAACCAAAACTTCCCTTTCATTACTTGCAGGATCCGGCTTAATTTCAATGATATGTGGAGGCCAGGCTTTCGCATACTGTTTGTTCAAAGACAACTTTATCTATCCAGATCTGGATGAGTTTTAACAAAACAGCTGAATTAATTCGCCTCAGACTTTCTGTATTATTACATACATTGTGTCAGAGCTAAATTGTAGTTTTTTGGTTCACACCTTATATTCAAGGTTGAATGTATTCTAGATACTTCATAACTATGAAAAGAAAAGGAGAAGTTAATGGAGAGCAGAAGAATCCTAGTAAGATATTCATGAGCAGAATGTTGCAAATTCATAAAATGCAGTATTTACCAAAGAGTGTTCCATAGGACACTAGTTTCAAAATATGTTAATAGTGCCATGCAAGGAAAAAAAAGTTGCATGTTTAAGTATATTTGTAGAATCTTGGGTTTATGTAAAATATGTTTATTTTAGGACTTCTCAGAATCTTTAACATACTATTGAGAACAAGACGTGTCTAAGTAGTAGTATGCATTATGCACTGTTTCTCAGACATATTTGAGTAGGGACACACTTTATTTCTGAGATACAGAGAGAGAGACAGAGCACAAGTGGGGGAGGGGGAGAGAAAGAGGGAGAAACAGAATCCGAAGCAGGCTCCAGGCTCTGAGCTGTCACCACAGAGCCCGATGGGGGACTTGAACCCATGAACCGTGAGATCATGACCTGAGCCAAAGTCGGAGGCTTAACTGACTGAGTCACCCAGGCACCCTGGGGACACACTAGAAAACGCTGATGTATCGTGTGGGTGTGGAAATTATAATATAGAAGAGAGTGGAGTTAAAACTACTACAAATCCCTATAAGCTGAATTAAATTCTATTACTGTCCCACAGTATTTGTTTTTGTGATAGAGCATTTCTTGTAAAATTGTTGCCTTTTCAAAAATATCAGTGTCTATTTCTTTCCTTAGACTATGTTCTTTTAATATAGTGCTCCTCAAAATTTTGTATGCATTTGAATCACCTGGAAATCTTATCACAATGCAGATTTGGGTTTGGAAGGGCTGCGATGGAGCCTAAAATTCTGTATTTCTAACAATTCCGAGAAAATGACTGTGCTGTTGGTTCATGGGCCACAGTTTGAGTAGCAAGGTACAAGTGGTTGGGAGCAGATATTTTTAGAGGTTATATAGCTCTGCACTGCCAGTCCTATGTTGTTGTTGTTTTTTACATCTTGTTATGCAATGTTTGTTGAATTGGATTAATACTGAGACTAGTTAAATTTATATAATTGTCTTAAATATTTACCACTTGTAAATGTAGATTAAAGTCTCTTTTGATATAAAATTTAAGTGCATACCATGGTTACAGCTAAAATATAAATATAAGGAAAAGGATAGGAAAGTAACATATACCACTTCCCCTCCATCCACATATTCCTACACACAAACATTTTAGGCAACAATTAGAAACTAAGTTAAACCAGCTCTAGAATTGTTTCCTAGATGACTCTTTTTTACTCTAAAAATCTAATTCTTCCATAAAGGTTTGCATTTAACCACTAAGAAATGTCATGCTAATTATTTGTATTCATACACAAAAACTACACTGTGTTATCAGTTACTGGTTAGATAATTCAAGCTTCTCATGCACATACAAGCACAAAAGTATTCCTACTTTCTTCCTTGCTTCTTTCTCACATTTACTTATTTCCACGAACTTCTGCCTTCCATCCATTATTCTCAATCTTTCCATTAATTTCCTCCAAAATATTTACTTATGGAATTAGCAAAATATGTAATTCATCTAAGTCAGTCAAAGGATTGTGAATTCCAATTATTAATAAAGATTTTTCTTTCATCTTTAAAGGAAGGCAGCATAAGGTAGCTATGAACGGGTCAGCATTATGATCTTTGATTCTCCAAATAAAACCCTACTGAAGCACCCAGAAAAGAGTGTATGGTTAAATATATATCAAAATTCAATCCTGCTCTACAAAAAATACAAATATCAAACAAACCGTGAATTACTAATGAGAAAGTCTGCCCCTATAGAAACTCACACATGGAAGAAATTTCCAGAAACATTAAAGCTGCCTAAATAAATTTGATAATTAAAAAAAAGATTTGGTTGATTAAGTACTTTTTAATATATTGAGAATTAAGTTACACTAGTAAATTAGAATAACAATCTCTCCAGACTCAGAAGACCATAATATCTTATCATTCTGTAGTGTAGCTTAATTAGCATGTTTATTTCTAGGATTAGGAATCCATCTGCTCAGGTAATTACTATTGTGTGAATCCTCTTTATTTTTTTCTCCTGATCACAAGAATAATCTGTGATTTTCTTCTCTTACTCATTAAAATGATTATCATTATCTCTTTGATGACACCACTTGACACACAAAAATTAAAAATACAATTACAGTACATATTTTAGCTTAAAATATATCAGATATAGCAACTAAATAGTTACTTTAACTTTTATTGCTTTGAATTGCATATAAACTGAAAGACCAAGAATTGTGCCCACTTAATGTACTTTTCCAGTGTCCCTTACAGAACCATAAGAAGATGGAACCCTATCCACTATTTGGATGCATATTTTTCAGGACTGAAATTATGTACACATTTAAAAAAAAAACACTAATATTTTTACATCATGACCTTTCCATAAATGGCCTTTATTTATTTTTTTCAGGTTTTGTTTTGGTTTTGTTTTTTTTTTGAGAGCAAAAGCGAGAGCATGGGTGGGGCAGAGGGAGAAGGAGAGAGACAATCTTAAGCAGTCTCCACACCCAGCATAGAGCCCTACATGGGGCTCAACCTCACAAACTGTGAGATCATGCCCTGAGCCGAAATCAAGTGTCCAACTGAGCCACCCAGAAGGCCCTCCATAAATGTCCTCTTACGTTATTATACCATTGTGACATAATGCAAATCAATTTGCATATTCCTTTAATAATGTTTTACTTAAAATAATTTTTCCCAAATGAATGAATAATATCTTTACTTTTACTGACAATGATCTCAAAAAAAAAATATATATATAGACTACTTTCATACCTCTAGTATAAAGATTAGACACCTATATAAAATTTAATGGGCTTTATTAAGCCAATGTACCACAGTCGCTGAATTGATCATTTCAAAAGCTGTTTGGTATCACTGTAACATTGTAGGGATTATTCTACAAAAATGTGAACAAATAGGAGTGCCTGGGTGGCTTAGTTGGTTAAGTGTCTGACTTCAGCTCAGGTCATGATCTCTCGGTCCGTGAGTTCGAGCCCCACATCGGGCTCTGTGCTGACAGCTCAGAGCCTGGAGCTTGCTTCGGATTCTGTGGCTCCCTCTCTCTCTCTCTGCCCCTCCCCCACTCATGCTCTGTCTCTTTCTGTCTCAAAAATAAATAAATGTTAAAAAAAAAAGAACTTTTTTTAAAAAAAGAAAGAAATGTGAACATATACACTATGAGATAGAGAATTTTATGGCAAACATCCTGAGGAAAAACAAAGGCATTTCCTAAAGCTGTTGTTCCATAAACTTCAGAAACCTGAATACTAGGTAAATAAATCTGTAACAACAGCATCTGTAGATATAGTTGTGGTAAAAATCTCTGAAAAGGGAGGGAATACAAATTTAGTTCAAATGAAAACAATGTAATTCATCTACAGAAATTTTCTACTGCAGAAAATGGCCACATAAAAGATGTAAAAATTTGAGAATGTTTCACATTTTTAATAGAGGACAATAAAGTTAAAACTTTCCCAAGTGTTATGCCTTACTTACCTTAGCGGTTTCTTTTAGATTTTCTTTTAGAAAATCCATTTAGGATCCATTTAGATGCTGGTAGTTCAGTAACAAGAGGACCAAATCATCTTTAAAAACAGAGCTAATAATTGGGGTGCCTGGGTGGCTCAGTTGGTTAAGCATCAAACTCAATTTCGGCTCAGGTCATGATCTCCTGGTTCAGGAGATCAAGCCCTGCTTCCGACTCTGCACTGAGAGTGCAGAGCCTGCTTGGGATTCTCTCTCTCTTCCATTCTCCCTACTCCTCCCCTGCTCATGCTCTTTCTCACTCTCTTTCA